>NC_081413.1:436842537-437215037 GCF_030272615.1 Cryptomeria japonica | reverse complement strand
AAATTCTATTTTCAACCAAAATATATTTCCAATCAAATTTATTTCCAGGGAAATTAATTAATACATATCTTCTCCAAAGTAATATAATAAAACAATTTCCCTTAACTTTTAATAACACAATAAATTTAATTAATGATTAAATTTATCTCTATAATAACTAAATAATTTCACAAAGATACGCAAATATTAAAAAGGACTGCCATAGCCAATTATCAAAACAAAAATCAAACAAGAGGGAATATTTTCTCTAGTAAATCCCATTCCTCCCAAATCTTGCAATTTTCATGCATAATAAAAATCTTGGCAAAATTTGCCATATTAACTTTTCCCAATCTTTTTAAAATTTTAATCTATAAACACCCAAGAAATAACTTCTTTCTATAAACAAGAACTAATTTAAAAAATGGACTTTAGCTAAGAACAAGAAATAATCAGACAGGATTTTAGATTCGACAAATATTTTAACACACACATCATTCAGAAAGAAGAAAGAAATAGAAATAATTTCTTTAAAACAAAAAATCAAAAGAAGCCACCCAACCTGGTATAGCTTTCCTGGAAGAAATTTGTAGGAGAGAAACAATCCTTCAACAAGCTTTTAACTAATTTCTCTTCACCTAAATCCCTGACTCTTTTCCGTGACTCCCAAAAATAAAAGACATATTCCCCTTTTTAAATTGAAATTCTAGGTTGCATATATTTTTCCCAAAAAACCCTAATCTTTTTTTTTTTGATCGATAACATATAGTAATATATTACTTTGAAAGAAAAGCATTACAACCAAGGGGCAGATTGATAGTCTACAATATCAAGGGGTCATGCCCCTACTACAAAAAAGAACCCATAGCCACAAAAGGGGTCGCTTACATATACAAAAAGGACCACACCACAAACCCCAACTAGCCCAACCTAGCTTCGAAACCATCCCAAAGCTTCCTCTCTTGAGAAATTGGGAATGCCCCTGCTGGAACCAGCCACCTGCTGCTTACTCCCACCACCTGACACCATTCCAGGCCTTCCTCCACACAACGACCCACACTCCACCACCTTCGTTGGTTTCTTTGGGAGCTGATGCCAAACCAAAGGCCTCCCATTCTCATCCAGGGGGGCCTCGGACTGAATGGGAGTCACCTTCCCATGGATATTGAAATGTTCAGTCGGCCCCAACTGGCAAACAAAGTTCACAATCTCAGCCCAGCCATTTCTTGCATCCTCCACCTGTGAAGCGATTGACCGAGAAGCCGACCAGACTACAAAAGGCTGCAACTCCCCAACATCCACTCCAATCCTCCTGCTTGGGCCCTCCGCCATCCTCAGCCCCACACTAATGACAGAATGAGCCACCACAACCTGCAAACCTCCTGCCCATTTGGGTCGTAAAACTAGGGAAGAAATCTATTGCACTTCCTCATTCGACTTCCCCACCTGCAGGGCCAAAGTAGTAAACAAAGATGAGATGTATAGATTTGTTCTAGGTCGCCAATCCTGAGAAAGAAATTCCTCTCCCAACAGAAGCCTAACTGCCCTCTAGAAGATGTCTCCATCCACTCTGAAGATGTTCAAAAGTCTGATCCTCGAGACCGGCCCTCAAAAAGCAGGCAATTGTCCGTCTGACTCCAAAGAAAAATTCACCTCCATCCTAACTCTCTGCTACATAGAAAGAAACCCTGAGCACTCCATCAAAACACCAAGCTTTCACCACAAAGTGCCAAGAATCAAAACACAAGGGTCTTTAAAGCCGCCTCCATCTCTTGTCATGAAAGCGTCACATGCTTCGCATTGTTCCCAACATCATCGCCAGTCACTCACTCCGCACACCTCCATCATCAACCAACACCTTAAGGCCACTTGCAACAAATTTGAAGAACACACACCACGAGGGACTTAAATTCACGCAGAGCCAAGGTTGCAAGTGAACACAACAATTCGAACTTGGGTTCACTTTTCCAAAAAGCCATCAACTCAAATCTTACTCAAGATGACTACAATCTCTAAAGTCCTCAAACATACTAGACAAATTTTCCAAGGAACCATTTGCTCCCACATTAGAAAGTTTGTCAGCTTCCAAATTAGCTTCCCACAAGACATGGGTTATTTTAAAATCTTCAAAATTGTTCAGCAGAAATTGCATCCTACGCACCTGCTTATCTAGAAACCACGCTTCCATTCGCCCTTGCGCAATCCCATTCACCACAACCTGAGAATCACCTTCTAAATGAAGTTTCTTGACTCCCAATTTCCCAACCATAAGGATTGCTTCCAATGCAGATTGACATTCGGCAACATTGTTTGACCCATCCACCAATCTCTTGGTCGCAATGGCCAAAATGTTTCCCTGATCATCTCGAGCAATCACCCCAGCACCCGAGAGTCCTGGATTGCCCCTTGATGCTCCGTCAAAATTAATCTTTGTCCACCCCTTCTTAGGTGGAGTCCACTCTGGGGTTGAATTGCCCTTACTCTGAAGATTAGCCCTCAGCAGCCCATTAATAGGCCAAAAAACCTTAATCTTTAATTTTAGTAAGAAAAGCAATTTAATTTTCTTTTCTAATTTCCTAACAAAGGAATAAGTTAACATGCAATAATTAAAAATCACTTTTCTTTCTTTTCTTTTCTCATGCAAATTAATTAATTTTCTAAATAAAGAAATTAAAGCAATACTTTAATTCTAAATAACTCTTTTATTCATTCATTTATTCTTTTATTTATTTAAAATTATAGGAAACAATAAATGAAATTAATCTAATTTATTTTTCACTAAAATTTAAATAAAATATATTTCTAATATCTTGCAGCTTGCAACTTAATTTAATAACTTCTTTTAATTAACTAAATGTATAATCTCAATGCATAAAATATATAATTCAAAAATACCAACTATGAGATAACTCCATAAATTTAATTAATTAATTAAATCCACTAAAACACACAAACTGAACAAATCCCAAGCAAAGACTCAGAAAAAGTCAAACGATAATACACGAAGGTCAAACAACTGACAGAATGACCAACTGACAACACTCACATGAGTGTAACTGAGTAAAATAGGGTCAACTAATACCTCCTCCACTTCCATCAGACAATATAAGGCATGCTCAGACCTGTGAAGCCAGGTGGAGACGATACCCTGTACCTACCCGATACTAGTACCTGCAATATCTTGCATCACCGAACCACACATACATATATACAATATAGAAAACATGGCATGTACACCGATGAAGAAGAATCATGACGTTCCCTGTCTCACCAGAATGAGTGAAGGAAAATCGTCCCCTTGCATCCAATACACTCGCAGACACACAACATATAATTTCACATTGCATAGGTAAAGTAAAGTGTCAGTACATAGCAATAATCCATAAAATGTTATAAATCACAAGTACTGAGATACTACAAATAAATTATGCATCTCATATCTAGATAAAGCATGAAATAATGTCATATAAGTTTGAATAACACATCATGGTAAGGTATCCACTGAAAGTAAACAATAATAAAATATGATTCTAATAAGTTCAAACGAGGAGAGGTACTACAACCCCCCTCTTAGTGTTCCTTGATTCCAAAAATTGGTATACATGGAGTGGTCCCATGGGGGGAACACCCCATCTCCCACCCTTTCAATTTAAAAAAAATAGTTAAATTTAAAATTTCCTTATTTCCCTCCTTTTAAAACAAAAATATATAAACAATGAACTCCCCCTTTGTAATGCCCACTTTAACTCAAGAGAACATCATTAAAAAGTAGCAACAATTTTTTTTTAACAATCACATATTACAACATTACTAAAAGATTACAATTATACACATTGTAACATAGTGAATTCTGATTTAAGAAACACTCAACTAACAAATCTGTCACCTCATACCTGAGATTTCTCTTCTCGATACAGCACATGTGTCGACCTGCCACATGTTCCTGCACACAAGCCTACACTGCTAGATGCACACATTAGATCTATCAAGTGTTAGATACATGTTCAACAAGTTTAACCATACAATGACTTTAAATAGATCAAACATCTCCATTGCACTCACAAGGGTAAACATATAACCTAGGAAGAGTGACAAGACCAAACAACTCAGAAGAGCCAGACCTAAGAGCTAGACCTACAGTCTCGAGGGCTCATCACAGATGGCCTTTCCTACGCGAAAGCATAGAGACTTCATAGTTTGACTTTAAAAAATTATAACAAAAGTGGGTACGCAACCCTTTCTAGGGCCTCCTACCCCAAACAGTTCTCTCGTCGGTTGCCACCCACTTAGGTGAAACAGAGACGAAGCCCTAGATAACTTTGATATAAAGATCATCTGTACAAAAATGCCCCTACAAAACTACAGCAAGGGTCTCATCTCCAACATTAATGAAAACCAATATGATACCTTGGAGCATTAAGAATAAATAAAGAGCTAGCTATAACTTACATCTTACATTGGAACTAGATTAATACTAAGGAGATGCATCACTAAACACTCACACCTAATTCTACCTAAAAGAATCTTAATTCGATAAAATATCTTCGTACAAGAATATATTTGGGACAACTATTGCTTTTAAAGGATAGAATCTAACACACTCCTTGCCACTTAAGAACAAGCATTACTTAATGCTAAAATAAAGGTAACATGACTATAATTAAAAGGTTTACACACTCAACTAACTATCTCAACCAATCGGAATTCAAGTACAAGATTCACCTAAAATACAAAACACACTTGACCTGATACTAAAGAACCATAATTTAAAATTATGAATTTATGCATCACCATTATACTCCTCAATTATAAAATTTCATTTAGTATTATAATTTCAGAAAACTTATGATATATATTTAATTATTAGAATCTATTATAATTCTTAAAGTTATATTTCACAATTAATGTACTTAATGGCATGATTAATTAATTACATGAAATAACATGCATAGTAATCTAAAAGTTGACAACTTTCAACCTCTACAAGGGATAACCTACCTAAAGGTAATTCGGTCAACAAACGGGTCAACTCAGTTATACTAGATAACATAAAAGAGGAAATTATGAAGAATGACAGCAAGCCATTACATATAATACAAGTTTATTTCTTAAAATCATAAACTTATTTAATCAAACATTTACAACATAAATTATTCACATTCCCCTTAAACATTATTCCAATAAGTTTCCCAAACAACATTTTAACCAATTAATCAATCACCTCCTTCATATACAAAATACATCAAGTCAATTCTTTAAATATTAAATTTTTTTTCTATAAAAATTACACTTACAATAATGTATTATTCTAAATACATTTATTTTTATCTAAATATGTTTTATCAACCAAAGTATATCAATGGTTAGCCAAATAATAGTTATATTAATCTAGATATGACTATTTTCATAACGTAATTTTATTAATTAGAATATACTACAATCGTCAAATATAACTATATTTTCATCTAAACATATGCCAACATAACCATGCCAATATAGCTGAATTTAAATTATGTAATTATATATTTATCTGAAAATCACTATATTAATACATACATACATACATACATACATACATACATATATGTATGTATGTATGTATACATACATATACATATATATGTATATGTATATATATATACATATACATATATATGTATATGTATATATATATATATATATATATACATATACATATATATGTATATGTATATATATATATATATATATATATATATATATATATATGTATATGTATATGTATATATATATATATATGTATATGTATATATATATATATAAACACATACAAAATAAAATCTAGAAACAAAACATGAAATAATAATTACATAAAAAAATAACTTTTAATCGAATAGAATACTGTTTATGGTGGACTGTGTGAAAGAGAGGGGGGCTTCATCCCACAACGTGGGAAAGGCCCACGACTATGGGTTGCTCCCCACACTATAAGTTGGGTGCCCACAACTGTGGGTCGCTCCCCATAGTGTGGTGGTGGGTTAAACCCGCCACCACCAAAATTAATTAAATTTATTTATTAAAAAAAGAAACTAATGAATCTAAAATTTGTAAAAAGAATATTAACATATACAGATACACAAGTCTTAATTTCATTCTTCTATGTAAACTTTTGGTTTTTAAAATAAATTATAATTACCAAATCTTGAATTAATTTTCTTAGAGCTCAATAATCGAAAATTAAATAAAAATCCTTATTTCTATATCAAAATAGAATTTACAATTAACATAATAGCTTCCATAATTTATTCATCTAAAATCATTTATTTAGAAATGCATAGCCATGGAATTTACAGGCAAACATTTATTCCGCAAAACAAATTTGAAACAAAATAAATCAATTTACAGATTTAACGATTTATGAGAGAACAGATTGATATTAAGAAATTTGGAAATTTAAAACTCGTCCCAAATTCCCAAATTGCAATGGAATTTCCAAAATTTCCCCAAATCTATAAAATTCAAGAATTAATATTTTCATTGAAACCCCAAAATACTCCATCTAAAATTACCAGAAAGAATGTAGTGCTCTGTCTCTTTTGGCTTGATAGACTTTGTGGTTTTGAGTTTTCTGTGTGGTTTCTACCCTTTTGCTGTTGGTCGATTTTGATTTGGATATGATGTTTGTCTATGACTTTTGGATTCTTATGTGATATTCATACTGTGTTCTATGGATCGTTGGCATAATGATGATTTTCATATTATTGACTATGATGTGATTATTTGATGTTATTTATGCTCTGATAGTTAGATGAATATTGAGATGGATTATATATTTGATGTTAGGATTTAATCATTATATTTATTGATGTTTAATTTTTCTGACATACATTGTGCTTGGATGAAAGGGAAAAGCATCACACTACTCTTTATGGGCAAGCTACATTGCTTCCATACCCTTTTCATGATATGATATTATATGGGTTACATGTACATGTTCGATAGTTTGTTTTATGCATCTGTAGGTACCGAGCATCAACTCCACCTGAACCTTAAATTCTGAGCATTCTCTATGACCCAATGGTCAAGTGGAAAACTAGAGTTATTAGTGATATCCTTTACGTGGCCATTGTTCCTATGGGAACAAGATCCTTGTCAGGTATCCTTGTACTTTGGTTGCCCAGTCATGTCAGTGTTAGTCCTATTGGCCCTTCATGTTTCTTAGTCTTAGTTTGTTACTCTTGTGTTTAGTTTAAAGTTTATCTGTAATGCCCACCAAAATACCCTAGAGAAACTAACCATCTAATATGCAATACAGATAAAAAAATTTTAAAAACACCACTTAATACAACATATATAATCAACTACTCATATTCAATAACATTTAACCATCATGAACACAATTACATGAGCACATAACGCAAGCAGAAATAAACACAATACATCAATAACATTCCCTAGGGTATCTCAACGTCACTACTTATAACATTCTCACGAACATATCATCATAAGCATACATCACATTTACTACCACAATCTAGAGCATTCCAATCGACTAATACTATCACTTTCCAGGCACACATAAGAATTCCTTCACTAATATAATAATCATGATTTCCATTCACCAATAATCCAAATCCCTTATAACCCTTAAGATTCATTTTATGAGCACCAATACCAATTGTTCCTAATCCCAGTCTCTTATTCAACAACCTAACATCATTATACCATTTCCTTAAACTTTATAATCATTCACACAACACAAAGTGTATAACCATAGAATCAATTCCTTTAATAAGCATTATCGAAGTTAGCACATTATATTTTCTTACAAGTATTATAATCATGGCCTAATGTATTATCTATCATTATATATACATCAACCATTTACATCAAGTAGCATGGCTCTCAATTACATATACACTTACACAAGATCCCACACACACTCTAGATCTAGGCTGACACCTAACAACCAAAGGATACAACCAAAAACATAACACAAGGACATAAGACTTCCAACACAAAATCTCCAGAGGCAACTCATCAAATCAAAACTCAAGGTGCTAGAACCTACATGTATGAAAAGAGTGTCATCACACGTAGCCACCATGGGAACCTAGGAACTTGTCCCAAAATCTATGATACTCATGCGAAGCCATCTCAACCTATGAGAATACCAAGAGATTTCAGCTTACATTGATCACCAAGGTCTACGCTATTAGCAACAATCAAGAAGGAAGACTAAGAGGGGGGGGTTGAACTAGTCTTCACTAGATCACAAAACAAATTGAACTTCAAAACATAAACTGATAAACCACAACAACAACAGATAAGAAAATTAACAACACAAATGTTTTGAAGTGGAAAAATCGGTTAAGGGAAAAACCATGGTCGGAACCTACCCACAATAAGAATATACTCTGCAATACAGTATCTGATAATATTACAATGTGGAATGCACATGCATTCAAGCACACTGCCTAGAGCTCACTACTTAGAAGATATATGCCTGGAAGGCTACAAACCTTAGGGAAGTCTCACTAACTTAAAATATGATTTGGACTACAATCCGGAAGGAATGAGCTGCAATTTCAACATCTACAAATTCTTAATGACAGTTCCTGTTAAGCATAGTTGTCTGTCATGCAACACCAAACTCACCACAACACTTCACTGAATGATATATCCTTTGTTCACAAATTTATCTTTCTCTGATAATGCAGACACAGTATTGACACCAAAATTTCATAAGTATATCACCTATATATACAAATAACAAGGTTGGCTAAACCCTTAACCCTCAACTCATTTTTATAAAAATTACATTACACGATACAAAGATTGACCATCGAAAAAATATTATGATTTACTTTACATAGCATGGACCTAATTCAAATTCCCAAATGATTACATCCACCAGAAATCTCACCAAGATCAACCGCAACACAGTACACCACTAGAAATACTACATAACACACAAATTAACATTGGTTGAAAGAAATCAACAAAAAAATCGTACAAAAATCAAAGCGGATCACCAAAAAAAATAAAACATGACTACGAAACATTATCAAGCACATTAGAATCATTTGAAATAGTTGCACCAACACCACTTTTCAAATCTTCATCGGTCAACGTCTCCAAGCTCAAGAACACAACCAATCAACAACTGTCACAAGGAAAGATAACTTACAAAACACCAAATCATGAACCATCTGAGATGAAGATACACAAGATCATCCCAAACAATAATCCAAAATCTCAACACGAGATCTAATCATACCGGAATATATTAGAGGGAGTACCGGATTCTGTAAAACAGTGATCAAGAAGACCAAACGACAAAACCGAAACAAAAACCTTTTCCAAACTCACCAGAATAACTCATGGGAATATGTTGACATCAATGACAACAACATATCCTAGAAGCAGCAATGAACAACCAAATCCAACAATCTCCTTAATAATCCAACAATCTCCCCCTTTGGCATTGATGATAACATATGAATACGAAAAATAGTCAATGCAAAGAAAGAAGATATCAACAAAAAACTCCCCCTAAGATCAAGATACATAAAGCATTTTTTCACATGATCTCTCTCCCCCTTTGAAAACAATTCCAAAGATCACCAAAACAAACAATAAATATTTTAAAACATAATCGTAAATCTCTCCCCCCCTGGGACACACAACCAAATCAACAGACTACTCTAGCAAAGGAGCAACACAAACTCATCAATCTAGATAAAAGAGTTGGGCTCTGAATTCCACCGGATCAATGCAACTCAATGCATCTAGTTCTCATCAGGAGGGGTGGAGACCCCTAACTTGTCTCTCAGATAGGGAAATGTATCTGTAGGCAAAATCTTAGTAAAAATATCAACTATGTGTTCCTTTGTAGATATATATTCCAGCTTCACCTTTTGTTCACTGACTTGCTCTCTCAAGTAATTATATTTGATTGATATATGCTTACTCTTTGAACGTTGCATCATATTCTTAGACATGTTTATAGATTGGAATTATCATAGTATATAACAGTAGGCACATCATAAATAACTCTGATATCTTTCAACATTTACTTCATCCAAGGTATCTGAGTGCAACTACTAGCAGCAAAAATGTACTCAACTTCAATAGTACATAAAGATACTGAATCATGTTTCTTGTTGGCCCATGAAACCAACTTCTTACCTAAATAGAATGCTCCATTGATAGTACTCTTCTAGTCATCAACATCACCTACCCAATCTGCATCAATGTAAGGACATAATATTAAATCATCATTATTTGGATACCATAAACCATAATCTTCAGTTCCTTTAAGATATCTGAATATTCGTTTAACAAAATTAACATGACTTTCCTTTGGATCAGATTGATATCTAGCTACCATACACATAGCATGCATAATCTCAGGTCTAGTTTGAGTGAGATATAATAGTCCACCAACCATAGATCTGTACAAACTCTGATTAGCTTTAGGAGATTCATCATTTTTAGACAATTTACAACCAGTTACCATAGGAGTTCCAACTTGTTTGGAATCATCTAATCCAAACTTCTTCAGTAGTTCCTTCACATACTTAGTCTGAGATATAAAGATACATTTTCTTGTTTGTGCAATCTTCAAACCTAAGAAAAATTTCATCTCACCAATCATAGACATCTCAAATTCTTTTTGCATATCACCAGAAAATTTCATACTCATATCATCACCACCAAAACTAATGTCATCAACAAAGACTTCAACAATCAAAATGTTATCATTTTCAATCTTAAAGTACATATTACTATCAACAACACCTTTGACAAATCCCAATTTTAGCAAGTATTTATCTAATCTAGCATACTAGGCTCTAGGAGCTTATTTCAATCCATAAAGTGCTTTCTTCAACTTACATACCATGTCTCCATCATTTGACAGTGAAAATCCATCAAGTTGCTCAATGTAAACTTATTGTTCTAGATCACCATTCAAAAATGCATATTTGACATCCATTTGATATACCTTGAAATCTTTATAAGTAGTATAAGATAGGAACAATCTAACAACTTCAATTTTGGAAATCGGAGAAAAAATTTCTTCATAATCAATCCCTTCTTGCTATGAATATCCTTTGTAGACTAGTCTAGCTTGATTTCTGACTACTTCATTGGCTTCATTCAATTTGTTCCTAAAAACCCATTTAGTACCAATAAGATTTTTATCCTTAGGTCTAGGTACAAGTTCCCAAGTATTGTTCTTTTCAATCTAATCTAACTCTTCTTCCATTGCTCTAATTAATTATCATATTTATAGGCTTCAACAACATCCTTAGGTTCAACCTTAGAAATTAAACATATCTCTTTTGTAGCTAACCTTCTTCTAGTCATCACACCTTTATTCTTATCACCAATAATGTGATTATCAGAATGATGCAATCTTACATACCTCAAAGTCTTCTGATTGTTCTGATTCTCTGACTTAGGATCCTGAACATCTTCACCAGAAACAACTACAATCTCTATCTATATTAGATCATTATTCTTAGGTTCTTTAGGCTGAATAGGAGCTAAAACAACATGTTGACCTTCATCATAAGCTCTGATCTCCTTGCCAAGGTTTTTATCCACCTTCACATTTGCACTCTCAACTATCTTTCTAAGTCTCTTGTTATAGCACTGGTAGGCTTTTCTATTTGTATAATATCCCAAGAAGATACCTTCATCACTTCTAGCATCAAACTTTCCAATATCCCCATCTCTCTTGATATAAGGAGTCTTACCAAACCAAAGCTCATGAGGAGTCTTACCGATATCACCTTTGATATGAACTCTATTGAATGTATAGACTACAGTGCTAATAGCTTCTCTCTAGTAAACCTTCAGAACATTTCCTTCAATCAAAATGGTTTTTGCAGCATCTAAAATAGTATGATTCTTCCTTTCAACAATCTCATTCTGTTGTGGGATCCTAGGAGCAGATAGCTATCTTCTGATTCCATGCAACTCACAAAAATAATTGAACTCACCAAAATGGAATTCTCCACCTCTATCAGATCTCAAAGACTTCAACTTCAATACGGACTCAATTTCAACTTTAGCTTTGAATATCTTGAATTTCTCAAATGCTTATGATTTCTCCTTCAAAACGACAACCCACATCATTCTAGAATAATCATCAATTCGTAACAAAAAGTATTTATCACCCTGCACACTTCTAACATTTGTAGGTCCACATAGGTTAGTATGCACAAGATCCAACAATCCATCTGATGTGTATTGTATACTCTTGAAAGAAATCATTGTTTTCTTACCCAACTGAATTCCTTACATACCGGATTAACAAGTTTAACAATCTTAGGCAAATCCCTCACAACTTGAGTAGAACTGATCATGATCAATGAATCAAAGTTTACATGACACATTCTTCTATGCCACAACCAACTCTCATCTATATTAGCAATCAAACAACTTTTCTCACTAGCATTTAAATGAAAAATGTTACCTTCAGCCTTAGTTCTAGAGGAAATCTCTATACTAGAGGCATTCAAGATCTTGCATTTACCATCTTTGAATTGTAGATCATAACCCTTATCAACCATTTGTCCAACACTCAAAATAATATGCTTCAAACCTTCAACATATAAGACATCATTAGTGTTATGCTTAATATCAAAAGAAATAGATCCTCTCCCATGGGTTACATAGGCTTTGTCATCTCCAAATATTATTATTCCACCATCCTATCTTTCCATGATTACAAATTTTCTTTTATCATTGGTTATATGATGTGAACAACCATTGTCAATCACCCATTCACCTTTTTCTTCTACCTTAGTAGCCAAAGCTTTGTCCTCAATAGAGAAGCTAGTGGAATCAATAGGCACATGTCTATCTTCTTTAATGGAAATGAACACAACTTCATCTCCTTCTAATTCTTCATCTATAACACCTTCATCTGCAACATAATAATAGTTCTTCTAGTTCTTAAACTTCTAATTAGACTTATAAGGGTTATCATACTTCTCACGCTTCTCATATCTATCACTTCTATCAAACTTATCAAACTTATCATGTCTGTCATACTTAGCCATTCTTTTCGGACATCTAGAAGCAAAATATCCTATCTTATTACAAGAAAAATATTTCAAGGGTAGCTTTCCATCATACTTACTAGCACCCTTAGGCAATCTTTGAGCAATCAATGCTTCAATCTCATCGAGCTCCCTTTCTTGCTCTATTATTTCTCTCCTTTCTCTTTCATATCAGGATATCCTGCACTCATCAGGATCATACTTTTTCTTACCAAACATAGATGATGATGCTTTGAATGTTGTCTCAGACTTTCCATGTGATTCACCAAATTCGCTCTACCCAAATGTAGCAAGTTTTCCAACCAATACATCTCTTGTCATAGTAATTACACTTTGGATCTCATCAATAGCAGCAACCTTATGTTTATAGGCAAGAGGCAAAGATATTAGCACCTTAGCAATAATCTCATCTTCTTCAATCTTTCCACCAACAAATCTTATACCAAGGACAAGCTCATTCACCTTAGCCATGTATGAATGTATGTTCTCATCATCTCATATTTAATGTCTCATATTTTCCTTTTAAACTCTGCAACTTAGCAACTTTCCCTTTGTTAGACACAATGCACCACTGAGAGGGGGGGGTGAATCAATGGTTCTCAAACTTTTCCCTTTAACTATGTTATGAGTATACTGGTTATTAGATCTAACTGAGAACATAATTACCGGTTAGTGGGGAGACCAACTCAAATGTAATCACATAAGGGGTCATCACATAACACCAATATATATGAGGAAAACCCAAGATGGGGAAAACCTCAGTGAGCAATGTTCCTAGAGTCTACTGCTCCAATCCAACCTCACAATCAAAAACTCAGTTACAATGTTTAGGGTACCAACCCAAGGAGCTAAAACCCCTGATTTAGGGCACCAACCCAAGGAGCATCAACCCCTAACTTTTTTATGAGCTACAACCCAAAAGAGCTACAACCCCTGCACCGAGATATAACTCAGTGATCACAACAAAAAAATCAATTACAAAAGTAGTTATCTTTCTACAAGTGAATCTTACAACCATTTCATATACCTTACTCTGTCGGTGAGATACGTTCTCTGCTAAACCAACTCACTCCTCTATTTCTCTCATCTACTGCTTAACTACCAGTACACCTCTCCTCTTCTTCTTCTCTGTTGGATCTCCACCTTACTCTCTTCTCTTCACCAGTACAACACTTTGTTGGTTCTATGTTTGCCTTCTCTGCAACTTCCTTCACTTCTTCTCTTCTGGTATGGACACTACTAGTTTTGCTCTTCTACTGATTGAACACTTCAACCAGGTTCACCCTCACACTCGGTCTCTTCTCAGATATGCTTTGTGCACTTGACTAATTTTATCTCACATGTAGAAGTAATACACTTCACAACAACAACTTAACTATGTCTTTGGTCTACATATTTATAGACTAGTTTTCCCACCAAAACCCAATTCAAATCCTTAGGTGGCTAGGGTTTCCTCATCACCCTCGAGGCAAACCAAATCCAATCATATCTTGCCCTATCTTATCACCTAGACAACCAACTGTACAATTCCACCATTTACGTGCCTTCTTGATCATGCCTTCTATCTCTGGCAATCTACTTTTTCCCTTATTGATTGATTTCTTGGTCAACCACCAAGATCGGTCTTGTTGTTTCCTTCATCTGCCTCAATCTCCTAAATCACTTTTAGCTAGCTCTAAGTTGTCCTCTAGACCTGAAGCCACAAACCTATGCAACACGTCCTATGATTTGTGGGATCTTCCATTAATGTCAACCAACTTTGCAACTACCCTGTCGGTGTACATTCCTTCTTCATCCGAATGTAGGTCCGCCACCTTGACTCCATGTGGCATCCATGTCGACCAGCTACCATCTTGACTCTTCATGTCAGTCCAGATAGGATCACCGACCAGACACTCTATCGGTTCCTCTTTCTTGCCAGTTTTCTAATACTTTCAGTATCTCACATTCTATTGGTTAACTCCTCATGTCTTCTCTTTGTTGAATTGTTGGTGGAACATCGAAACCGGTCTCCATAAATATCTATCCAAAGCATGCTCATTCCCACAAAGTGGGAAGACATCTGCATCTGCACCTTGTCCATATTACTAGTGGACGTACATATCGGTAAGAACTCTTGATGACACTCTTTCATCAAGCTTTACCAGACTCTATCTTTAGTCAAACAACATTCCTCTATTTGCATCTACTTAGCCTTGCCTTCTCCTTGATCAGCTCAAACCATATCACAATTGATTTTTCAAGAAGACAAACACATCACACTCCATCTATTGGTCCAGTGCATATTCATGTTCTCATGCACTTAAGGAATTCCCTTAATTCACTGGTAGATCTGGTATGAGCCTTCAAACAACTGCCTTTACATCTTCTTCCTTATCTCACAGAGCTATGATGTACACAATGCATAATAGGAGATAAGCTCCACTTACCAGTGGAGTGACACCTTATCATCTTCATCCTACAATGCACTCATGTGAGTTCCCTATTTGAGAAGCATATCTTCAAAACAGGAACATGTGATCCAGTGTGGATACATTCACTGTTAGTCATCTCTTCATATGGTGACTGCATTCTTCATCCTGAGGGAGTGCTAATGTTTTGCAACCTCACAACATTCCGGTGACCTATTCATTCTTCTCTTCTGGTGTTGATGTGATTCAAGTAACATTCTGCCTCTTCATCACAAACACCATCCAAGCATTCTACTCATTGTCAACACTTCACTTGCTGGTGATACACTATGCCAGTACCAGTAACCTTACCATTCCATCCACACAAGTCAGGCACAAACTTGTTTGTTGGTGACTCCACTGATCATCTTTCTTACCTTACCGGTGTACTACAACACAAGGTGATATCCAAGACATCACATTCTATACTCATTCATAATAGTGTTGCACATACATCTCTCATACTGGTAGTCATCTCATATGGGTTGACAGCAACGACAACACAATGCCAACAATCTCCCCCTTTGGCATTGATGTCAACACATGTAGTATCCAACATACTACATAGTCTTTCTCGCCCTTACTATGATCCATGGATTCTCACACATGTAGTATGTGGTATACTACAAAATCCTTCTCCCCTTTTGACAATAATGGCAAAGGGCACTGTCAGGATATCATTCCTCCTTGTATTTTCCAGGCACTGACATAATTCTTTCTCCCCCTTTGTCTTTACCAGATGTCTCTCCTTCTTTGATACCAATTGTTGTATTTTGTTACATTTTCTCAAGTCACGACACTTGAGATGGAGGACTCAACCATCAACGGATACCAATTGAGCATGCAAATTTTATATCATTTGTTAAACTACTCAATTTTAGAGAGATGTGCCAGTGAACACTACTCACCTGCCAGTCAATCTCCATCACCTCTTGTTTGATCCCAAATTTATTTAGGAATAAAATGTGATTGTACTACCAATACAACTAGTAAACTGACAAGTAGGAATCAAATGTGATTGTACTATGAATACAACCAATCAAATGATAGGTAGATACCCCTTACAATGAAATTTTCCTGGGTATTCCTACTGTAACTTTTCATGATCTGCAGTTTTGGGCAATCAGTGTACTTACTCTTCCAAGTTCAAGCATCTTGACTTTGAATCATAGCCACTTGAAATCCCCATGAGTTATACATCTTAGGTCCTCAACTCTAGTGAGGTCTAATATCGAGGCTCCAATTATCTCCATACCAGTTGAACTGTGCAACTGTGATCATTTGATGATCTTTCAGTTCCAACATATCCACCATATCCTATGACATGATCCTAGATGAACACAATACCATACAGTTTCATCATCAAATAATAGATCTAACCGGTTAGGCCATAAACAGGCATGCTTGCATGGTCAACCACTAAGACAACATATGTCATTCAGGTCTTTTCCAATACCACCTGAGACATGAAATCCACATTTCATGCTACCGAGGCTATTGCAATGATCTCTAGCTTTATTGTCTTACATAACTTGCAAGTACCTATTTAGCATTTATGTCGGTAACATCCTATACATACTAGTTCACTATCACTACTAGAGCACCTTCCTGTGACTCCTGACCTTTGTTAATACTACATCTGATTCCAATTGTTATCTTGTCATATATTGATATAGTAGTAGTGATCCAATATTTCATACTGGCAACAACATGTTCTTCCATGTTGCCTTCATCACTAAGGGGGTGAATGATAAGTTTAGTGTATTACTCCCCCTAATATCCTGCATCTTCTTTAGGCCTTAGGAGATATCATATGTGCATTGGATGCACAGTACCGATCCATGGTCTTCTTCCTCCATACCTACTTGGTCTCATTCTTCTTCCCATTTTCAGGCTTGGGAGCAGGTCTTTCCTTCTTCTACTAATGGGTCCTTCCATTTCTTGATTCTCCACCATAGTCATAAGTAGTGCTATAGTAGCACACAAAATCCATCCCAACTTCATGTTTGGGGAATCTCTTGACATACAGTTTGACCATCTTCTTCTGGTCATGTTGTTGTGTTTAGCAACCAAAACCGGTGAACCTCTTGTTCCTACAAGGAAATTTCTCCTTTGGTTCCATGCAGGTCTTTGACTTCCATGTTCTCTATATCCACTTTTTTGCAGAGCATAGTTATACCGGCCTCCATGTGACTGTAGGTTCTTCTTCCTACACTCAAACTCTCTATGGCCAAATCCATTGCAGTTATAACATACAACAGTAGATGGATTCTTTCTAGCTTAACTGGGAGAGGGGACATGCATGTATCTACTCCTGGATACATTTTGCCCATAAGCATGATGTCCATGAGATCCTATATTATTCTTTCTTGTTCTCTTTCTACATTCTCATACCCTATGGCCATAGGCATTACATACAAAGTAGTAACTGATAAAGGATGGCATATGATGTACAAATTTATTTTACCATGCATGAGGAGATCTTACTAGTTTAGCATTCCCATTCCTTCTTCTTTGAGAATGGATCCTTGGTTGTCCATTTTGTGTAGCTCTTCCATCTGGTCTCTTATTTTCCCACACTTTCTTAGCCTTGTGGGTGGTAGTATTACTTTGATCTCTATCGGTAGGAGGTCTTTTCTACTGCTTCCTCATTTTCCTGCTTCTAGTGAAGCTATCTTCTCCCATCTTCCCTTTACCTTTGGGATCTACATTGTTCCTCCTTCTTGCAGCACTAGTCTCCCTTTTTTTCTACAAGTCCTCACCTGTTGTGTTTACATCCACCTTCTTTCGAGGAGCATTTATCAATGTGAAGGTTTGTCCCTTGTTTTCTCCATTTGAGGAAACAAACTGCATGTCATTGTGGGGGACATTCTTGTTGCTGGAGCATTCACCGGCACCACTTCCTAACCCTTCAGTGTCCTTGGCATGCTTTTTCTTTTTCAACATTTTTTTCAAGGCATCACTGTTGCCATCAAACTGGATTCTTACCTTGAGCTCATCCTGACACTTCTCAAGGTCATTTTGGAGAATCTCCATTTCTCCAACTAGCTCCAAATATTCTACATTTTTTACTTCTATCGTTGATTCTAAATCTTCACACCAACATTCCTTGGTGTCTTCTGCCTGAATCTTCATCTCTGAGATGCTTTTCTTAGATTCTTCAAGGAATCTTATCAATCGGTTATGCTCTACTATAGCAACATTCTTGAATAGATTTTATTCCCTTCTAACTCTACTGAGTTTTTCAAGTGCCTTGTCTTCTTCTTCTTCATCATCACTACCAAACACATCATATTGGTGGGATCCTTTTGTCTTATCACCATAAGATGTGTGAACCTCATCTTTAGATTCTTGTGCCATGAAGAGATGAGTTCCTTCTTCATCATTGCTACTACAACAATATGATCTACCTCTGTCATCCATGCATGTGTCTACTGTATTATTCTTCTCATTTCCACACACTGATCTAGTGGTGCAGGGTTCATTTCCATGGAGCTTCCTTATTCTATCCCATAGACTCTTTTCTATTTACACTTATCCACCTGTGAGGAGACATCACTGGTGAGCCTACTGAATATAGCCTTCATGGCTTCTTTATTGTGCATGCATCTACTTTCTTCTTCAGATCCAGTACGAGGAGTGACATTCTTAGGGAGACCATTAATAACCAACATCCATACATCAAACCCTAGAGAGGATAGGAAGACTTCCATTATACAACTCCAAATAGAATAGTTTGAACTATCAAACACAGGAGAAAGGATTGACACTAAACAGACTATAGTGTCCTTAAGCCAGAATCTACCCAAGTTGGAGAAAGCTCGTCTAACTAGGAACCTACGCTCTGATACCAATTGTTAGACACAATGCACCACTGAGAGGGGGAGTGAATCAGTGGTTCTCAAACTTTTCCCTTTAACTATCCTATGAGCATACTGGTTAGTGGGGAGACCAACACAAATGCAATCACATAAGGGGACATCACATAACACCAACATATATGAGGAAAACCCAAGATGGGAAAAACCTCAGTGAGAAATACTGTTGGAGTCTACTTCTCCAATCCAACCTCACAATCAAAACTCAGTTATAATATTTAGGGCACCAACCTAAGGAGCTACAACCCCTAATTTAAGGCACCAATCCAAGGAGCACCAACCCCTGATTTAGGGAACCAACCTAAGGAGCACCAACCCCTAACTTTTTTATGAGCTACAACCCAAAGGAGCTACAACTCAATGATCACAATAAAAACATCAATTACAAAAGTAGTTATCTTGTTACAATTGAATCTTGCAACCATTTCATATACCTTACTCTGTCAATGAGATACCTGCTCTGCTACATCGACTCACTCCTTTGCTGCTCTCATCTACTACTTAACTGCTGGTAAACTCTACCAGTACACCTCTCCTCTTCTTTTGCTCTGCTGGATCTCCACCTTACTCTCTGCTCTTCATTGGTACAACACTCTGTCAGTTCTATGTCTGCCTTCTCTACAACTTCCTTCACTTCTTCTCTGTCGGTATGGACACTATCGGTTCTACTCTTCTACCTATTGAACACTTCAACTAGGTTCACCCTCACACTCAATCTCTTCTCAGATATGCTTTGTGCACTTCACTGATTTTCTCTCACATGCATAAGTAATACACTTCACATCAGCACAATATTCTTTTATACGGCAGCAACTTAACTATGATTTTCTCTCACATGCATAAGTAATACACTTCGCAGCAGCTCTAGAGGACTTAGACAGGGGGACCCCATATCCCCTATCTTGTTTACTATTTTAGCTGAATGCCTGGGTAGATTTATTCTTAAAAATGTGAAAGATGGCAATCTTAAGGGTCTAAAACCATCTTCATCCAATGTCACTTGCTCCCATGAACAACTTGTTGATGATTCTATTCCTATGGGGGAAGCTTTCATCTTGGAAGCTAAAAACATGAAGAAGGTGTTGAATACTTATGAATCTGCCTCTGGTCAAAAAATTAATTGGGATAAAAGTTCTTTGTTCTTCATCAACACCCACATTCAAAGGCAACTAAGGATTGAAATAATTCTTGGTTGCAAAATTTATGAGCTTCCCTCTTCTTATTTGGGGCTTCCTCTATGTATTAAGCCCGAGGACTCTTTCTGGAATAAGCTGGTGGATAGATTTAACTCAAAACTTGCTGGTTGGAAAGGGGTTGTCCTTAGTCAAGTAGGCAAAGTTACTCTGCTTAAATCCACTCTCCAAAACCTACCTATTTATGCTCTCAGTTTGTTCAAAATCCCAAAAAAAATCGCGAAAGCTATTGAAAGAATCCCAAAAAAGTTTCTTTAGTCATGGGTGGAAGTCAAAAATAGAATTCCCCTTATTGCTTGGAATAAAATCTATTCTCCTAAGGCCTCAGGTGGGTTGGGTTTAAGGAATATTAGTTCTATGAATAAGGCTTTATTAGCCAAATAGATTTGGAGAATGAAAGGGGAGGAAAGAGAATGGAACTCTATCTAGAAAAACAAATATCTTTATATGAAACCTTCAGAGGAAGAATTCTTAGACGATTCTTTTATTGTTGAACGTTCGGTTATATGGAATGTTGTTCAATCTGCTAAAAGTTGGGCTACTGTTGGACGAATTTGGAACCTTGGGGATGGTAGGAGAATAAGATTTTAGGAAGATAGGTGGATATTGGATAAACCTCTGGAGGATGTTCCAATCATTAATGAATGGAAAGATTGGTTCAAAAGCAGGTTTGGGGAGTTGGTCAGAGACTACTGGAGAAATGGGAATTGGATTGATTTCAGCGAGCAGTGTCTGGGCCTTAAGTTCCTTTAGATTGCTCTCTCTGCTAAAGTTCCTAAAGACAACAAAGATGACAGACTGATATGGAGGGAAATGTCAGATGGGAAATACTCTGTCTCCTTAGTTGTAGCTATCCATAATTAATCTGTGGAAGAAATTCCTATTTGGGCTAAAGTCTGGAACAAGAAGTTAGTTCCTAAAGTTAATATCTTTTTTTGATTTTTCATCCAAAACAAGGTCTTAACCCCGGATAACCTTCAAAAGAGAGGTCTTATTTTTCCTAACAAGTTCTCTCTTTGTTGCAAGGAAGAAGAGACTGTCTGCCATATTCTTAATCAGTGTACTTTTAGTCACTAAATCTGGAAAATTATCTTAAGCATGTGGAACTTGAGCTGGGTTTTTCCGAAATCCCTAGGGGAAACCTGGCAGCAATGGCACTGCCCCAACTCTAATCCTAAGATTGTGGAGACTTGGAGACTTACTCTTCTAAATGTTATCTGGAATATTTGGAAAGAGTGCAACAATAGGATTTTCAGGGATAAAGGTGCTACTCTTGAAGTGGTGGCAAATAAAATTTACAAGAGTATATTTGAATGTATCTATGGTACTGATTATGGACCAGCTGCTAAAGATGATTTCAAAGACAGGTGGAACTTCTCTACTACTACCACTAGCAAGGAGAAGGGAAGAGAAGGTTTCTTTTGGTGTTTTCCTCCTCAGGGGTGGATTAAGGCTAACTTTGATGGGGCCTCTAAGGGGAATCCAGGTAAAGCTGGATATGGGGGCATTGTCAGGATTTTTGTTGGAAGTTGCTTAGTGGCGGTGGCTGGTCCTTTGGGGAGTCAAACAAGTCATTTTGTCGAAGCCTCAGTTGCCCTGAACACCTTAATTATAGCCAAGAATCTTAATCATGATAAATTATGGCTCAAAGGAGACTCACTTAATATTATTAAGTGTCTGAAGGGGGAGTCGGAGCCATCATGGTCAATTGAAAATATTATCTTGCAAGCTAGGGAAATTATTGCTAGTTTTAAAGATATTATAATTCAGCATGCCTTTAGAGAAAAAAATATGATGGCGGATTGTCTGGTGAACCTAGGGGTTAATTCTGATTCCCAAATGATTTGGCATGAGGAAGATGTCAACATAAACATTAAAGAGCTCAATAGAAAGGACAGATATATGGGAAGGGAAGGACCGCATAATCATGACAAAGCATATGAATAATTTATGCCTTGATGGAAAGGTAATTATTACCTGGCAAAGCGGCAGATCCCCAACCATTTCTTATAATATGCCGCATGCTTTGTGGGTCACCCAGTTCAAAATCTTGAGTAACTATAGGAAAGAAGTGTTGAGTTTGTAGAGGAACAGAGCTGAAAATCCGAATTCAAAGATGGGAGGAGATTTAAGGAGGGGGGAACCAGATAATACGTCAACATGGAAAGCGACGCCGAATGTGTGGGCGAAGCTAGAAAAATAATCTATCACAAGCTTTATGGAGAAGCTAGTGGATTATGATAAAGGTAGGGTAAATCTCGCCATTACCAAAATTTCTAAAAATTGGTGTAATGGTTCCTTTAAAATCTATGGAGTTAATTTCAAGTTGGACACGTGCCTCATAGCTACTATGACTGACATGCCCCATACCGAGCTTAAATTTTTTAGAGACCTTAAAGTCTTCAACAACACGGTTAATCTGTTCCCACGGAAGGAAAAAGAGAGAGATAGAATTGGCAAAGCCACAGGAGGTTACTATGAAGCTGCTAATATCAAGAAAATCTGGGGCTGGGTTTTGAATGCTATAATGGAATATATCACGGTTGAGGGTCGATTCTCTAGGGCCCACACCTACCACTTTGTTCTTTTAAACCATTTCAGACACGACAAAAAGGTATCCCTGCCCTACTAACTTTTCAGGTCCCTTTCCAGGTCCCTCAATAAAACACAGTAAGAATCCCTCAAGTCTGGTTCTCCATTATGGGCTCTTGTTGCTCATCTATGAGCACTGCAAAACCCTCACCCTACTAGAAAAAAAGAGGTTATCCACCTCTACGAGAAGAGAAAGATGGAGGGAGGCGATTCCGGCAAGGAGAAGGCATCTTCTAGCAAAAAAAGAAAGAGTGCCACTGGGATGAAAACAAGGAAATTGAAAAAGAAGGCAGCGAAATGGAGACGGATGATTCCAATGGTGAAGACAGTTGGAAAGATGAGGAGGTGGGTATTGAGGAAGAAAGCGGTGATAATGAGTTTGACAATGAAAGCCCTATCCACAATGAATGCCCTGGCAAGGACAATAGCCATCCCATGGAGGATGTGGATTACAAGGATAATGAGGAAATAGATGTGAATTCCGAGAGGGAAAGGAACAAGGAACTTGAGAAGAATATGACTAAGGATTGTTTAAGTGAAGACAAGGAAAGTGCAGATAATGGGTTATTCTTGGATAACCTCAAAAAACTTACTGAGGTGAGACTGGATTATGACAGATGGACCTATGAATTCTTGAAGAACCTAGAAAAAAAGGGGAAAAATATAGATGAGAAGAAGGAGAATGACGACAGGGAGCAGATAAAATGGAAGCAAGATATGGAGGAGAAGATTAAATCACTGGAAGAAGGGAGATAGGCCATGAAAATTTGTTGGGCATTATCCCAAATATCCTGTCAGCTGTCACTAAAAACTTGGAGGGTATTGCTAAGGTCTTTGATCATACTAGCTATCCTAAACCGGTGGTGGAACTTGACATGGATGATGAGACTATCCAGATTGGTAGTGGTGAAGCTACTCTGATTGGTGGTGTTGCTAAGAGGACTAGGGCGAGTGTCAAGAAAGCTATGGCTGCTTCTGCTAAGGATCTCCCAAATCTTAGGGATAACATCAAAGATCTAAATGGTATTAGCAACACCCTGGCTAATGCCTTGAAAAAAATCAATTAGTTTATCTTCTTGGGTCTAGCTAGTTTTGCTAGCTTTGTGGGGCTTTAGTTGGTTTTCTATGGTTTTCTGTTGGCTTTTCATTGGCCTGTTCCTTTTTGTCTCTTGTAGCTTTTTCTGTTAAGCTCGAATTGTAAAGGGTTTCAGGGCCCGTTCATAACCTATTTTTACCTTAATCAAAAACTATGTCTTTGGCTTGCATATTTATAGACTGGTTTTCCTGCAAAAACCCAGTTCAAATCCTTAAGCGGTTAGGGTTTCCTCATCACCCTTGAGGCAAACCAAATCTAATTAAATCTTGCCCGATCTGATCACCCAGATAGCTAACTGTACAATTCTGCCATTTACATGCCTTCTTGATCACGTCATCTATCTCTGGCGATCTTCTTTTTCCCTTATCGGTTGATTTATTGGTAAACCACCAAGATCAGTCTTGATGTTTCCTTAATCTGCCTCAATCCCCTCAATCACTTTTAGCTGGCTCTAAGTTATCTTCCAGACCTCAAGCCACAAACCTCTACAACAACTCTATAACATGTCCCGTCATTTGTGGGATCTTTCATTAATATCGACCAACTCTACAACTACCCCATCAGTGTACATTCCTTCTTCATCCGAATGTAGGTCCACCACCTTGACTCCATGTGGCATCCATGTCGACCAACTGCCAGCTTGACTCTTCATGTCAGTCCAGATAGGATCACCGACCAAAAACTCTACCGGTTCCTCTTTCCTGCCGGTTTTCTAATCCTACTAGTATCTCACATTCTACTGGTTAGCTCCTCATGTCTTCTCTTTGTTGAACTGTCGGTGGAACACCAAAACCGGTTTCCAGACATGTCTATCCAAAGCATTCCCATTCCCACAAAGTGGGAAGACATCTGCATCTGCACCTTGTCCATATTATTGGTGGACTTACATACCAGTAGGCACTCTTGATGACACTCTGTCATCAACCTTCACCAGACTCCATCTTTAGTCAGGACACATTTCTCTATTTGCATCTGCTCAGCCTTGCCTTCTCCTTGATTAGCTCAGACCATATCACAACCGGTTTGTCAAGATGACAAATGTAGAGTCCACCCTTGATTTGACTTATTTTGACTAGAGTTGACTTTTATATTATGCTTGATAGACTTATCTATACTATATTTTGATGATTTGGATGATTACTCATATGCTTCAGTGACATGATTGATGTTAGACACTATTGGACATATGCTATTTTGATTATCTATATGGATGTTGGTACTATCATGATTGATCATGTGATTTGATGATATATGCACTTGATGTTTTCTATATGCTCACTATGTGGTGGATTATTGATAGATTATATTTATGATGGTTTTGATGGTGATTATGATTACGCTAACCCTACTTCATGATTACATGTGATGAGATGTTTATGAGATGTGTTTGACTATTGTTTGACTATCTTCATGATAGAGACGATTCCACATCACTCATTGTGAGTGGGATGTGTCGTCGCGATTCTCTATCTCTTGCTTGTTCTATATATGTATATGTATATGTTGTATTGTCATTTTGTGGTTGTAGGATTTTGCAAGTACCAGACATCGACTCCACCTGGCTTCATAGGTTTGAGCATGTCTTTAGTTCCAATGGCTTATGTGGTCCGGAGATGGCATGAGTTTCCCCTCACATACTCTAGGTCTAAGTTGTTCCCCGTGAGTAGTCAGTGCCTTGGCATAATTCTCCATGTCAGATAGTAAGCTTGTTCTTTTGGTATCATGAGTTTAGTGTATGTCTATTGATTTACTTGTGTATGTTAGAGTAATTATGTGGCTCTTGATGTGTAAATTTATATTTGGTAATATTTATTTTAATATATTTAATTTATAAGTTTTGAATATTTAATTAATTGATATTTATATTTATTTGATAATTAATGTTTATTGATTTTATGATTATTTATTTGATAAGCCTTATTGTTGTGTAATATTTATTTAATATTTGTGATTTAATCTTTAATGGTATTTGATTATTTAACTATTTATTTGACCTTCTATAGTTTGATATTTAATTGATATCTTATATTTATTTGGCTCTTTAATTTATTTTATTAACTTTTGGTTTATTTGATTTTAATCCCCATTTGGATTAGTTATTTGCAACTTATATTTATTTAATAGTTTGACTTTTATTCCTAAGTGGGGTGTATGAACACATTAAATTAAATAAAGAAATACAAACATTCTCACTTAGCTGGATACGAATATTTCATTTACCTTACCTACCCTTCACTCTCATTGGTCGAATTCAAAATGGGTGAGTAAATCATATTATATGGTGGGTTGGTAAAATATACTCCAAGATGGAATATTTTGATTGGCCGAAATTGAGGCTAGGGTTTTTGGATTATTGTTGCTTTTTATTTTCTTTCCCGTGAAGTTTTTCAGGTTGTTGTTGCTCTTCTCTAGAAAAAAATTCAGCAAGCTTATTCCTTGGTTTTGGCTTGTGGGAGCTCTTCTTCAGCTTCATTTCCATTACTTCAAGTTGTAAGTTGGAATTCTTCACTTTGTATTTTGTTTTTCAATGGCTTCTTTGTGTATGCAATATGTCTGCATTGTTTTGGGTGTTGGGTTGAAATAATATCTTATTCTATAGTTTATTATTGCTGAAAGGAAATATTTGGGGAGAAACATTATATTATTTGGGTTTTGTATAGTTGCTGGAATATATGTTTTTTGGTTTCCTATGTATGGCATTTCATGGTTCTGTGAGAAATGGTTCTAAATTTATTTTATTTAAATCTTTGTTTATAGGATGAGTTATTTTATTTTGTTTAAACCCAAGAATTCCTTGTTTCTAGGTGTTTCTTTTCATATTTTTTTCGAGCCTTTTCGTTAAGTTTGTAATTTATTATTTTTCTCGAAAGTTTACTGGGTTTTCCATAAGTTTTGTGCCAAAGCATTGTTTCTGTGAAAGCGTTGTTCTATATTGCATTTATGTTGTTCTGTATTGCATTTGCGCTGCTTTGCACAACATAAGCGCTATCTTAGGATGCATAAGCATGAATCTGGACACATAAGCATTGTTTCAGATTGCATATGCATGATTATGGAATGCAAAAGTGTTGTCCTATGTTGCTTTTGCATTGTTCTATGTGGCATAAGCATTGAACTGCAAGGCAAAAGCACTAACTTGACTGTGTTTTGTATTTTCTTGAAAGGATTTTTGTACTAGAGGCTTTATTTGAGGTCTGT
Organism: Cryptomeria japonica; assembly: GCF_030272615.1. Lineage (NCBI taxonomy): Eukaryota > Viridiplantae > Streptophyta > Pinopsida > Cupressales > Cupressaceae > Cryptomeria > Cryptomeria japonica. The sequence goes on along the minus strand of NC_081413.1, from coordinate 437,187,596 downwards.
TAGTATTTCCCAATTTTGGGTTTGACCAGTTTTGATGCATTATGATATTTTTGAGTATATTTATTCTTCTATGCATTGTGAGTATTTTAGACTCTCTTCCATGTGGATAGGCCATGGAGGATTGAGATATTTTCTATATTGTTTTGGACCAGCAAGTGAGTAGGCCTTGTTGTGATGTTATCTTTATTTGATGGAAGCATTTTATGGCTTGATATGCCTTTGTTTATTGCTAGCCAAGAGGCTCATTTTTCTATATTGATGTTGTATATGTTGTTGTAGCCTTGTTTATGTTATAAGAGTATGTGTGGAAGTTGTTGGCTGCTTTGAGTATTATTTTCATGTAGTTATGTTGGTAGAGCCTCTTGTGATTTATTGTTGGGCCATGTTAGGAGGAGTGGGCTTCCTTGTGATGATTGAGGTCATCAAAGATAGGCTTGCATGAGGTTCCTTGTAAGGATGCATGAAGTCTAGACCACCAGGGCACATTGGAGTTTTTCATGATTTGTAAATAAGTGATAACCTAATAATTGATGGGTTGGGTAGTTAGATTAATTAATAAGATGATAAATTGATTTGTGCCTCATGACTTAGTCCTAGGGAGGATGTTTTAGGTTAAGCATGAGAAGGTCATGAAAATGGTAAGCTAATCTCCCTTAGTCTCTCATAGATTGAGATGGCTCCACATGTCGATCAGGCTAGTGCCTTGTGTTATTATGTTATTATGTTATGAGGATGGTATGTGATGAAACTCCACTCCTACATGTGTTTCCCCTTTATGATTTATGATTATTCTTATTGGATGCATTTATGTCTTGATGAGTTTTATGCCTTCGGGAGTTCATTCTTGTTGTATGTGTGAGTTCTTGCTTGAGAGTCCTTGTGTGGTTAGTCTCCTTGGTTATAGGTGTCAACTTAGGTTTAGAGTATGTGTTGGGACCTTGTGTCATCTCCTAGCACGGGGGATGGTTCCTTTGGTTCCACATGGTCAGGAGGTTGGTTCTTTTAGCCATTGGGATGTTCTCTTGGATTCTTCTTGCGTGGATGTGGATTCTTCTTCATGATGTACTATGGATGTACCTTGTAGCAGATTTATGTAGTGGATAAGATGGAATGTATGTAATGTAACATCTTTGTATATAGTAGATGGAATCTTTTAGTAGAAAGAGCTATGCTCATGATGTATTTAATGTACTTATATTTGTAAGATGAATTGTAGTTGGAAATTGGAATTTAGAGATATTATATTTGTACTATTGTAAAGATGTGATTTTATGAATCATGGAAATAAAGTGGATTATAGTTGGAATAGAATGGAATTGCTTTATGGATTAGTTGTATTATTGCATGAAATGTTTATATGCTAGCTAGAATGTTAAATAATCATGAAAGAGGACTATTCATAGATTAATAGGTGAATATGTTAGAAGAGGTTAATTGGATCTAGTAAGTAGGAATGATTCATACAGATGCATTGGTAGAAAGGAAATTATGCATAACATGAGGAATAAGTAATGTTGTAGGTTACATATCTTATGGTTAAAGAATTAGAATATGGTGCATTAATGAAGGTGAAATATATCTATCGTGTGTGTAGTATGTTATTGTGGAAATGAATTAAGTAATTATGTTAAAGTACCCTAGAGAAAGATTATTGATGTTGTGTTATTTCCACTTGCGTTATTTGATGAAATGAGAAATATGTATGTTCATATTGGTTAATTGGTTAATGAATGTAAATAGATGGAGATGTTATAAGGTGCATTAGATGTTAATTAAGAAAAAAAATATCTCCATTTGTATATTATTGTTTAGTTTCTTTAGGGTATTTTGGTGGGCATTACAACAAACACATCACACTCCATCTATCCTGGCAACTCAACTTGCCTTCTCTATCGATCCGGTGCATATTCCTGTTCTCATGCACTTAAGACATTCCCTCAATTCACCGATAGATCCGGTGTGAGACTTCAAACACCTACCTTACATCTTCTCCCTTATCTCATAGAGCTATGATGCACACAATGCATAATAGGAGATAAGCTCCACTTACCAGTGGAGTAACACCTTGTCATCTTCATCCTGCAATGCACTTGTGACTTCCCTGTTTGAGCAACATATCTTCAAAATAGGCACATGTGATCCAGTGTGGATACATTCACTATCAGTCATCTCTTCATATGTCAACTACATTCTTCATCCAGTGGGAGTCCTATTGTTCTGCAATCTCACAACATTTCTATGACCTGTTCATTCTTCTCTTCTAGTGTTGATGTGATTCAGGTAACATTTTGCCTCTTCATCACAAACACCATCGAAGCATTTTTCTCATTGTCAACACTTCACTTGCCAATTGACATACTCTTCTTGCTGGTGATACACTGTGTCGGTACCGGTAACCTTAACATTCCATCCACACAAGTCAAGCACAAACTTGTGTACTGGTGACTCCAGTGATCGTCTTTCTTACCTTACCGGTGTATTGAAACACAAGGTGATATCCAAGATATCACATTCTATACTCCTTCATAACAGTTTTGCACATACATCTCTCATACCGGTAGTCATCCCATACCGGTTGACATCAATGACAACACAATGCCAACACCCTTGACTATCACCTTCATACTAGATCTCAGGCTTCCCCAGATCTCATGTGCAGTCTGAAGTTCCATAACATTGTCATTTGAGAATTAATCAGGGCACTGAGTAATGCTTCCTTCGTGCTGATGTTATATTTGGCTTTCTTAATCTCATCAAGAGTGGACAGTCCATTCTGAGGAGCGACATAGGCATTCTTAGTAATCTTCCAGCAATCTTCTCCAAGACATTTTAGATGCACCTCCATCCGTTTATTCCATACAATGTAGTTGCTTCCATCAAAACTCAGACTGTGCTTCTTGAAAACAATACCTTGAGTTGCCATCTTGGATCTCCTCAAGCGATTAAGCTTCTACTAGAGGATCTAGCTCTGATACCAATTGTTAGCAGCAATCAAGAAGGAAGACTGAGAGGGGGGGGGTGAATCAGTCTTCACCTGATCACAAAACAAATTGAACTTTAAAACATAAACTGCTAAACCACAACAACAACAGATAAGGAAATTAACAACACAACACACAACACCAATATTTTGACATGGAAAATGCGGTTAAGGGAAAAACCACAATGGGAACCTACCCACAATAAGATGATACTCTGCAGTAGTATGTGAAAATATTATAGTGGGGAATGCACATGCATTCAGGCACACTTCCTAGAGCTCACTACTTAAAAGATATATGCTTCAAAGGCTACAACCCTTAGGGAAGTCTCATTGACTTAAAATATGATTTGAACTACAATCCAGAAGGAATGAACTATAATAAGAACATCTACAAATGCCTGATGACAGTTTCGGTTAAGCATAGTTGTTTGCCCAACAACACCAAACTCACCACAACACTTCACTGAATGATATATCCTTTGTTTGCACATTTACCTCTCTTTGATAATGCAAACACAATATCAACACCAAAATTTCATAAGTATATCACCTATATATACAAATCATCAACCTTTATAACAAGGTCGGCTAAACCCTCAACCCTCAACTCATATTTACAAAAAAATACATTACACGATACAAAGATCGACCACCTGACCAAAATTATGATTTACTTTACATAGCATGGACCTAATTCAAATTCTCAAATGATTACATCCACCAAAAACACTACATAACACACAAATTAACACCAGTTGAGAGAAATCAACAAAAACTCACACGACAATCAATGTGGGTCGCCAAAACAAATAGGAGATAAATAGGAAACACCATCAAGAACATTAGAATCATCTAGAATAGTTGCACCAACACCACTTTTCAAATCTTCATCGGTCAACATCTCAAAGCTCAAGAACACAACCAATCAGCAACTATCACGAGGAAAGATAACTTGCAAAACACCAAATCATGAACCATCTAAATAGAAGATACACAAGATCTGATCATATCAGAATATACCGGAGGGAATATCAGATTCTGCAAAATAATGATCAGCAAGACCAAAAACCTTCTCTAAACTCACCATAATAACTCACATGAATATGTTGACATCAATGACAACAACATATCCTAGCAGCAACAATGAACAACCAAATCCAACAATCTTCTTAATAATCTAACATACCCAACCATTCCCTGATCCATAAATCACCCCAAGGATATGAGTTGAGGCCACAAATCCATTTCTTATCTTAGTATGGCCATCACATTATGATTAATTATTTATGTTATCACTTGATTACAAGGTAAACTCCCAATGAGATATTCTAGTGGTCTAGACCCTCGATAACCTAGCAATCTTATCCTCATGACCCCAGTCACCCACTTGGAAGCCCACTCCCCCTAACATGCACCTAAACCTTAGGGTAGAAACAATGCACAACACATAAACAAGGGCTCTCAAATATCCTAACCGGATAACTAAGTTTTATCAACCAATATAAACTCATGAGACATGAATAGCATATGTCATTAACCTTTATAAATAGCATGGAACATACATCATGCATATAAACCATGATACTAATAAAATGAGCCCAAAGAGTAATAACAACAAGGCATAACACATCTCACAAAAAAATTTTAAAATACAAAGGTTTAATAAAATCAATAACATAGTCCCAAATCACCTCTGGACACTTAGACAACATCAAAATAAGCCTCTGGTAAAAGGAAAGAACTGGAAACATGAGATCAGACTAGCAAAAACTTCCAAAATACTATTACAAGACAATTTAGCACACTGACCAATAGAATAGTGCATCTGATAAATAGGTTCGTGCATATACATCTTAGTTTCACACACACACTCAATGAAATATTGCATATGTATAATTATTTAATGCATACAATAAACAATATCACATTCGATAGAAAAAATAGCGCACACGTGACCCAGATTAGCACATAAAATAAATAAAGTGGTGCATATAATTAAAACATTAGTGCATATACAAATTAGCGCATACGCATTGTCAGAAAGCAAAATTCGACAAGGCAAAATAAAATTCTGAGAACTTAACGGAAGCCAAAATCATAACCAAATGAGACACCAAGGCAAATAAAAATAGAAGGAACAAATTAATCCAAGAATTAAACCAATACAAGGTAAATATGAATTCATAAAAGAGGACTCCTCGCATATAGAAGAGTCATAAACACTCACAAGGAACATCACAACTCTCCCAAACTCAATTAGCAAACACAAATTCCATCTCCATATAAGCATAAACAATCCACCCACACAGATAACACAATCCAGCTCTGAAGGCAAGGGTAAAGTCAGGATAGGAAGAGCTATAACAAAATTCACAAAGGCAATGTCAAATAATATACATAGCAAATCATAGCATTCAATTAAATAAATAATTTCCCCCAAGCTATATTGTAAACTATATAATATAGCCATATTATTCCATTTTCAAATAAACTCCCCAAAATAATTCTTCCAGCAAACATTGTGTAGACAATCTTTTCCTGGAAAATAAAATACACATGGAGAAGAAAATCTCCAACGTGAAACCTGAAGTAATGGCAAAGAAATCCGATGAAGCACAATCCCCAATCCAAAACCAAGCCAAACAATATCAAATCCAAATCTCTAGTCGAAATTTGCAAAAAGATCAATAATAATTTCCATAAGAATCCCATAGGCCAACCCCCGGGAAAACACATAAAATATATTATATAGAATATCAAAGATAAAACCATGAAAAAATGTCGGCCAATCAAAATAAACAATTAAAATATATTTCTTACCAACCCTTCTCAGAAACCAAGGTAAGAATAATAAAATATTATTTAATTAACTTACCCCATAATTCAGCCAATAGAATAATAGGGTAGGTGGAGAGAATATATTGTATTCGGGGGTAGATTAATTGTAAATTACATAATCAGATTATCAGAGCGAAACGCCAACTCTAATCTAATCAAATTACTCCTAAATTACAATGAAATAAGGCTAACATCAATTGAATTATGAAATGAAACTAATTAAAAGCTCCCTCAATTGATGCAACATGGCTTCCATTACTATTCTCCAATTTGTGTGGTAGGTAGCTCTCAGGTATTCCACTGCAATTCCTGCATGTGATTAGCACAAATATTTTGAAGACTGCGATTCTAGCTTGAAATGAGAAAATGAGGTTGAATTTATAGATTTTCAACACAAAGGGGGTGAGAAATAGAACTCAAGTGATGATTGATAGATAACTGATTTAGATTGATCAGTTAATAGAGTTGATTGATTTGTTAACTCAATAGATTGGAGAGTGAACTAAATAGATTGTCTAGTAAACTCAATTAATTGATCAATAGACTGAATTGACTAGCTAGTCGACTGGATTGATTAGGGAGATGACTGATTAGATGGATTAGTAAGAAAAAGGTGATTGAGAGTTAAAAAGGATGATTGATGAGTTAACTGAGTTAACTGATTAGATAACTAATTTGATCAATCAGTTCTGATTTTAGCATGCATTGTAGGATTTTGAAATTGAATTTGATTCATTTTCAATTTGGGTTTGAATTTGGTCATTTAAATGTTGAAATGCACATGAAATTAATTGAAATTCAAATTTGGTGAAATGTAAATTTGGAAATGTGAAATTAATTGGAATTAAGTGAAATTTGAATTTGGGAGAAATGAAATGAAATTAGATGGAATTAATTGGAATTATAATTTGGGGAATTGGAGGAATTTAATTAATTAATTTAAATAATTTAAATGAAATTATTTGAACTTGGGAAATTAAATTAATTAAATAATAAAGATTATTTAACTAAAGAAAAAGTTGCAATTAATTGAATAATTGATATTTAATTAATAATTGAGATAAGGTTATTAATTAGAATGATGCAGAAGTTTGGACAATTAATAATGATTTAAATTGATTAGCAGAATAGGTTAGTTTAATTAAATAATTGAAGAACTACTTAATTAAATAGATGAATAATTAGTGTAAGATCAATGAAACATTTTTAGGTGTCTACATTTGCCCCTCTTTGACACAATGTTGGAATGACGTTGTTTCAAAGAAAACGAAAAAAATTTCTACCTGTATGCCCTGGTGACACTTAGGGTATAAATATGCCCCCTCGGAAAAAGTGGTTGAAAATTTGTGGAATGAAGACCATTTTTTTGAAAATATGGTACTAATCGATAATGTACAGTTTGGTAAGGTTTCAATCTCAATTGGTATGTCTACAACTGCGTTGAATTTGGAGGGGTCCACAACCATTAGGGTGATGAAAAACCCTTCTTTGAGTTATAAATTGAAAATTGGTATTGATTTGAGCTCATTTGCACTCTTTTTCTTTGTAAGAAGTCCTTAAAGATATTAGTGCTTTCGGCATCCTTGGATTGAGATGGTGGGTCACAGAGCAAGGTTGTATTTGTCTGAGTGAGTGCGGTCATATCAAAGACCTCTCGACACTAGTGGCATGATGAGTTGTCATGAATTTTCGCTCGTTTGTATCTATTTTTTTCAATTTTTACATCAATGTTTGATATGTCCAATTTTATGCATTTTGCATTTGATATTAATGATTTGCAATTGATTTTTTAGCTCACACTTAAAGTTATTGATTCACATTTGGTGAAATCAGTTCGCAATTGAAAATTATGATTCACAGTTGTTGAAATCAGTTCGCACTTGGTTTAAGTATTTCACAATTGAAACTTTAAATTGATAATTGATAATGATAGGCATTTACTCATGCATCTTGATGATGCGAATGATGTAACTAATTCATTTTTCTTTTCAAATGCATGAGCATTGTCCAATATTGCTTGGTAGATAGACAAGGCCAAATGGTCTTGATCGACATCATGAATTGGACACAGAGGATACTGCTTTATTTTGACAGGTTGGATTGTACACATAGCGCATTTTCCTGAGGTTATGGCCAAGAGGGCCATGATTACTGCTTTGATTGAGCGGTGGCATTCAGAGACATGTTATTTTCATCTACCAATAGGTGAGGCATCCATCACACTTGAGGATGTGTGGCGTATCCTACACATTTTGATATTTGGTACACGAGTTAGTTTTGATTGTCATGATGGTGTATCTGCTTTATGTACACTATTTGAGTGTTTGGAGGAGGATCTCCATATTCATGGGCATTATAAGATTCATTGGGATGATTTTGATTTTGATGAGCTCACCGTTGTTCTTGCTTGCACTATTGCTAGATTATTTATCCCTGATAGACATACCCATAGTTTCCATGTTGGACAGGGACGAGTCATGCATGATATGATTATTGATAGATGGGTGTTTTCTTGGGGTCTGAGTCTTCTTTCCACTTTATATCATCATACGCATGAGATTGTTTACTTGTGGCAAAAATCAGTTGGATGTGGCATTACTTTTCTCCACACATGGGCTTGGGAGCACATAGCTATCTTTCATCCTGCGTTACGTTTTCATTTAGAGCCAAATTAGCCATATGCTTACGAGTACACTATTGGTGTGAGACATAGGGCATCAAGTAACATCTTGTATTGGCATCATTAGATTGAAATATTACACTATTTCTCATGGAGATATTATCTTGCTTGCCTCGGTTGGGCTGATGATGCCCAACATCTTCCTTTTTGTCGATAGTAGAGATATCTTATTGGTCAAGACATGGGTGGTCACACTTGGTTATTGATATGCATCTTCCTAGCTGTGTACTCTGATAGTTCAAGGAGATATAGGGTATTTCAGATTTGACAACCTATTTTGCTTGCACTACTCAAGAGGTTGGTGATTGGGGTGCTTGCGTGCAACCTCATGTTGCTATTGTTGAGTTTGATGCTCTTGCTCCTATTTAGTGGGGATGGCGAGTTGGTGTAGTGGATCCAAGGACCACAAAACAATATAGTGTATGGTGGATACATCATAGACCCATACCTTTGATAGATCCGATAGTTCTGATTGTTGCTTAACATATTAGACATGACATGGGTCTGAGGGGGAGAGGGAGAGGTGGGGGGAGAGATGCAAGGAGAGATGAAGGAGGGAGATATGGAGGAGGGAGAGGTGGAGGTGGGATAGATCTGATAGCAATGGTTGTAAAGAAGGTAGAGAGTGGAGAGGAGGATGTGGATATTAGTGGAGAGACTGGATCTATGAGCAGTTCTGATAGGAGTAATAGTGAGGGCGATGAGTCAGCATTAGGCTCATTGAGAAGCGATGGGGATGAGTATGGGGATAGTGGACATGATGTTGAGATGCCCTAAGCTACAGAGTCAGGAGGTTTGGAGAGAGGAAATAAGGAGGGATTGAGAGATCGGGTTAGGAGTTTAGAGGACTTGGTCACTACTTTGTGGTAGTGGTGGATAGAGGATAGAGATCAGTGTTAGTGGGAGATGGAGGAGTTGACTACAGAGAGGGCTTAGATAGCCACTGAGAGAGATTGACTACAAAGGGAGAGGGATGAGGTAGTTAGGAGAGCTCAGATCACCATGGATGTATACAATCAGTTATTTGGGTCGGTGATAGAGGCACGAAGCTAGTCAGATAGATATTTTATTATCAAGAGAGCATTTCTAGATTCGATTGTGTGAAAGATTTTTGCATCAACATTTCGGATCACACTCCATGATCCATCATCGTGTTCCATCATCATTTTTTGACTCTCTTCATCTTGATGATGGATCACGGAGTGTGATCTGAAACATTGATGCAAAAATCTTTCACACAATCGAATCCAAAAATGCTCTCTTGATTATATGATGGATTGTGGAAATCTCTTCGAACTGAGATATTTTGTTGCTACACAGGAGGCTATTTACTATAGGCAGGCTTATGAGAGAGACATTCCTAAGGGTTAGAGGGAGCCTAGTTTTAGTGCTTTCATGGGGAGGAGATTGAGTCATACCTCTTGATAGACTAGCAGTGGAGGAGTGATGGGTTCACCTAGGGCATCGTCAGGACAGACTAGAGTTAAGAGTGTTGGCATTCTACACTCTTATGAGAATAGTTGATGTTTTCATTGATGGAAACCAACTGGAAACTCACCGGAAATTGGTTTCTACATGCACCAATGTCACAAACTTCATACGCCAGTAGACACCGGCACCGTCAGGCACTTACACTGGCATTCAGATTACATCGGCAACAAAGCGTACCGGCACTCCAGCTAACATGGGAAGAACTTTTGTTTATTGTAATATAATTATCTTTCGTAAGCTGACATGGTATATTGTAAAAGACTCATATATGTATGAGATCTTGTAGGTCATTTTGTAAGGAGAGAGATGATATTTATGGTAGAAAATAATTGTTTAGTGACAGCGAAAGGTTTTGGACAAGGTATCTATATGAGATTAAACCGGTACTGAACTTGACATTAGAGATGTTGTTTTGAGTAGTACATTGTATTGGATTTAATTATCCATTTTGTAGTCAGTGTGACTCTTCATTGAGTAGTGAGATCTAGGGTATTGACCTCCCTGCATGTGTAGGCCCCTATTGTAAGTAGTATTTATTCATTGGCCAGTGAGTAAATATTGTGGGTCATAAATCCCACTGAGGTTTTTCCCACATCGGGTTTCCTCATGAAATATCTTGTGTTATGGTGTGTTTCTATGTTCTCTCTATTATTTTTGTGCACTGCATTAATTCTTGTTTACCGGTACATTGTTTTGGGTTGCAAACTTATAAATAAGTTTAAATATTTTGCTAACCGATAAGACACTGATTCACCCCCTCCCTCTCAGTGTCTTTGGGACTCTCATTGAATCTAACAATTGGTATCAGAGCTTGGTCCTCTATTTGCAAAAGCCTAACAACTTGAGGAAGATTCTGAAACCAGTACAGATGGAGAACTTAAGAAAACAGTTGGAAGGAGCTCTTGAAGATTTTGATGCAAAAAAATTGAAGAATATCAAACTTGAAGATGATCTGAGGATTGAAAATGAATTCATTAAAGGACTTCAGGAAAACCTTGTTATAGCACAAAATAAGAGAAAGGAACTTCATGAGAAAATGCAGAATGATGATGATGAAAAGGAAAGTCTTAGAGATATTACAAATAAGTTGAGACAAGAAAACACTAATATGAAGAATTAAATGCAAGATATGACTATGAGGTTATGTATGTTAGGCCTGGAGACAATTGAGAGGGAGGGGTGAATCAGTTGTCAAATAAATTTAAACCAAAAACAATTTAACCAACTTAATGCTTAATACCGATAAACCAGTTCAATATGCTGGTAGATAGTTATAATAGTTAATTGCTATACCAGTAAAGATTAATGCATGAAACATAAACACAAATTCATCCATAACACATAACACCAATATTTGTATGTGGAAACCCTGTAAGGGAAAAAACCACTATGGGAAACCTTACCCACAATAAGATGATACTACTGCAGATAGTAAGTGTACATAAATGGGGTCTGCACATGCAGAAAGGCCAATAGCCTAAAGCTCACTGCTCAATCACAAAATGGGAGTCACACTGACTATAGTTGGATGGTTAAATCCAATAAGAATGTACTGCACAAAATGACATCTTTATATGCTGGATTCAGTATTGGTGTAATGTTGATATGCTTTCACAAAAACCTCCTTCAATCTTCAAATGATGTCTGCATGTATAGCTCTACTTAATCTCGCATATACCTTCACACAATCCTTTTTCGCATTCCACTTTTGATCATACAAATAAGATCTTACATTTATACCATAACCTAAGACCAATTTTAGTAGGCCGGCTCTACAAGATATTACAATATAATATCTGATGCAATAACCGATTGAACATGTCGGCTTAATGCATTTACAACAATAATTAATCATCTCCATAGTGTGCCATGTTGATCTGGAAAAGATAAACCTACCGGTGTAACCCTAGACCTATTTGCTGGTAATAGCAAATATGCAACTATGAATATACCAATGAACAAAACTCCAGGACAAGATGTCCAAACGATGTCTTCGACATAACCATGTGTTTTCCATATCATTCCAAGTGTCGGTGATCATTATATCTTGTCGGTGTACCAGATACCAGTAACTGTGCAATAGTTAATTTCTTGCTGGTGAATGTTGTTGGATCTCCAAAGTGCTAGTGTTTTAGTAGGTGTTGACATCAATGAAAAAACCATACCAAAATACCAACAATCTCCCCCTTTGGCATTGATGGCAACACAAGATGGAAAAACCATCAAAGTGCCAAAACAGAAATGCCAAGTACCAAAAACCAATAATCTCCAAAAAGATTATAACCAGAAATCAAAATATGGATAAAAAGAGTAATAATATCTCCTAAACAACAATCTCTCCCCCTGGGAGCAACATGTGTTTTCCTTGTGTTTTTCAAAGTTTTTCCATACCAATCTCTCCCTAAAAGATAATGTGTTTTTCCATAGACATCTCTCCCCCTTTGACATAAAATGCCAAAGTTACAATAAAACCATGTTCATGTACAAAATACCAATCAATTCAATATACCAACTACTCCCCCTGAGAAGTAGCTTCCCATCAAAGATCGGAATAAAAGATTTCTCTGTTAATTCTATCGGTTGATGACAATCATCAACTGTCTAAGTCTCTACCGGTGGTGGTATGACTCCAAGCTGATCTCTGAGATATTCAAAAGTCTCCTGAGGCAAAGGTTTAGTGAAAATATCTACAATTTGCTCTTTAGTATTCACATAAACTAGTTTTATCTCCTTTGCTTCAACATTTTCCCTTAGAGAATTCAATTTGATAGAAACATGTTTGATTTTAGAATGTAATACGGGATTCTTAGATATATCAATTGCTGCAGTGTTATCACAATAGATAGTAATAGGTTCCTTTCATTTTACCTTTATGTCTTTCAACATTTTCTTAAGCCATAGTACTTGTGTACAGTTAGTTGCTACTCCAACATATTCTGATTCTGTTGTTGATAAAGATGTACAACTTTGTTTCTTACTCAACCAAGAAACTAGTTTGTTTCCAAGAAAGAATGTTCCGCCGATGGTGCTTTTTCTATCATCCACATCTCCTACCCAATTTGCATCTGTGTATGCACATAATTCAAAGTTTTCATCTCTAGGATACCATAATCCAAGATTTATAGTGCCTTGTAAGTACCGGAAAATCCTTTCTACTGCTGATTCATGATTTTCTCTAGGATTACTTTGAAATATTGAAACAATACATACTAAATTCATAATATCGGGTCTGGTTTGTGTCAAATACAGTAAACCTCCTATCATAGATCTGTATCTAGTTGGATTAACAGGTGTAGATTCATCCCTTTGTGATAATTTGTCAGTTGTTGTCATAGGTGTGCTTACCAATTTAGAGTTCTCCATCCCAAATTTCTTTAGTAACTCTTTTAAGTATTTGGATTGACTCAAGAATTTACCTTTATCAGTCTGTGAAATTTGCAATCCTAAAAAGAATTTTATTTCTCCAATCATAGACATTTCAAATTCTTGCTGCATTTTAATAGAAAATTCCCTACATAATCCATCTTCTCCTCCAAATATTATATCATCAACAAATACTTCTATAATCAAGATGTCATCATTAGTTAATTTATAATATAAATTGTTGTCTGCATTTCCTTTAGTAAAACCAATTTTTAAAAGATACTTATCCAATCTTGCATACCAAGCTCTTGGAGCTTGTTTTAGTCCATACAAAGCTTTTCTTAACCTGCAAACCATATCATTGTCATCTGTCAAAGAAAATCCATTAGGTTGTTCAATGTATACTTCCTCTTCAAGATCTCCATTCAAAAATGCACATTTAATATCCATTTGATAAACTTTGTAGTTCTTGTGTGCTGCAAAAGCCAAAAATAATCTGACTGCCTTAATTCTAGCTACATGTGCAAAGGTTTCATTGTAATCAACTCCTTCCTTCTGAGAATATCCCTTACACACTAGTCTTGCTTTATTTCTGACAACCCTACCATCTTCATTAAGTTTGTTTCTAAATACCCATTTGGTTCCAATTACATTTTTATCTTTAGGTCGGGGAACTAATGTCCAAGTGTTGTTTTTCTCAATTTGTTCTAATTCTTCTTCCATAGCTTTAATCCAAAATTTATCTTCACATGCCTCATTAACAGTTGATGGTTCAATTTGAGAAATAAGACATACCTCTTCATTTGCCAATCTTCCTGTTGTCATAACTCCTTTAAACTTGTTTCCAATTATCTGATCTTCAGAATGATTTAATCTTATATACTGGGGTGTCTTCGTTTGTTGTTGTTCCTCAATTACTATGGAATCCTCAGATGATACCGGGGTAACTGGATCTTCATTTTGTACTAGTGGATTCAGAGTAAGTTCATTTGTCAAAATTTCTGTTGCCAGTTCAGAGTCTATATACCTTGAAGTTCCTCTGAATTGTTCATCAATTTTTACATTTGTACTTTCAACAATTTTCTGCAATCTTTTGTTGAAATATCTATATGCCTTTCTCTTAGATGAATAACCAATAAATATTCCTTCATCACTTCTAGGATCAAATTTTCCAGTATACTCATCTCTTCTGATATAACTTTTACTTCCAAAAATTATGAAATACTTAAGAGTGGGAGTATTACCAAACCATAGTTCATGAGGGGTCTTACCGGTTTCACCTTTGATGTAAACTTTGTTAAATGTATAGACCATTGTACTGACTGCTTCTCTCCAATATACATGTGGTAGGTTTGCTTCTGATAACATACTTCTTGCTGCATCCAAGATAGTTCTATTTTTCCCTTCAACAACTCCATTCTGCTATGGTGTCTGAGGTGCTGATAGCTATCTTCTGATTCCATTCACTTCACAGAATATATTAAATTCTTTAGATGTAAATTCACCTCCTTGATCTGATCTTAAACATTTGATTTTCTTACCGGTTTCATTTTCTGCCATTGCTTTGAACAGTTTGAACTTTCCAAGTGCTTATGATTTTTCTCTGAGAAAAGTAACCCAACACATTCTAGAATAGTCATCAATGATTAGCATGAAATATCTATCACCTTGTAAGATTTTAGTTCTAGTTGGATCACATAAATCAGTGTGAATCAAATCAAGGGCAGTATTTTACTTTTTTGGAATACTTTTGAAACTAGCTCTAACTTGTTTTCCAAATTGACATTCCTTACATACTATATTCTGAGGTTTGACAATTTTAGGTAAATCTCTAACTACCTTAGTAGTACTGATCTTTAACATGCAATCAAAGTTTACATGACAGAGTCTCTTATGCCATAACCAACTTTCATCTATATGTGCAATTAAGCATGTCTTTTCATTGTTATTCAAATGAAAGATATTACCTCTAGTCTGATTACCAATTGTAATTTCCAAACTAGTTCTATTCATGATTTTGCATTTTCCATTTTTAAATTGTACCTGAAATCCTTTCTCAACTAATTGACCAACACTCAAAAGATTATGCTTTAATCCTTCAACATAGTAGACATTGTTAGTGTTATGCTTACCATCAAGAGATATTGTACCCTTACCTTTGATTGAACAAGCTTTGTTGTCTCCAAATTTCACTAAGCCTCCATTGTATTCTTGAAAGTTCAAGAATTTACCTTTGTCTCCTATCATATGATGTGAGCATCCTGAATCAATGATCCATTCATCCTTTACTTCAACTTTAGCTTCTAGGGCTTGTACTACCGATTGAGCAGTAGGTGCCGGTTGATCTTCTGTTATAGCAACAAAAACCCATCCATTGTCTGCTGGATCCTCATCAGAATCATCAGTCACACCTTCATCAGCAATGTAACAAGATTTATCTTTATTCTTCTTAAATTTGTATCTCTGATATTCAGGGTTAGGCTTGTATGTTATCTAGCTTCTTCTCTTAGTCTAGCATGTCTATCCGAGCATCTTGAAGCCATATGACCAATCTTATTGTAGTTAAAACATTTAAAGGGTGCTTTACCTTCATACTTACTTCCAACTGGACCTTTAGGCATTTTCCTTGCAAACAGTGCTTCAAGTTCTTCAAGTTCTTCATTTTCTTTCCTACTTTCTTCAAGTTCTCTTGCATAAAAGGCTTTCCAATCATATTTTTAAAATGATGGAGCAGATGATGTTGATGTATTAAAGGCCAAATCTATCTTTATAGTAGCAATAGGACCAAATTCTTCAATTTCAAAAAAGGAAAGTTTCTCAATCAATGTATCCCTAGTAACTGATGTATTAGGCATTGTTCTTAACTCATTTATAGTTGTGACTTTCATTTTATATGCCGGTGGGAATCCTCTTAAAACTTTTGAAACAATTTCATCCTCACTTAAGGTTCCTCCACAACATTTAATACCCAAAATAATTTCATTTACTCTTTCCATAAAAGCAGAAATCCTTTCATCTTCTTCCATTTTTGGATGTTCATACCTGACGCGGAAGCTTTCAAGTTTTGCAATTTTGACTATGGAATATCCTTCATTCAGTGTTTCTAAATGATCCCAAATAGCTTTAGCAGTAGACCTATCTGATAGTCCCATGATTTGTTGATCTGATAATGCGCTCAAAAGTGCTTCTCTTGCTTTGCAAAAATTTTCCTCATCTTTAGTCAAGTTAGCTGGACTAGGCTGACCTTGTACAACAGCAGTATAACCATTCTTTGTAACTTCCCAAATGTCTTTTCCAATGCGATTCAGACATGTCTCCATTTTGATCTTCCATATCCCATAGTTGGTTCCATCAAGTTTAGGACTGTCCTTCCTAAAATAATTAGTAGAAATTGGATCTCCTCAAGCTGTTAAACTTCTACAAAAGAGGACTAAGATCTGATACCAATTGTTAGGTCCTAGAGACAACTAAGAGGGGGGGTGAATCAGTTGTCAAATAAATTTAAACCAAAAACAATTTAACCAACTTAATGCTTAATACCTGTAAACTAGTTCAATATGTCAGTAGACAGTTATAACAGTTAATTGCTATACTAGTAAAGATTAAAGCATGAAACACAAACACAAAGTCATCCACAACACATAACACCAATATTTGTACGTGGAAACCCTGTAAGGGGAAAAACCATGGTGGGAAACCTTACCCACAATCAGATGATACTAATGCAGATAGTAAGTGTACATAAATGGGATCTGCACATGTAGAAAGGCCAACAACCTAGAGCTCACTGCTCAATCACAAAATGGGAGTCGCACTGACTACAGTTGGATGGTTAAATCCAATAAGAATGTACTGTACAAAATAGCATCTTCATATGCTGGATTTAGTACCGGTGCAATGCTGATATGCTTTCACAAAAACCTCCTTCAATCTTCAAATGATGTCTGCATGTATAGCTCTACTTAATCTCGCATATACCTTCACACAATCCTTTTTTGCATTCCACTTTTGATCTTACAAATAAGATCTTACATTTATACCATAACCTAAGACCAATTTTAGTAGGTCATCTCTACAAGATATTACAATAAAACATTTTACAAACAATATAATATCCGATGCAATAATTGATTGAACATGTCGGCTTAATGCATTTACAACAATAATTAATCATCTCCATAGCGTGCCATGTTGATCTGGAAAAGATAAACCTGCCGGTGTAACCCTAGACCTATTTGCCAGTAACAACAAATATGCAACTATGAATATACCAATGAATAGAAATCCAGGACAAGATGTCCAAATGATGTCTTCGACATAACCATGTGTTTTCCATATCATTCCATGTGTCGGTGATCATTATATCTTGCCGGTGTACCAGATATCAGTAACTGTGCAATAGTTACTTGCTTGATGGTGAATGCTGCTAGATCTCCAAAGTGCTAGTGTTTTAGTAGGTGGTTACATCAATGACAAAACCATACAAAAATACCAACAATCTAAGGATATTGAAGAAAGGAAGAAGAATGAAGAAGACTTGACTAGGAGACTTAATGATGCAGGAAATGAAAATCTGAGACTTGGTCATGAAAATGATATGTCAAAGACAAATTTGATTCACATGCAACATGATAAAGATGAGCTTGTGAGATAAGTTGGAATTCTTGAAAATGAGTTGCTCACTGCAAATGAACACAAATACAAATTCAAGAAAAGTTCAGAAAAACTTGATGACATGCTTAAAAGACAGAAACCTGATGGAGATACAAATGGACTTGGATTTGAACTTGGAGAAAGTTCTGGTACTGCAAATAATCAAGATCAGAACAAACTGGTAAGAAAACCTAATGCTTATAAATTTAATGGGAAAATTTTTAATTGCAACAAGTATGGTCACAAAGCAAATCAGTGTAGATTTAGAAATAATCAAAATACAAACTCACCCACTGGTCAATGTTCCAAATGCAACAAAGTTGGTCATAATTTAGAAAATTGCAGAATGAATGTGAAATGCTATGTTTGTGGTAGATTTGGGAATTTATCTAATCAATGTAGATCACAAACTGGTCAAGGATATGGAAAGGCTATTCAGAGGAATAATGTAACTTGTTATGCATGTAACAAGATTGGACATACTGCAAAATTCTGTAGAAGCAAGAATACACCAGCGAACAATAAAGGATCTAGTTTGAAGGGCAAAGAAAAGGTAGATGAAGTAAAGAAATAATTTTCAAAACAATGGATTAAGAAGAGTGATAAGAGAACTGATTAAACTATCTTTGCACTGGTAGAACAGAGTAACCCTCCATCAATAGGAGATTCTTCATCTAATTGAGGAATAATCCTTAGGGGGTATTGCAGCAAGTTAAAAATCATGCATTCTACCCTCGGTTGATGGTGAGAAGATATATTTCTTCTTTATCGGCAGGTGTGCTAAGTTTTCACTTAACTGATGAGCATTTAATGTGGTCGTTGAAAGATATTTCATTATATAACATTGGATAACCCTCATTTCAAACTCACCAAGCATTCAAACAATCAGAGAGCACAAAACTGAGCAAGGGCATTCTAAGGTGAAGCTGCAAAGTGATTTTTAAGCATTCAAAATTTTGGTTAAGAGGTATTTATCTTTTTAAATGGTAACCTCATCCTTTTTTCTTAAGTTTATTGAAAAACCTATCATTATGGAAAATTTCAAACGCCCTAGACCCGTGTTTAAGATTATCCCCAAGATTGCAAAACATGATGATTTTGTTAGAACTTTTTCAAAAATTCCGAAGGGTGTAGCATTTGTAGAAGACCCTAGAATATACATAAATTGCAACATAGAAAACCTAGGCACTGAGGATTTGAAGAAAATAATTAATGAGGGTATTACTGATGGAAATGGTGTGATTAAACCTGAACATAAGATTGTGGAAGAGTTAGGTTTTGTAGAGATTCTTAACATTCCTGAATTTCCAAAGGAAGTTGTAAGACTTGTATTAAGTAGAGTCCATGGAGAGTTCATATGGTTAGATTCAATTTGCAAAATAACGAAGGAAGCAATAAAGGTAGTTACTGGTTTACCTTCAACCGATAGTAGGCCTGATAAAACCAAGAAAATACCTAACAAGGGAGTTATGGAGTTAATCGGAGTCACATCTGATAACAGGTCACTTAGAGTGAATGATGTTAAGGATATAAATGTGAAATATGTAAGTATGGTACTAGGATACAAAGCAACTCATGCAAATAGACTAAATTCTATTTCTAGCCTTTGTATTCACAGTGCATATGAGATGGTGAACAATAATGCTAAGATTGATGTGTGTGAATGGCTTGAAGATGAATTGATTGATAAATTAAGGAAGATTAAGGGAGATAAAAAAGGTACTTTCTATTTTGGAAACCTACTAGTATGCCTGATGCTATACTTTACCAAAAAGATACCCGACATAGGTCACAAGGATTTTGGTTATGACATCTCGGTAGGAAAACAAATACTGGAAGATTTCACCAGTATGGGCACTAACTATGACAAGAACATTGCAAACTACTTCAAAACATTTTAAACTAAGATGAGAGCAAGAGAAAGACTACCACATAGCATAATTGATAAGTATGACAAGCAAATATGTTTTGTCATTAAGCAAGATGAGACTTGGATGGAAGCAGTAAGCCCTAGAACTATTTGGGTTACTGAGATGGGTTATGAGGTAGACCTACCTATTCTGGAGACATATGCTAAAGCTCTACTTGATGCACCAAGGGAGCCATCTGAGAAATTTTTTTGGTAATGCAGAAACCATAGAGTAATGTATCTATGCAGAAGAGGACAAAAAGAAGAGAAAAGTTTATCAGAGATGTCTCCAAGAAGGTCCAAGAAATCAAAGAAAATGTCATGAATATTAGTGGTATATTAGCAAGTGGGCTTGAAAGACTACAACTTGAAGCACATGTTTCACCAGCTGTAACATCTTCTAATACTGGTAGTGGTAAGGCTGCTGAGTTTAAGAGAGTGGAAAGGAAAAGGAAAACTCCACTGATACCATCTCCTTCACCTAAGAAAACCAGGAAGAAGCAGCAGGCAGTTAGGGAACCACAAAAGAAGCTTACACCAAAGAAGAAATAGACACTGGTTACCCCTACTCTGGATGATCTACTAAATGAGATTACACAGGAAGGTAATTTGGTAAATGTAAATAAATGGTATAATTCTTCCAATGATTCTGATAAAAGCACCATTGAAGAAAGCATTATTCTACATTTAGATATTTACAAGAAAGTTTTGATAGAAGTGATTGATGAGTTACCCAGTGATTTGTACATGAGATTTAAAGCTAAAAGGCTATCTATGACGGAACTAGACAAGAAGTTGAAAGTTGAAGCACTATTGGTTGTACATCCGGTAAATTCTAAGGAAGAGATAGATGAGCTTATTTCTAAAGCTAACCAGACAGTATTTGTTAGTGGACACCGATAAGTGAGCCTGATTGCTAGAAGGGTTAAGGAAATTGCAGATGAGACTGTAGATAAATGGGACATATTATTTGTAGAGAAGGAAAAGCAAGAGGAAAGATGTAGACCGAAAGTGGAAAATACATTCAAACTATATCAGAAAGACAAGGGAAAAGGTAAAATAGGTGGTGTACCTTTTATAAAAATAATAGATAACATCCCTCCACCAACTCAGGACACCCCTCCATTAGGACCTTCATCACCAGTTCATATAGCTAATCCACCGGATATGGCTACTAAAGGTATAACCCATGATGATACTAACCCGGAGTCTGAGATACTTTTTACAATGAATGTAGATACTCAGAATATAAAAATTGTTGTGGACAAAGAGACTATAGAGGTTAAGGTAGATAGTGTTAAGGATAGCAAGATTTCAGAGAAACTAACACAGATTGTTGACTCGCAGGAAACTGAGATACTAGCCCAAGTAGGGCAACCATAGACTGAGAAACAAATAGAGGACAAGACAACTAGCATAGGGCCACCAAAATCTGAGAAACTAGCAGTGGTACAGATAGAGAAACAATCTAAAGCAAAGGTTCATGTTGAGTCTGGGAAACTAGCAGTTGTTGAGGAGCTTAATCAAACTGAAAAACCATCAAAGGTAGAGGTACAAACATAGATAGATCCACCGGAAGAAAATGCAAGTAAAGTGGATGCATCTAATGGAAGTAAAGAGGATATAGTGAAGGCAATTGGTCAGACATCTATTGAGAAGAAACCTATAGCAGAACTGAGCACATCTATAGGTGAATTTAGACCTACTAACATTACAGAGGTTCTTTTTTATTCCATTAAGAGGATTATTGATTGCAATGCCTTAGCATTTAAGGCAATTGATAACACTTTACCTATTCTAAAGATGATTGCACCTAATTGTAAGATAGATCACATTAATGATTCTTTAGGGAAATTGGACAGATTGTCCAAATTTATTGCTGATAATGTAATAACTATAGATAAGGTGAATGAGGATACCATTAAGGAGAGAGTTAACAAAGAGAAAAATACATTCTTTGAGAATACCATAAAGAAATGTACCGATCACTTGGACACACTTTTACTGGTACTCAATTCTACAATTTTGGAGTATAAGGAGTTATATAGAGAAGCATGTAAGCCTCACTGTTTGACATAGGACATTGAAGAAGAGATAAAAAAGACACAAAAGGAAATTGATGACATTGTGGATAATATAATAGGTTCATCTGGACTTATATCAGTTTTTGAGCAGGAAATGACAATTTTTGAGGAAATGTTGGAGAAACTTGAGAAAGAGAAGGAAAGGATAAGGTCCAATGCAGGGGAACTCAGAAGTAAACTTGGTCTAAGGTTGGATAATCTGATTGCTTAGAGAGTTGAATTGTCTAAGGCAATAGTTCAAGGAGAATGATCATCGGAGCAGCAAATGCACTATCTCACCAGTATGATCCAACAGACTAAGGCAACTCTAACTAATAGCAACAAGTTTATGCAGAGTCTGAATCTAGTTTTGGTGGACATCTTCCAGATAGTAACCAGCCGGTTACAAACCTTGAGGTAGCATTTTTGCACTATTTTTATTATTTATGACATCCTTTGTCATTGATGTCAAAGGGGGAGTAGTAGAGAGAAAAATGCATGCATGTACAGAGGAGATCACTCACTTAGGGGGAGCACATCTTTTTGGATTTTAGTTTTTGGGATAACAGTTTTGATTTTTCTCATGAGTGTTGCTATCAATACCAAAGGGGGAGATTGTTGGCATTCTACACTCTTATGAGAATATTTGATGTTGTCATTAATGGAAAACAACTGGCAACTCACCGGCAATTGGTTTCTACATGCACCAGCATCACAAACTTCATACACCGATAGACACCGGCACCGACAATCACTTACACTGACATTCAGATTACATCGACAATAAAGCATACCGGCACTCCAACCGACATGGGATAAAATTTTGTTTATTGTAATATAGCTATCTTTTGTAAGACAACATGGTATATTGTAAAAGACTCATATATGTATGAGATCTCATAGGTCATTTTGTAAGGAGAGAGATGATATGTATGGTAGAAAATAATTGTTTAGTGACAACAAAGGTTTTTGGATAAGGTATCTATCTGAGCTTAAACCGGTATTGAACCTAGCATTAGAGATGCTATTTTAAGTAGTACATTGTATTGGATTTAATTATCCATTTTGTAGTCAGTGTGACTCTTCATTGAGTAGTGAGCTCTAGGCTATTGGCCTCCCTGCATATGCAGGCCCCTATTTTAAGTAGTATTTATTCATTGGCTAGTGAGTAAATATTGTGGGTCACAAATCCCACCGAGGTTTTTCCCACACCAGGTTTCCTCGTTAAATATCTTGTGTTATGGTGTGTTTCCATGTTGTCTCTATTATTTTTATTTACTGCATTAATTCTTGTTTACGGGTACACTATTTTGGGTTGTAAAGTTATAAATAAGTTTAAATATTCTGCTAACCGGTAAGACATTGATTCAACCCCCCCCCCCCCCTCTCAGTGTCTTTGGGACTGTATTTGAATATAACAAGGAGAGATGCACCTATTGATAGAGGTAGCATAGGTTGAGAATTTTGTTATTGATGTATTATAGATATGATGTATTTTGATACATTTCTATATGATATGCATTCTTGAAGAGCTATTTGATGATGAACTTCATGGTCTAATGCTTCTTTGTTGTTGTTGTTTTTCAGCTTATGTGATGATGATTTCAATGTGAATGTGATATCATGCAGTGATGTGATGTACCTTTATTTTACGATGTATAATGGTTGATGAAATTCTTATTATAATGCAATGGACTAATATTATGAAGTGATTTATATGAAAATGTAATGTGATGATGTTTATTTTTTTGTTGTAACAAAATAGATGTTGAAAATCGTGAATTTGGAAGAATTGTTAGTTATTAGACGTAGAATGATATGAAATGATAAATTAATTTAATCAACCTTTCTTTATTCTAGAAATAGATATGATAGGAACAATTTGATTGATAGGATTTTGATGAGAAAGTCTTCATTGCTTTATTTTTAGTGCAATACATTTTCATCATTGAGCCTTATTATTTAACAATGGAGCTTATTACACTAGGGTATGAGGAATCAAGATGTATAAATATCTCATTGCAAAGAAACAAACACATAGAAGACAAGGAATGAACCCTCCATTCTAGAAATTACGCTAGGGGTCAAGGTATGTGTGGCATTCACATGTTGAATACTCCTATCACAAACACCCACTAGAGAAATTGCCCCAAAACTTCATTGGTTCAAACCACAAACATCAAACAAAGAAAAGGATCATGCCCATCATGACTCCTCTAGTCACTTTTTGGACATCCTTGAGTAGCTAAAAGAAATGATCTTCACCAATTTGATAAAAAGAGTTAACTAAAATAGAAAAAACTCAGTAGATGGACTGACTGTGCCTTTTCTTTGATATGTTTGATGTGATTTTGATAATGTCTGGTTGCAGAAGTTTTGGACCCCATTTAAGACTAACCTGTCTAGTTTCAAGTGTACCGATTCTATTTAAGACAAGATGTTGATCACGTTAATAGTTTGAGAGTGATTCGATAGATTAAACAGTTGATCAGCTTGATTGCAGACATTTTAACAAGATAGTTGTATCCTTTGTTTAACTTCATGTGAAGTGTTTGCTAGATATCTACCAGGGTGTTGGATTCTTGCGAGACAATATATTGCAATTTTTTATTTTTTTTTCAATTTTTAGTTTTTTTTCGAAGAGCTTTTCGATGTTTAGGGTTTTTTGCATTTTCTCAATGTTTTTGTTGTGATTTTGATATTTGAATGTTTTAGATTTTTTCAGGACTTTTTTATGATTTTGAGAATTTTTCAGGACTTTATCTTATTTTTAGAATTTTTTCAAAACTTTTTATGATTTTTAGATTTTTTTTAGTTATGCCACGAGGTATGCAACCCTATATGATGATATGAAACATTTATGTGGAGACAACAACTTTTGACATGAGGTATTAATGTAGTATTCAAGATGAAGATGCAGTTCCTATTCGAACAAGGATGATAGTGTGTTTCCTTCATTTCAACATGTATTGATTGAATTGAAAGTGTGTAACATTTCAGAGATAGGAGTTCAATCCATTCTTATAAAATCTTAGACCATCCAACCTAACATACTATGTAACCAAGATTTACGAATGGAGGCATGCAAAACTTCTCCATCAATTCTTGAAAATTTGATCTTCTTTTGCCCATGTGTGTGTATTTGGATTCAGACTGACTCTTATAAGCATCAAAGACCCTTGAAATCCTATGTGGCTAGCTACGTGAGTTATTCTGACTTCAAAAGCATCCTGGATATAGCCTTCCTGCCAGCAATCTTTTAGGGCTCCAGCAAGGTTATGCACTCTAATCTCTTAAATATTTGCTCCATTGCCAACAAACGTCCATAGCCTTAATGGAGTTACTTACATGTTCCCATAGTCAAGCTTTTTATTGTCGCACTTGTATGCATGATATTTCAGTAATATATCATTATTTTTGTATTTTGCCTTGAGATGGATATTGGCATAGTATTTTTTTTATTTTTTTTCTCTTTTCTTTTCTTGCCTTTACTTGTAACTAATGAAACCTACTTGGGTATGAAAATTTCAACGACACTGAAGCAGAATATTAGATTTTTCACTAGCCACGTGACCAACTAGGTATCTGTAATGACTTACAACTTTTGATTAATGTGTGAGATATAGAAATTGATAGATTTTGGGTAACACAACTTGATATTAAAACATCTACCCAACCAAGGATAAAGCTTAATCATAATGCGACGTTGAAGATGAATGACTAAAGGCCTCCTAAAGACTTCATGAACAAGTATCTAGAAATGAGACAACTTTCGTTCCTTTCAGTGCAGACAGGTGAATGACTCAGACAATCTCCTTGATTTATTGATACCACTATATGAGAAAGAAATAATTATCTGCAACTATATGTTGTGCAATGGTGATATGCAAGCAACTATGATGTACTCTGAATTGAAGATATGTAATGCCATGCAGTAAAGAAATATGAAAATGCAGTACTGAAAATTTGAAATGACTCACCCTTAGATGTAATATATTTTTAAGTGCATGTTGTTAATGGGATAAGGGAGTGGGTCTCCCTCCATTTTTTGCAAATGATAAGCGTCGGATCTAACTACTTTGTTATGACAAAGGACCTAACCAGTTAGGCTCAAAATTTCCTGGTTTTTTGCATTCAACGAGGTTCCCTTGATTTTCTTTAAGAATAATGTCTCCTATTTCAAAGCAATGTGGGTTAACTCTTTTGTTGTAGCTTCTTCTCATTCTATTTTGCAATCCTTGTAAATGATTCAAAGCACTTTGTCATTTTTCGTCTAGGAATTCTAGTTCTTGCAAACATGCTACTCTATAGTCTTCTTCTAAGATAATGTTTTTCAGAGAGACCCTTAGCGATGACAATTCTACCTCGATAGGAAAAATAGCTTTTGATCCATAAACCAAAGAGAACGGTGTGGTACTAGTTGTTGTGCGAACACTAGTTTGTATTGTGGATACCCTTCTTAAAACTTGGTATCATTCTTTGCAATCTTTCTTCATCTGACTCAAATGGAGGAGTTGGATTTATTTCTCTTGGCAAAGGTATTGACAACAACCAAGGATTTGGCTCATTTGCTGGTGTTAAGCCTATATCTGCTACCATATTTTCTTGTTCAGATGTTTCAAGTACTGTACTGGTAGATGAATTTGTGTTAGTTTTTCGTAGAAGTTACCTCATGTCTTCACCATCTGGTTTCATAATAGGAGATGTTGATGCTCTCCTTCTTTTCTGAGATGAAGATGAAAATACTCTTGTTGATGACTGATTCTGAGGTATGCATTCAGAGGGTAACCTAGGATTGTTCAGTATATCTAATGTACATTGCCTAGCTTCTATTATTTGTGGTATGTGTTTATATCCCAAGCCTTGATTCTTTAGGTTTTCATGTGGAAAAAATAGGTTCTAATCCTCCTTGCTTTTGTAGTCCCAATCCCGTGGCGCCATCATACCCATGTTTTTATTACATCTTGAAGTCATTGCCATATTGATGTAGAGGTAACCTGGGTATGATCATGTCATCTTCTTCTCTATATATCTAGTGATTGGCATCTTCACTTAGAGATTCTTCTTGTAAGTCTCCCCATCTATTGAAAGAGTGTGAATATGAGTACTTCACTATCTCTTTTCCTTTATCTTGCTTCATTGTTGTCATCTGAGGCTTCCCAAAAGACCTAGGAGAAAAATATGGTTGTTTGTCATTTGAGGTACTTGAAATGGAATATTCTCCACAACCAGCTTCCTTAATCTACAAAGAAGATGTGGTTGGTGAATTTTTCTCTTTTTCTCTAATTGATAATGATTCCATTTGTAAGTGAAGTGGGACTTCCTAATTGTTTGGCAATTGATTGTCTGGGCTTTCCCTTAAATAATTACAGTGTTGAAAAGGGTTTGGGTCACCGTGGACAGTGATCTCTATGCCATTGTATGGTAACTTCACACATTGGTAAAAATTTGATGGTCCTTCTTGCATGGTATGTATCCATGGGCGACCTAATAGCATAGTGTACCCCAATTCTCTGTCTAGGACTTGAAAGGTGATGTGTATTGTAATTGGTCCCACTTGTACTAGTGAAGTCACCACAGTCTTAGAAGGGTGTTCCTCATCATCATAGGATTTGATATTGATTCTCTTGGTAGAATCAATATAATTTTCATAATATCCCAAAGCTTTGATCAAATGTAGTGTGCATATTGTAGACACCTAAAATTGTCCAGTCTAATTAAATAAATATTTTATTTATTTAATTACTTTAGTCTAATTCTTCTATTAATTGAATAAATCTTTATTTATTTAATTAATTCATTTATCCTCTTCTAGCCTTATTTCTCATTTAAATAAATTCATTTATTTATTTAAATTATCCTTTCTCCTAAATTAAATAAATATCTTATTTATTTAATTGATCCCACTTCCTCTATTAATTAAATGAATCTTTATTTATTTAATTAATTCATTAACCTTTTCTACCTATGACACATGTCATTCATCTCTTAATTCCTACACTACCTACCCCTTTCATTATTTTATTATTTCCTCTACCTACCCTCTAATCATAGCCGACCTCTTTTTACACCTCTCAATCTTATCCCTCCATTTCTTATAGTGTCTTCTATATAAGGAGATGCTTCCTTCATTATCAAACCCTGACAAAAACCCTCACTATGCATTCAACCCCGACTATGCTTTCAAACTTGCATATGCAATCAAGCCTACTTGCAACCACATTTCCGTTCTTTGTTGAGCTCTTATGCACATAAAATCTGAGAGCAAATATATCAAGCAAGATCAATGGAGATAGGAAGAATGGAGATTCAAATCCTATTGGACATGTGATGGTATAATCTTTGTGATTTCATTTGATTTGCATTGTCTTAGGTAATCTTCATATGTTATGGTGGATCTTTGTTGTTGTTAGGCTAGGGTTTTGTGGTTGAATTCATTTAGTCTTTCTTTATTGTTTTTATCCATTTTCACCATATACATTTTGGCATGCCCCTTGGGACATGGATTTTTGTTAGATCTGTGTTTTTTGCAGGTTTTCCTAACCATATATTGTTGTTTTGTAAAACAATTTGGAGAATATACTTGTGCAGCTAGGGTTTTGGACACAAAATCAAGATCTTGGAGGGATTTGATCATATCTCACCAACGGCTTGGAAATTTTGCACCAAATGTTTTTTGCAAGTTGAAGACAGTATCAAGAGCTCACAAAGAAAAACTCAGATCTATTGAAGCATATTTTAATTTTCTATGAATTTTTTATGAATTTTCATAAAAAAATAATTTTGAGAGCAAATGACCGAATTTTTCAGATTTTCTTGCATTTTTGGAAATATCTCATAATTATACATAGGATCTATTCTTTGTGATTTTAATTTTGATGCAAAATATTTCCCTAAAAATCGGATCTTTAAAAATTAGGGTTTTCCCTTATTTTGATCAGATCTCACAAACAACTTCAAATTTTGGCATCAAATTTTTTTTTACAGGTCAGGAAAATTATTAGAAGTGTTCAGTAAAAATTTTGGATTTTTTGGATCAAATGTTCATTTTAGATGAATTGTTTATGATTTTTCATAAAAAATTAATTTTGAGAGCAAATTAGCGAATTTTTTGGATTTTCTTACATTTTTGGAAATCTCTCAGAATTATACATAAGAGTTGATCTTTCTAATTTTAAATTTGATGCAAAATCATTCCTACAAAATTAGATCTTTGAAAATTAGGGTTTTGCATTATTTTACTCATAGCTCACAAACTGCTTGGATTTGTTGCAGAAATTTTTTTATGCAAGTTTGGAAGACCATCAGGACTCTAGTAAAAATTTTAGATTTTTTGGATTTATTTTACATTTTATATGAATTTTGTATGATTTTTCATAAAAAATTAATTTTTGGAGCAAATTAGCAAATTTTTTGGATTTTCTTACATTTCTAGATATCTCTTAAAATTTTACAGGTGTTCTTTTTTTATGATGAATCAGATCTTTGAATTGGTCAACAAAATGCATTGTTGAATGTTCCTATTTCACAAAGTCTTTTGGATCTAAAATTTACCTAACTTGTGTGTTTGCAGGAAGGGGTGATCATTTGAAACAATCCAAACTACTAACAAATATTTATTGCAGGACCTTGGCAAGGGTTTTTGATCTTTATTATATGCCTTGTTCTCATAGACTAACAAACTCTTCAATTGGTGCACTAAAATTGAACCATTGTCTTTTGTGTCTTGAGCAATAGGCTCTTTTTGTTTCATCTTTAGAGGGCCTGTCTCCCTGTGTGGTCATTAGGACTACTAGTGAGGAGAGAATGACCTAAGTGGTAGCGAGGAAAACCCACCTCTTCCGAACCACTATAAACAACTGTATTCATGGTGAAAACTATGGATAACATGTGCTGATTAGTTCATACCGACACTATGTCTCCCCATAAACCCGTTTGATCAAATTTATTTGATCAGTTGTAGGGAGTAACCCCTACCGGCTGGAAGCCTTCTGTATTTATAGAGCTGAAAGTGCCACATGTATGGCCACACAAGCAGGTGCCCTTACTAGCACCTTTTTGTTTTAGAAGCCAAAATCCTTCTAGTTGTTGGGGCAGGAGGTTGGACCTCTGGTAGCGGCCCACACACATACGGTTCTTAGTAGAGATACAAAGTTCACCACGGGGAGTTTTCGTGGGGACTGATGCTTGGCTACCCTGAGAAGTGAGTGTCGAGGGTGGAGCCAATGGGGTCAAACATCTAAGTATCTACTCTGAATAGCGTAGCCTCAAGGGAAACTCCATGTCGGATCAACAACTATTGTCTTGGCCAACCATAAGAATTGTGCTTGTCTTATTTTGAACAATCAAACATTCAAGACCAAACAACAAAACATTGTGTCTTTTGTGTCTTCAAGTGTATGCAAAAAACTTTTACATCAAACAACACATTTTTCTTTGAGTCATTTTGAGTCTAAACACTTGCAAACATTGAGTCTTCATCAACATTGTGTCCTCTTGTCACGGAAATACAGTCAAAATTTTAGATTTGGTCATAACAAACAACTTCACAAATTGGAAACATTTACAGTCCAACAAACAAGAGCAATCAATTTCAGAATTCTTGAGCTCCTAAGTTATTTCTCTAGATTTTCATCTAGCATTCAACCTGTCTTTGGGTCTCACAAAGTCCATCATTGCTTTACACCTTGCATTACATTCACATTTGTCTATACTTGAGTCAAAGGTCACTTGCTTGTCCTCATCTTGCTTTGTCAACACACTACATACAACAACATTTTGCTCAGTGGTCCCTCATCAAGCTCTATCACCTTTGGGTCTCATTTGGTCTTACTTAGAGTCAAGGTCAACTTACCTCATCAAGAGAAACTATCATCTCTTTGGAAGCCACACCTACTCTACTACATACATACTTGGTCTTACACTTTGGACATTGCAAGTACACCTCAGATTCATTTACATTCCATCCAACTCTTAGTCTTCCATACTTTTTCCATTTTCATCTAGTCTCACGCATCTTGGTCAATACCTAGTTCATGGTTGAAACCTGTTTCCAAAAATCTAGGAGAGAAGCTAAAGAGGCTCAAGAGTCCACAAACATGAGTTCCTATGAGTATGACAATGATATCTTTTTCAATTCTGATCATACTACATTACCTGACATGGATGTCTATAGAAACATTCCAACTGTTGAGCACATGGACACTATAAACAACAATGATACACACAATGACAATATGGACAACATTTCAATACATTTAGCAGAAGTGGAAGACTCCATTATGGATCCTCGTTTCAATCAATTGGTTGAGGAAATAATGAGGAGGGATAGACAATATTTCTCACAAATGATGGCACAAAGTGGAGCCAAGATACCTCATGACTTTGACATGTCTCAAATAATGGAAAATCGACCTTTGCAACAAACTCACCTCAACATGGATCAAAGGAGGCCTAATAGTGGAGGCAATAGAGGACCACATCTTGTACCTGAATCACCATCATCTTTGTTTTAAAAATCAAAGGTCCCACATACACATGGACAAGCATATGATACTCACCTTTGCAGACCATTATGGAAGTCTTATGCAGAAAAATATACTCAATCACATACCAATGCTAAGGATCAACCACCAAAGCAATTGGATATCCAAAGGCATGCTCAAAATTTGGACACAAGGAAACCCCACGTCAAATTTGGGGGCAACACACTATAACAAACTCATCACATGCCTATAGAGTATGGTATACATGGACAAAGCAGACATTCCATTCCTCATCATGACTATACCAAGTGGTATATATACGTAGCATCATTATAGACCTCCTCCACATGAACATGTGTATGATCAATATCATCCATATATGCAACATGCTCCTCCTCCACCCAGTGGTCCAGGCATGGGGTATGGTCCAAGAAGTTGGTCTCCACCGAAGAACAATTTGGAGCAACAAATCAGGGACTTACAAAAGAAAATGGAGGACATAAATACACCGAAGCCAACTTACACAATGAGAGACATATGTCCTTATCCATTTGACAAGAGCATTCCAATGCCTCCTTTTCCTGCACACTTTGTGACACCTAAGTTTGATAAGTATAGAGGAAAAGGGGATCAAGCTATGGAATGGTTCTCCCAACTTCCACCCAGAATTAAGTCATGGGGTGATTTAGCAGAGGCATTTATCCAACATTTCTCATACAACATAGAGACAAACATATCAGTCACTACTTTGTGCAACACCAAGCAAAAAGATGGAGAGTCTTTTTCATCATTTTTACAAAGATGGAGGAATTTAGCCAGCAGATGCTCTTGTGAAATTCCACAGAAACAAATGGTAGAAATGTTCACCCAGAATGTTAACAAAGACATTGGTTATGACCTAAGAAAAGCTTGTTTGTCCACCTTCAAGGACGTCATTGAAAAAGGCTTAGCGACAGAAAAGGTCCTAATTGAACAAGGTGTCATTAAGATATTCAAGGAAAACAAAGATGACTTTAAAGGAAAAGATAAGCCAAGATTTTGGAACAAAAACAAGAACACAGTCAATGATGGTGTTGTTGATGCCAATACAGTGTGACCCAAAATCATTTTTTCAGGATCAAGCTCTACAAACAATCAAGTGAATACTCAAACAACTTCCAAATCATGAAGGAAGTACACCCCATTGGGAGAACCACTTGAGTCAGTTTTCAAGAAGCTAGTGGCAAACAAAGTAATCATAATTCCATATTTTCCTCCATATGAGCCAAAGGTCAAACCAAATTGGTGGAATGATGATGAGTATTGTGAATTCCATAAGAGCAAGGGTCATAAGATAGGAAATTGTCATCGACTGAAAAACATCATACAAGATCTCATTGATAGAGGTGACATTGAAATTGAAGGACACTCATCCAACCAAGAACATGAGATGTTTAAGGAACCATTCCCAAAGCATGACAAGGGAAAAGCTAAAGCCACAGATGACCAAACCAACTATACCAGAGCATCTTATAACTATGATTCAACTATCAATCACATTTCGATGGACAATTATGTCTCTACCATTATCATCAAGGACAAAACACTTGAGAATTCTACCCAAAGACCCAAGATTGTCCTAAAAGGTGTTGGATCTTCTTGCGAACCTACCTCTGAATGTAATGTCACAACTCATCAAGGTAAATTCACTTTGCAAGGTGCTCCAGCTAAAAAAACCACTTCCTCATCAACCAAGCCTAAGTATGACCTTGTAGAATAGTTAGGGAAGACACCCACACTCATCTCCATCCTTGAGCTCTTACACATATACCCCACACATAAAGCCATTCTTGACAAAATCTTGAGAGACACCTCTATCCCTACTGATCTGAACATGGACCAGTTTCAAGCCATGGTGGGATACCTTTCCATTCCACACTCCCTTACATTCACAGAAACCGATGATGCCTCCGTAAGTCAGCCACATAATGCACCATTACACATTGAAGCCTTCATACACTAAAATTGAATAAAACGAGTCTTGATAGATGGAGGAGCAGGTCTAAACATTTGTACATTGAGCACTATTAAACAATTGGGATATTCTGAAAAAGCTATGAATGCTACAAACAAAATTACCATCAAAGCATATGATGATGAAGAGCGTTCATCCAAGGGCACAGTCACCTTACCTCTCAGAGTTGGGCCATTTTCAAAGGATGTGGTTTGTCAAGTCCTTGATTTATATCTCACATACAACATACTTGTGGAACATCCATGGATTCATGAGATGAGTGCAGTACCATCTACATATCATCGATGTATCAAGTTTCCACACAATGGAGTTGAAGTGATCGTCAAAGCGGATCCAAATCCATTCATATATTGCAACAATCTGCAACCTCGATCAGAAATAAAAATCCCAATCAATCAAGAGGCTATTCCTTCATCAGCATATGTGGATCCAGAATCCTTGAAATATTTTACATCAAAACAAGCAGAGATCAAAGAAAAGTTCAAGTTTAAAGACATGGGATATAGTGAGTATATCTTTCATGTTGATCAACTCCCACTATCTCTTAAGACATTCAGTCAACAGGAACAATCTATAAACAATTTTCAAGGAATTGGGTACGAAGCACCTAGTGTTGTGGCTACTAAGTCTAAATAAAAATCTCCTCTAGTGGTGCAAGCAACTCTTGATATCAATAGTCCTCGGAGTGGTTCCAAAAAAGAATCTATTGAGTGTTTCACCAGCCCTCTTGAGAACTCACATAGCTTTACCATATCATCCACTCATTCCATTTCCACTCCACTTCTAGACTTGGATCAACAAGAATCACAAAAGCCCTTACTTATTGGGGATCAAAAATCAAGCTTTGAAAAGAAAAATCTAAAAGTCAAAAATAAAGAAAAGTCCTTTAGTTCAAATCAAAATCAAAAGCTATTGGACTCTGCAAAAATCAAATTCAAGGATAAAAATCATATGAAGAAAAAAGAACAAGAGATTATCTCCCCTAATATCAAAATAACTGGGGGCAAAACTTCTACAATTTCAAGTAAAAAAGAACACTTGTCGATCCTAAGTCTCCATCATGCTATCCTACTTTCACTTCTTTTCACAATCATAAGCCTTCATAACTCATCCATTTGTTCCACACATTCTTTCCCTTCTGGTGATACATCATGGACCTTTAATGGAGATTCCTTGAAGGACTTTGTTATCAGGGATGCCAAAACTTCTTCAGGTGACATGCCTACAGGCCTATGTAGTCCACACACTAGTAATTCTATCTTAGTTTCTTCATCAAGGAAGGCAGTCACTTGAGATACACATCATTCAGTCAAGGAACATTGCAGTTACAATCATAAGGTCAAGCCTCACACATTTGAGGTGGGTGATGTAATTCTCAAAGAGAATCCTAAAAATCACCAAGATAGAGAGAAGAAGGGCAAGTTTGAACCAAATTGGCTTGGCCCTTACATCATCACAACAACATATGGATTTGGTGCATATCAACTCTCAACTACAGAGGGTGAACCTTTGGAGGATCCTATCAATAGCATGCACCTTCGCAGGTTTTACACATAGCTCTTCAAAATATCCTAATTCAAAAAAAAATCATAGAACATAAAAATTGTTACTTGGTGAAAACCTGGCAAGCAGACGCCTTTTGACAACAAAAAATTTGAAAAAACTAAAAACAGAAAAAGATTTCGTCACACGGTGAAAACCACTTCGGTGGCGCCCTGGGCAAGTACCATGGTGAAAACTGGGTCACCAGCGCCATGAGTAGAGACATTGCTCCTCCCTCCTTCAGGATTCCATTTCATCCTTCACTTTGCGCACACTCACAACCTCTTCATTCATAATAAACTTACACATTCCCATCATGGCTTGTTATTGATCTACCCAAGATTGGTTAGCCATTCATAATAACATTCCTTTTTCATCCCTTTTCCATCCATAATAAATCAGCTCATATCTGTGGCTAAGGCAAATCCTACGTCTAGTGATGGGTGTGGAACTGAGAACATCACATGTTTTGAGGAGTACAATTTCTTCCACTTTTCTTCAGTCTATCCGTGCACAATCCACAATAAAGCAACATTTGCATCACAATCCACAATAAAGTTCCATCTTCTCCGCAATACGGTATTAGGTTCATGGATTTAGTCAGTTTCAGATGAGACACAGCAGCAACAATGGGCTTCAACAAATCAAATCTTTCAACAGACTCAGACAACATTACAGTTTAGTGCTATCTATCTTTTTTGTGAAAGTAAACATTGTGACCACAATCAAATAAGACTTATACAAATGACAAGAGACACTAAACTTGAGGACTACAGTGGATGCTGGTGTCGAGTCTTGGTTTTCTTTTGATTTTATCTTTTGGTGACATGTCTTTTAGCTTTTCCAGGATGTCTTTGACTAGAGATTCTATCTCCAGGATGTCTTTGACTAGAAAGGTGAGGATGGGGTATCGTCACCTATTTTCTTTGTTGTCTATGGATTGTGTCTTAGTAATGCTATGACTTGTCCAAGGATATGAGGACACTATGAGTCTAGTGTGAACTGGGGCATTCCTTGTTTGTGACTATCTTATCTCCATGCAAACAGGTACAATGACTTTCTGGGTTGAACATATGCCTCAATTGTCATAACCTACTTGCCATAATAAAGCTCAATGATGATAACACACAAGAAGCTCTTTCACTTCCATATCTTCTATCTTTCATCCCTATTTCTTGATTGACTTCTATCGTCCTTCTTGAGTCCGTGTAGCCTGCTATCACATGACTAAGTATAATGACACACCAAAAATATTTACATTTCATGTAGTTGCACCTACATTATTACATGTTAGCATTTCATACATACATATAGATATCACAATTGCATCACATCCTACACACAACACATATTAGCACATTTTACATTTGCATTATCATATCCATTTACATTTCATACATTCACATTGACATTTGCATAACATTAAAAACATAAAAGAACAAAAATATTGCATTTCCTCATGTACATATTTACATCCATATCATAAGCATCATGCATAGAAACATAAGCATCACATAGGTACACATGCATATAGCTGCCACAAGGATGAATCTCATATATATATCAAAATCATAAGTGTCATGATACAATGATGTCAAAATACATATGGCTACACAACCAACCCTCATGTCATCCTATCCAGACAGAGAAACCCACTGATAACTCCTACCAACACTGCTGGTAGTGCTAATCCTGTCCATGTCATGGTATCCCAAGCCACATGTCCAACCCTCATCTCCAATCTCGGATCCTGGAACACTTGTCTTAGGGCATCCCTATCTCTGTCTCGATCATAGGGTATCAACTCCCCATCAATCGATATCCTCGGAATCCTGTACACATCCTCCAAGGTGACTGTCGTCTCACCCATCGGCAAATGAAAACTACAAGTCTCTGAGTGCCATCTCTTAGCTAGCATAGTCAGCAATCCCATGTTTGCCTGAAACTCAGGCACATACAGAATAAATCGCAGACCCATAACCTCAATCGCGGATCTGTCCTCAAATATCAGCTATGGTTGTAACCTCTGAGTCGATGGGAATCTCTCCCGTGACTCCAGCATAGGTAGGTACTCCTGCAGTCAAGCAAATCAGCTATGTCAGTTAAAGTGGCATTCCCTGTTCATCGCAAAATGCTTCTTTTTATCTTAAGTGCTTATGATACTCTATCCTAGTGACACTCACTGTTCATTACAAAGTGTTGCTATTTATCACAATGGTACTCACTGTTCATCACAAAGTACTACATGTTTTTGCACTCATTGTTCATCACAAAGTGCTGCTTACATTTGCACTCCCTGTTCATTACAAAGTGTTGGTCATATTTGTACTCCCTGTTCATCACAAAGTACTTTGTTTTGGTACTCCCTATTCATCACAAAGTGCCTTGATCTATCTTATCCTAGGGCCTCTACTTGAAGTGTATCCTCTTAAGTAGTTTCCTAATTGGCAACATATGTTCTATCACAGAATTGTCAATCCTGGCCCTATTTGCTATTTTAGTCTTCCCTAGAGGACCTGCTTGAGTGTATCCTCTCAGCAGCTTATCCAATCGACAGCATATGCTCATCACAGAACTGTTGATTTGGCCTAGAAGACATAAACGCGCTTACATATTGCACAAACGCGTTTGTCCTGCACAGACGTACCCACATTGCACAAACGCACCTGCATAATGCAGATGCGCTCACATTTGACATAGACGCTGCTGAATTCATAGATGCGCCTAGCACAAACGCAGACACGCCTAGCCAACCTAGACACACCTGTCACCAGCGCAGATGCACCTACACATTTTTGACATTTTTTGACATTATCCTAAAGTGAATTTATTGCACTACCTAGCATGCATTTATGACACCAATTAATGCGACAAAGTACAAGGAGGTTTTTGAGGTACTTACCGGCTCTCCTGCATCTGCTAGCCTCTTAAATCGGCAAACGCGATCGAATCTGTGCACCATTGCCATCACTGCTGACTGCTGCTACTCTATTCTTGCTCTGCACTCTGATCTCTTAGATGTGTGGATGACAATGAGCATGTATTGCCCTCATGGTCTATCTTATAGACTACCCTAGCCCTAGCCCTAGCCCTCATTTCCCGAGTCAGTCTCCTTTATCCCGTGAATCTGTCACTCTATCCTATCCAGTCAATCCATTCTAGCCTCCCTTTCTTATCGAGAGATTGTCTATGATCTTTTCAAACATATTCATCCAATCTCTCAAGGGGGCATATAATTCCCATCTTCGGGCAACTGTGTATCAGTTCATCTTATCTTCTTTGAAACAATGCGACAAGCTGCATTGTCTCAAAGAGGGGCAAAATGTAGACACCTAAAATTGTCCAGTCTAATTAAATAAATATTTTATTTATTTAATTACTTTAGCCTAATTCTTCTATTAATTGAATAAATCTTTATTTATTTTATTAATTCATTTATCCTCTTCTAGCATTATTTCTCATTTAAATAAATTCATTTATTTATTTAAATTATCCTTTTTCCTAAATTAAATAAATATCTTATTTATTTAATTGATCCCACTTCCTCTATTAATTAAATGAATCTTTGTTTATTTAATTAATTCATTAACCTTTTCTACCTATGACACATGTCATTCATCTCTTAATTCCTACACTACCTACCCGTTTCATTATTTTATTATTTCCTCTACCTACCCTCTAATCATAGCCGACCTCTTTTTACACCTCTCAATCTTATCCCTCCATTTCTTATAGTGTCTTCTATATAAGGAGATGCTTCCTTCATTATCAAACCCTGACAAAAACCCTCACTATGCATTCAGCCCCGACTACACTTTCGAACTTGCATATGCAATCAAGCCTACTTGAAACCACATTTCCGTTCTTTGTTGAGCTCTTGTGCACATAAAATCTAAGAGAAAATATATCAAGCAAGATCAATGGAGATAGGAAGAATGGAGACTCAAATCCTATTGGACATGTGATGGTATAATCTTTGTGATTTCATTTGATTTGCATTGTCTTAGGTAATCTCCATATGTTATGGTGGATCTTTGTTGTTGTTAGGCTAGGGTTTTGTGGTTGAATTCATTTAGTCTTTCATTATTGTTGTTATCCATTTTCACCATATACACATATATTAAGGCCAACTCTACCATCTATAAGCACTCTTCGAACCTTCTTTCGGTGAACCAAAGCTTCTAAGTGCAAGGGATCATTATGCATGGGTCGGTCTGGAGGTACATCCTGTTCAGTGAATGCAACCTTTGAAGCTGCCAAGTTTCTAACCATGTATTGGAATGTGTTTGTTAGCATTTGCATGAAGATTGTATTAATGATGTGTTATGTTGTCATTGATGTCAATTGAATTGGTAATGATATTATTGATATTGTTATAATATTGTTACTATAACTGGTAGGAATAATTTGTGAGGAGAATCAGTAACCGGTGTAATGGTGTAAACCTTATCTATTGTTGTAGCTGGTAAACCCTACCAATTATTTTTTTTAAACCATAACTGATTAAGGTTGTTGAGTTGGTTATGTTGGTTTATGATCTGATGTTGAGTGGTAATTATGGTGACACGTATGGTCATTATATGAAGACAAGTTAAAAATGTTTTGGCACATTGTTTGTCTAGGGAATGATCAAATGTATTTGCATCTAATGCAAAGCGCGTGATGAGTTACCAAGCTCGATGAAGCAGTAATCAAGGAGCGGTTGAGGTTTTCTCAATTGATGTGTAGAGATTGATATGTAATCCAACAGTCATACTTGAACTAACTTGTTTGTAATCTCTATGAGAGAATTAGGTTTTCATTGTGTTACTGATCTGATTGATTTGTTTATAAGGTCGATGAAGTTGTCTAGTTAAATTTGTTGGCAAAGATCAGTTGAGTGTGTGGTTTCCGAACCAGATGACGAGTCTGCAGTTTAAGTAAAGGTAGATAGGA
This sequence comes from Cryptomeria japonica, assembly GCF_030272615.1. Classification (NCBI taxonomy): domain Eukaryota; kingdom Viridiplantae; phylum Streptophyta; class Pinopsida; order Cupressales; family Cupressaceae; genus Cryptomeria; species Cryptomeria japonica. The sequence goes on along the minus strand of NC_081413.1, from coordinate 437,147,640 downwards.
GCTTAAAAGGATCTGATCAAGCAAGTGTAGTGTTATTTAGACATAACAACAAACTTCTATTATTTTCTAACAAATATAGCAGTTGAAATCCCCTAATCGGGTAAGCTCTAACAAGCTTGGTGCTATTCAAATCCTTTAACAAGGTAGTCCATTAGCTTGGATTTTCAAATCCTCTACTGAGGTTACTCCTTATAGGGTATTTCTTCTAACAAGGCATTTGTAGTCAATCCCTTAACCAGGTGATTCCTAATAGGATCAGTTCTTAATAGGATTTTTCTAAAGCTTTAACAGGCTTGGCTCCTAACAGGGTGAACTTCAGAAAAGTTTAGATATTATCTTGTGAGTCTCATCTCACCATGGTTTTTACCTATTTGGGTTTCCATGTCAAAAATACTTGTTTCATGTGGTGAATGTTTTTATGGTTATGATCTTAGGGATGATTTGATTAACTACTTAACTATTTCTGATAAGGCATGATAACCAGAAGTATTGAGAAAAAAGTATGTTGACATATGGTAAAGCATTTGGATGTTTACAAGTCTAATGTTGTAACAATTAATCAGTTTTCTTATGAGTTTTCATCTTGACAGTGGTATTTCATTGATAAGTTTACTTTGTGTGATTGATATTGAGATTGGGAAAGTTTGTATCATTTTTTCTAATTAATGATGCACACCCCCCTCTCAGTAATCTACCAGATACTTATTCTTTCATCATACCATCAATTGGTATTAGAGCATCTCAGGTTCTCTAAGGTATAAGCCTAACAACTTGAGGTAAAGATCTGCTAGATAATGATGAAGAAGGAAGGTCCAAAATTTAACAGAAAACTATAGGATATGGAGCGACAGAATGAAAATTTACATCAAGAGTCTGGGAAGTCAATTTGGGATCATGTAGATACTAAATATATTGCACCCACTAGGATTCTGACTAATGATCAGAAGAAAGAACAAGAAGTAAAATCATCAAACATTAGAAGCTATTATCAGTTCCCTGTCTGATGTTGAATATGTAGATGTTTATGGTCTTGAAACTCCATATGAGGTATGGAAAATACTTGAAGAGATTTATAGTGGTGATGAACATGTTAAGATTGCTAAAGAGGAGAGTCTAAAAGGAAAGTTTGATGACATGAGGATGGCTGAAGGTGAGAATATCTAGCAGTATGGTCAAAGGATAAAAGAGATAGTCGGTGAAATTAAGAGTGCAGGAGGGAAAGTGGAAGATGCCACAATGATCAGTAAGGTACTGAGAACCCTGCTACAGGTCTATGTTATTCATGTTGTATCTATTCAGGAGCTAAAGTCCATTGACAAAACTAAGGTAACTCTTGAATCCATCATTGGCAAGCAACTGCTTTTGAATTAAATGGTTATGATGGCAGTGTGCAGAAATCCGAGTCTACATTTAGAGCTTTTGTTTCTAACCCATCTATGAGAAAAAGTAGAGATATTAGTCACAGCTATGAATCCAGATCCATCAGAGAAGCTGATGATGAAGACAGTTTAGTGGAACTTGAAGCATTTTTGGCAAAGTGGTTGCCTAGAGGCACTAGTAAATATAGAGGTAAATTACCTTTGAAATATTTTGCATACAAAAAGATTGGCCACACAGCTGCTAACTGTTCTAATGGTGAAAATGAACACAAGAGAGATAAATTCAAGAAGTATAAGGGTAAAGGTAAGAGAGATTGTCTTATTGTTGTTGATAGTGGTATCACTGATGAAGAATCTGATGGTGATGCTAGCGAAGATATTGTGTTTGTAGCTATTAAGGAAGAGATGTCTGACCTGAAGGCATTAGTATCCAGGATGGATAACTCTAATGATTGGATCATTGATAGTGGTTGTTCACATCATATGACTGGTGATCAAAGAAAATTTCTTTCTTTGAAGGAATTTGATGGCGATGTTGTTAGATTTGGGAATGACTCACCCTGCATGGTTAAAGCTAAGGGAGTTATTTCTCTTAATGGGAAGAGTAGTGCAGATGATGTCTACTAGGTTGAAGGTCTAAAGCACAATCTTTTGAGTGTGGCACAACTCAATGACAAAGGATACCCACTAGAGTTTAAAAATGGTATGTGTGAAATCTTTGACAACAAAGGTGAATTGATTGCAACTGGGAAGCAAACTAAAGGTAACTTGTTTTACCTTAATCCTAAAGTTAGCAACTGTTTAATTGCAAAAATAGATGATAGCTAGCTTTGGCATAGGAGATTTTTTCATATAAACTTTGATAACATTATTAAAGTGAGTAAGTCCAAGATAGTGAGAGGTTTGTTTCAGTTAGACAAACTGGTTAATTCTCTTTGTAAAGAATGTCAGTTAGGGAAGATGACTTCTTCAACTTTCAAGAGCAAATCTTTTTCAGCATAACATTTGTTAGATTTGGTTCATACAGATCTTTGTGGAAAAATAAGAACAAAAAGTATTCAAGGTGATAGATATTTTATGATCTTCATTGATGATTGATCAAGGATGATGTGGGTCACATTCTTGAAGGATAAGAATGAAGCTTTTTATAAGTTTAAGGCATTCAGGGCCTTAGCTGAGAAAGAGAGCAGCAAGAAGATAAAGTATCTGAGGACAGATCAAAGAGGTGAATTTACTTTTGAGGAATTCACTAGGTACTGTGAAGAGAATGGTATCAAACAGCTTCTTTCTACACCAAGGAAACCACAACAGAATGGTATCCCAGAGAGGAACAACTGGTAAGTTGTTGAAGCTACTAGGACAATGTTGATACAAGGAGGTATAGTGAAAAACTTTTGGAGAGAAGCTTTTAGCACAGCTGTCTACACTATGAACTGAGTTCTGGTGAAGATAGGTAAGGACAAGACTCCTTATGAATATTGGTATGGAAGATCACTTGATGTTAGCTATTTTAAGATATTTGGAAGCAAATGTTTTATTAAGAGAGGTGATTACATTAGAAAATTTTAGGCTAAGAGTGATGAAGGTATATTTCTTGGCTATTCCAACAAGAGTAAGGCCTACAAGTGTTTTAACAACTAGACACAGAGAATTGTTGAGAGTGTTGATGTTCGAGTGGATGAATTTCCTGAAGTATCAAATGGAACTAGTTCAAAGAAAAAGAATGATCCTTGCATTTTGTTTTTGGAACCAAAAATTGTGAAATCTGAAACCGGCAAAGCAAATTCTGATGCACTTGTTCAACTGGGACAAATAAATTTAGAAGAAGATGATGATAATGAAGAAGCTGAACCTGAAGATAATGATCATGTTATTGATAGATATGTGAGACTGAGTCACAATCCTGAACAAATTATGGTGATAAGGATGCTAGAGTACTAACCAGAAGAAGAATCATAGATAATTCTTGCATGATCTCCACTATTGAACCAAGAACTGCTAAGGAGGCATTTGGTAATGATCATTGGGTTAAAGCTATGGAGGTGGAATTGGATCAAATTGAGAAGAACAACACTTGGAACCTAGTACCTCGACTGGTAAATAGGAATGTTATAGGTACTAAATGGGTATACAGGAACAAGTTGAATCAATATGGTGTTGTAGTTCACAACAAGGCAAGGTTGGTTTGCAAGGGTTATGCGCAAGAAGAAGGAGAAGACTATGGAAAAACTTTTGCACCAGTAGCAAGACTAGAAGGTGTCAGAACTTTACTTGCATTTGCAACCCATAAGAAATTGAAGGTATATCAGATGGATGTTAAGTCTGCATTTTTGAATGGGATATTGGAAGAAGTATACATAGAGCAACCATAGGGTTATGCTTTGACTGATGAGAAAGACATGGTATGTAGATTGTGTAAAGTTTTATATGGATTAAAGCAGGCACCAAGAGCATAGTATGAAAGGCTTCATACACATCTGATGAAGATAGGATTTTTGAGAACTAGTGATGATAGTAACATATATCTCAAGTCTGAAGGAGATGAAATACTAGCCAGTGAAGTATTTGTTGATGATATCATATTTGGAGGTAATGATGTCATGAGCAAAAGTTTTGCAGATGAAATGAAAAATGAGTTTGAAATGTCTTTAGTAGGGGAAATAAAAAATTTCATAGGCTTGCAGATACATCAAATGAAGAATGGTATTTTTATTACATAGTCTAGGTATGTGAAAGAGGTTTTGAAGACATTTGGCATGAGTGACTGTAGACCAATTGGGACACCTGTGGTTACAGGTTGCAAGTTGTCTAAGGAAGATGAATCTAAGTCTGTTGATGAGAAGGAATACAAGTCAATGATTGGCAAATTTCACTATGTTGTTCAAAGTAGACCGGACATAGCTCATGCAGTTGGCATAGTTGCTAGATTCCAGAAGAATCCCAAGGAAACACATCTGATAGCAACTAAGATAATTTTTAGATACCTTGAAGCTACTGTTGACTATGGATTATGGTATTCATATGGAGGAAACTTTGATTTGAAGGTGTACACAGATGCTAATTGGGCAAGAAATATTGATGACCAGAAAAGCACAACTGGTGGAGCATTCTTTCTTAGAGGAAGGCTTGTTTCATGGAGTAGTAAAAAGTAGAGTTGTACTTTACAATCTACTACTGAAGCTCACTATGTTGTAGCTTATATAAATTGTGCATATTCTAAATGGATGAGGCACATTTTGGAAGGTTTTAAAATGAATATTTCAAAACCTATAAAGATTTTATGTGATAATACAAGTGCCATAAATATTTCCAAGAATCCTGTTTTGCATGCATGAACCAAGCACATTGAATTGAAGTATCATTTCTTGAGGGAAAAAGTGCAGAGCAAAGATGTTATCTTAGAGCATGTTTCTAACAAGGATCAGCTTGCAGATATTTTTACCAAACCTCTACCTAAGAATACATTTGAGTATCTTAGAAGCCAACTAGGGGTTTTACCCCTTAATGCGGTTAGTTGAGCATGACATTGATTACATCAGTCCCTAAACCACTTGTAGAATATTACAAGGATTGGTGTAGAAGTGGATGTATTCCAAAGGGGGAGAATCAAGTTGTAGTATGTTTTTGATGCACAACAAAACTTTGACATTACATGTTTTACTTTTAATTTGGCATTGCTGTCAAAGGGGGAGAAGAATTATGTGATTATGGGAAGGAAAACCAGTGACAAGCTAAAGACATGGATCACATGGTGAATACTTGGTAATGTAAAATGGGATTCATATTCACAATCACGATAACAATCAATGGTGTTGATATTTGTATTGCCATCAATGCCAAAGGGGGAGATTGTTAACATTTGCATGAAGATTGCATTAATGATATGTTATGTTGTCATTGATGTCAATTGAACCAGTAATGATATTGTTGATATTGTTGTAATATTGTTACTATAACCGGTAGGAAGAATTTATGAGGAGAACTGGTAACTGGTGTAATGGTGTAGACCTTATCTATTGTTGTAACTGGTAAACCCTACCATTTATTTTTGTTAAACCCTAACTGATTAAGGTTGTTGAATTGGTTATGTTGGTTTATGATCTGATGTTGAGCGATAATGATGGTGACACATATGGTCGTGTATGAAGACAAGTTCAAAATTTTTTGGCGCATTGATTGTCTAGGGAATTAGCAAATGTATTTGCATCCAATGCAAAGTGCATGATGAGTTACTAGGCTCGATGAAGCGGTAATCTAGGAGCAGTTGAGGTTTTCTTGATTGATGTGTAGAGATTGATATGTAATCCAACAGTCATACTTGAATCAACTTGTTTGTAATCTATATGAGAGAATTAGGTTTTTGTTGTGTTACCAACCTGATTGATTTGTTTATAAGGTCGATGAATTTGTCTAGTTAAAGTTGTTGGTAGAGATCAATTGAGTGTTTGGTTAACGAACTGGATGATGAGTCTACAATTTGAGTAAAGGAAGATAGGAGCTTAAAAGGATCTGATCAAGCAAGTGTAGTGCTATTCAGATAGATCACCAAACTTCGATTGTTTTCTAACAATTATAACATAATTGAAATCCCCTAACTAGGTAAGCTCTAACAAGCTTGGTGCTATTCAAATTCTCTAACAAAGTAGTCCATTAGCTTGGATTTTCAAATCCTCTATTGAGGTTACTCCTTATAGGGTATTGCTTCTAACAAGGCATTTGTTGTCAATCCCTTAATCGGGTGATTCCTAATAGGATTAGTTCTTAACAGGACTTTTGTAAAGCTTTAACAGGCTTGGCTCCTAACAGGACAAACTTCAGAAGAGTTTAGATATTATCTTATGAGTCTCATCTCACCGTGGTTTTTACCTATTTGGGTTTCCAAGTCAAAAATACTTGTGTCATGTGGTAAATGTTTTTGTGGTTATGATCTTATGGATGATTTGATTAACTACTTAACTATTTTTGATAAGGCATGATAACCAGAAGTATTGAGAAATGAAGTATATTGACATACGATAAAGCATTTGGATGTTTACAAGTCTAATGATGTTTACTATTAAGTTGTTGTAACAGTCAACCAATTTTCTTATGAGTTTTCATCTTGACAGTGGTATTTCATTGATAAGTTTACTTTGTGTGAATGATATTGAGATTGGGAAAGTTTGTATCAATTTTTCTAATTACTGATTCACCCCCCCCCTCTTAGTAATCTACTGGATACATATTCTTTCATCATACCATCAGTGTTCTCATCAATATCTCTAGCAACAATTCAATCTTGTAAGGCTTTGTTGAGGACTGCCTTATGAGCTGACGAGATGTGTAGTAACTCAAATAATAAAATTTGGGCCAGAGTTCGCTTCAATTGATCCACCATATTGTAGTTACTAGTTGTTGAAGGGGGTTTTGAAGGTACCCCTTTTAATGTGACCTTTGATATTCTACTGATGACAACATAGTCTCTATTTTTGGGATTTATTGTGATTGTGGCCACCATTTCATCTTTGACACTTAGTGTGTTTATGGTATAGTCAAATGTGACATTGGTATAGTTGGTAGTATTGTTTTGTGCATTGGAACTAGAAGCCTTTCCTTTGTCATGTTTGAGAAAAGGATCCTTAAAAATGGTATAATCTGTATTTGGTGCCTTATTGGTATCCATAGTAATGTCACCTTGATCAATGAGATCTTGGACGAGGTTTTTCAATTTGTAGCAACTTGTTGTCTTATGACCCTTATTGTGTTGATACTTATAGAAATCATTGCCATTCCACCAAGAAGGCTTGAATGGACCTGGTTCATATGGCCTAGCTTCCAGTAAAGTTATGGCATTGCTCTATATCAGTTTTTTGAGTGTTGATTCAATAGGTTCACCGAGGGGTGTAAACTTTCTTCTAGGTGCACATATCCTTGGTGGCCTTGAATTGTTTGACTATAGTGCATTGGTGTTGTTTGTCTGAGATTGGTTCTTACTGCCAAAATCAACTGGTCCTTGTAGAGATATTGCTACTTGAGCTCTATTTACAACATGTGCATCAACAACTCCATCATTTGTGACATTTTTGTTTCTAGGCAAAAATTTTGGCCTTTCATTATTTGTACTGGTGTTCAGTCTACTATCCTTGTGGTGTTTCAGTATCCCTTGTTCTAACAGGCCTCTCTCACACTTGATGTCTTTTTCTATTATGTATTTAAAATTGTTCGGGCATTACATTTACAATGGATACTTAATTGGAGGCACATTATTTTCATTGAAAATGTCTACTTGCTCAGCTTCAGGGATGTGACTAAGACATCTGCAATATAGGCCCCTCCATCTTTGCAAGAACATGGCAAAATTTTCATCTTCTTTTTGCTTTGTTGCACATAAATCCATTAAGTTAATCAGATTATCTATTTTGAATGCAAAATTGGATATGAATAACTTAGCCAATTCTCCCCATGAAGTAACTTTGGGTGGAAGGTGTGAAAACCATTCCAACACTATCCCTCCAAGACTTCAAAAATAGACTCATTAAGTATGTATCATCGTGGGCTACTTCAATACATGTTATGAATAATTCTCTGACATGATCTCAAGGATCACCTTTCCCTCTATACTTGTCGAACTTTGGAGTCTCAAAATGTGGGGGAAATGTTGGCATCTATAACTTTCTGTCAAAAGGATACAAAAGTAGGTCCTCTATTGTGTAGCTCTATTTATCATTAACTACTTGCATAGTGGCCATTTTCTTTTGAATATTCTCCATTTGTTGAGTCAGGATCTCTATCTGGGTCAATGGTGTATTGACTTAATGAGTGTTCCCAACAAAAGGGATAGAATTGGAGTACCTTTGAGCTTGTTGAAATGTAATCTGACCATGTAATTGTGTACCATAAGTTCCACTACGTGGTGTAAAGTATGCAAATTGTGGATTGACATCTGGCTGAGCTGAGCTAGTTGTCCCTTGATTCACATTCTAGCTACTGTAGGTGGAACCAACTAAAACTAAGGGTTGAGTTATATTTGCCAAAGTAGCATTGTGAGCCATTGTAGCTTGCATTGTTAAGCTGGGTGTTGTCAGAGATGTAACATTGGTACTTGTTGATGCCATTGCTGACTATGTTGAGGTTGTAGATGTATGGGTGCTTTGAGATATACCTTGCATTGATGTAGCAACTGATTCCATGAGTTTGTGTTGCAATAGGCATTTGAGGTACATTTTGATTTAATGTCACACCTTGCGGTAATATCGCTGAAATGTCTACCCCTGGAGGTAACTTGGCCTCATTTTGGACTAAGAGAGCGAGATATCTATCTCTATCATTATTGATGAGAGCATTGAGAATCATAAGCATTTTAGGATCTTGTTGGTCTGCTTCCAATTCTTCTTTTGTCAAATTATGTTGTATTTCATTAGTGGAAGGCATCCTATTTGTATTTGTTGATAATATTATGAGTATTCGATCCTATGTTTGTTGTTGTGTGGATAGATCCATATTCCATGTGGGGTTAAACAAAGGGTTGTTGTTAGGATCCATCTAGTGTTTTTCCTTTTGAGCACATGTTAATGGCATGAATGTTGTTCCAAAATGATCTTGAATCTCTAAGATGCAGATGCAAGAATCAATTAAATGCAGCTAAGTATGCTTCTATGACTTCCTAAAGACTAAAGTGAAAACAATACAATCTATGAATAATGACTTGCTATCAAGGATTTTGAAATTCGAATACAAGATTTTCAGTGTATTGCCAAAAAGCTTCTAATTCTGCCTCTTCTTTGATTTGATTTTCGAGGTCTATGTCTATTTGTACTGAATTCTAAACTTCATCATCTATGACAACTTCGACTATGTCATATTTTTAGTCCCAACAGGTGCTGAGAGGGGAGAGGTGAATCAACACTTTACCGATTTTACTCAATTAAAACTTTTAACTCAAGCTTTTATGAACTTAACATTCATCAATATAAATAACCACTACAATAGAATAAGCATACATGAAAATATACGTAGTGACACCAAGATTTATTTCGTGGAAACCCAAATGGGAGTAAACCATGATGTGAGTAGGAACTCACAAATTTTGTACTCTTCTGGAGTACACCCGATGAGGAGCCATCCCTGTTAGGAGATTACAAAGACACTTGTTAGGTGCCACCCGGTTAAGGGATTTTGTTTAAGGCTAGTTAGTGCCTTTACCCTGCTAAAGGTAGCCTTGTCAAAGGTCTTAAGATCATCAATTAAGATGACACCCTGTTAAGGGATTTATACAATGGGACTTGTTAAATTCCACCCTAATAAGGGATTTTAGTTGCAATGGTTAGAAAGTAACAAAAGAATGATTTGTTGGAGTAGCTACCAATAGCTTGATCAGATCACACTAAAAAAACAAACTCTATCTGTACCAATTGTATCTTCTCTGTACAACACCAGTTTCCCTCTTATACATTTAGCTTTGTAGTCTATCGGTTCTCTGACCTTTGGCTTTGCACTCTATCAATCCTCTATCACTTAGCTCTACACTCTGTTATACTCCCCCTACGTTCACTTTCACATTATCATTATTTGCATGAACAACAACCTCATCAAAATGAATTAACTGAATTTATTACCCTTTGGATCTGTTGCCAACTTTCCATCCAAACCATTCTATTCAAAATTTTGTTACCGTTCCATAAATCACTCTCCAGAAATCATTCCAGGAATCTTTGCCAAAATAGTCATTCATGTTGATAAGTCCGTCGGTTGACTGGAGAAGACTACCGATTCATCTGGATGTTAACTGAACATTACCAATCTATTGGTTACAGACTCTACCAGTGTAGTGATCAAAATCTACTTACCGATTACCTTTTGTATACCAATGTGCCGGTCTACTCACTACTTTTTGGTTGAGCTCTTTTGTGCCAGTCTACTCACTACTTGCTGGTTATCCTTTTGTGTGTCGGTCTACTCACTGCTTAGCCTATCTACACACTGCTTAGCTGGTTAAACACTGTATACCAGTCAACTTACTATCGATAGAATATGAGGAGTTTGAAAATGATGTTTCTAATAATGAAAACCATAACATTCATGGGTCATGCAAAATGTACCAGAATGCCATCAAACTCCCCCTTTGGCATTGGTGGCAAATACTACAAAACACTACAAAACTATGTCAGTTATGGCCCCTGTTTCTGACCCCTGTAACTCACATTGTACAAGACTCCAAAATTCCCCCTTTTTGCATCAATGGCAAAGACTATGCAAAAGGACTTCTTTTTTTTAAATTAAAGAAAAAAGATCCTTGAAATTTTCTTTAGCTACTTTCAAGGAGGATTCCCATGAAGATTTTACCCGTTTCACGGTGGTGAAGTGGCCATGCATCACTGCAATAAAAACCTCCATATCATCAGTTGTTTTGTAGTCAGGTTCATTTATGAGGCGGTCAACTTCTTTAATGTTCATTTGCATGAATTCAATAATTGTTTACAGGTAGCACTGTAACTCTAACAAACTAAGACCGCGTTTGTCCTCTTCTTCTTTCAACCTTTTGATTTCATGATTGAGTTGTTTGACCTTGCTAGTGAAATTCGATGCTAAATTGGTGAGAGGATCAAAAGAACTTATTAGATCTTGAATTTCTGTTTGAGTCTGATTTCTTTTGTCTTCAATATTTATAATGAAATCATTAAAACTTGAAGATTTTACCAGTAATTGACCAACTTCCTGAAGTATATTTCTGACTTCTTCTGTTAGGGTAGAGAGGGAAACTTTTCCAACCGATATTTGTTCCATTAAATTATCTCCTCTCTTTGATTCATATTTCCTTACTACAACCTTCTCTAGATCAGTTGCCTCTGAACTAATTGTTGTAACAAGAGTATTTAATTGATCAATGATGAGGGCAGTATTGTCAACAACAATGCCAGGAATTAGGTTAGAAAGAATTGTTTTGGCCAAATTGAGAATTCTTGCCTTCTTTTTCCTTGCTCTTAACCTAGCCTTTTCAGCTTGCATTTTTTAGTTTTTTCTTAAACCTTCATCAGCTGCTTGGGAGTCATTTTCTTTATATCAATGACCGAGTCTCCTTCTTCTTCCTCCTCTGTTTCATCTTCCTTTTCTATAGTCTCAACTTCTGAACTAGTTGTTGTGAGGATTCTTACCTTCTTCTTGTCACTTTCATTTTCTAAATCTAACTTCCTCTTTGCCAGAGGAGTATCCATCATCACTTTCTTATCCTCTTCTTTTTTCTCTTCCTCTTTTCTTTCCTCTATTTTCATCTCTTCCTCTTTTTCTTCTTTAGATAGAATAGGATTTGGTGTCAATAAGGTTCTATGAGGTGTATCCTGATAAGGAATGTCTTCAACTATCACTTCATCTTGACCAGGAAGCTTAGTTTGATCAGCTTCTTTCACCGGTGAAGTGTGAACCAGTTGTTTGACACCATTTTTTAGATTGGGAATGTCTGACACAACATTTCCTATTATCTCATTAACTAAGAAAACATCAAAACCTTCAGAAGAGTATTTTTCCTTACCTTTTTCTTTTTCAAGGACAGTTGTGCCTTGGTCCTATTTTGTTTCCTTTTCTATTTCTTCTTCAACTTCCTTTTGTCGATTCATGATCTTCTTCCACAAGGAAACACCATCTTCATACACTTCTTCAACTTCACCTACTACCACTCTCCCAGTTCTATTTCTTATCTTGAAATGTTGAATACATGCTTCAGCCATTAGTGAAGCTAGATCAAGGTCTAAATCATGTTGCCCTTCCATGAGTAATTTTATTTGGTGTTCTTTCTCAACAACCAGAGCTATTTTCCATATCCCTTCAATTTGATCTTACAAATTTGATGGGATAATTCCATAATTCATTGGGTGTCCTACAAAACTTATGCAAGTTCCAGATCAGGGCTTCTTCAATTTTCCTTTTATCTTCTTCATTACTAAGGGAATATGTTCTCCCACCACCAGACAAACTCCCAAACTCTTTGATCCCATGGACCAATTCATCAACTATTGGATCTTTGTTTCTTCCACTCCTTCTAACCTCTTTAATTTCTATGTCTGATTGGGTGTCAGTGATATCACCCTCTTTCTCATTCTTTTTGAGCTTTGTATCAACCTTTCCTTACTCTTCTTCTTTATGGAATAAGTCACTCCTACTGATCTATCTTTACTTGGGGAAGATACAGGAGTACCTAAATCCTTTTCTTTTGTATATGTTGCAGGCTTGGTTGCTGCAATCCCCTTGGGTTTTGTCTTTATCACTTTCTTCTTTTCACCTATTAATCCTTCATCTCTATTAGGGTTGACCCTAGATTGTACACTAGCATCAGTGGAGGTAGTGGCACTAGATGCTTCACCTCCATATTTCTTGTCAAGAGTATCAATCATTCTTCTCACTTTTCTTTTCATAATTGTAACCTGAAGTTCCTGTTTTATTTTGGAGCTTGCCTCCTCACAGGTTCCAAATCTCTTTTCCTTTGAGTCTACCAGTTTGGATAGTAGCATATTGACATGAATTTTAACAATATCTACTACAACCTCATAGCCTATAGGAGGAACCCAAAAGGTTTTGGGTTGAACTACTTGAATGATACAACAATCTATGTCTACAAGAAAACAAATGTTGTCTTTGTATTTCTTTACTATTCTGGTTGGAATTATTTCCCTCTTGTGCATCCTAATTTAGAATTCCTTAAAGTATCCCCACATTGTTTCACCAAAATTATCTCCTATATCCCTAGACATTTCACCTATCTAAACCATGATAGGTTTCTCTTTAGACCATAATACCTTACCCTTACAAGGGAAAAAGTTTTGCACATAGAAAAATATAAATACCAGAAGTGAGCCATATTTGAAGGATTGTTTCTTGTCCTTCTTAATTATTTCCATGTTCACCATAAATTGACTTTTAATCATCTCACAAATATCATAGATTGCATCCTCCTTGATAATTCAATAGCTAGCATGTATGGCACTGCTCGACACACTATTCATCCGGCTTGATTGATAAACCTTGTAACCCATCACTACAGAGGCAAATCTTACTTCAGTATCCTCAATATGGGTGATTATCATTTCTCTACTATCACATCGGGATTTGGTTAACTAGATGACTTCAGATGATGAAATCATTCTTAGGGTTAATGCTTCATTGGTTGCACTAAACCTTGTCACTCTTCGAATCACCTCCTTTGTAATATTGATTGGTGCTTGAGCTTACAGCCACAAAAATTGATCATGAACCTTGCTCAGTACATACCTAACCGAGTCATCATGAAACTGATCAGGAAAATCAACAACATTAGCAAAACCCTTGGTCTACAAAGATAGAAATTTTGCCTTCAATTGATCATTAACACAGAACCCTTTAATCTCATTTCGAATGAACTTGTCTCCAAGTTCTTTGAGCTTGCAATGAATGTAGGAGCAAATGTCTTATACCAATAATAAACCAGAGGGCATAGATGATAAATCACCGGTCATGTCGATCTCACTGGCTTTCATTAGATGCAACTTGAACTCGGGTTGGGGTTCTTTGATAGCTTCAACCAACACAGGAGTCGATATCGGCACCACCATGATGTCCTTCAAACAAGCTTTTCTCAAACAAAGTTTAATACCTTCCCCTTAGAAATACCAAACACCACTATCATTCTTCTTGAACTTTCCGCACAAATATTACTTAGCAAGATTCCAATTGCCTTTGGTCGCACAGGAGCTCGAGAGATTTCACAAGAAAACAAGATAAATGAAAATGTGTTGACATTTCCTTATTTATCCATTGAGATTTATCGATGTTATAATACAATGGTTAGTTTTGAAACTTACAACTTAAAGTACACCTATTTGACTTTATCGGTTGTTTGTTACCAATACCGATACACAAACAACTAACTCACAAGACATTCTTCAACCAAGAAATTTCAAACTAGCTTTTATGCATCACAAATATGCAGCTAGACATATCCTTATATTTGTTAAGGGGATTCAAAAGTAATCTTACCATATGTGCTCCCCCTGGGCATCAGTATGCCTAGTTAGAAGATGAATTGTCATCACCGATGGATGATGACTTGGTTTTAGAATGACCTTCTCCTTCTTTTCCTTCTTCCTTCTTGATCCATGTTTTTTTCATTTCATTTCTTACTTCTTCAATTGTCTTCTTTCCTTTCAGGTCATTTTTCTCTTTCTTCTTGCTAAACTAGTTCTTGTCTTTAGACCGGTTGTAGGATTGGTTCCTGCACTCTCTGGCTAAGTGACTGATCTTATGGGAGTTGAAATATGCCATACCAATTGTCCTCCATAGCCCTGGATTATTTCTCTAGCCCATTCTCATTCTGCAATTTTTGCAACATGACCAAAATTACCACACATGGAACAAATAGCATTGAACTGATTACTCCTTTTGTTAGGACTGACTGGTTTGAACAGTGATCTTGATACATTTGACTTGAACCTAAATTCTTCAGATTTGTGTCCAAATTTATTGCATGTGAAGCAATGTCCATTAAATCTTTTTCTATCTGACATACTGCTAGATTGAGATCTACACTCATAAGCAGTGTGGCCATACTTATGACAATTATGGGAGTAACCATCAAAGGTGAAAATCTTCTTTTGACTAACCAATTTATTTCTACAGTCATTAGTCTTATGAACCGATTTACCACAATGATTACAAGAGGATTTTAAAAACTTCATACCTTTCACTTTTGAATGGTTCCTTTTATCATCCTTCATCTTTATGGATTTAGATGATTCTCCAGTTTCCATAAGACCTGAACCAGGGTAACCAAGACTAGTTGTTTCCTTTGTTCTTCTCTGAGCCTTCAACTATTTATCTACCTTCTCAAAGATTTCATTGAATTTCCTCAACTTCTCATTTCTCTCATTTTCAGCTTTCAACTCACACTTGAGGTTTTCAATCTCTTTCATCATCTTATCCTTTTCTTCTATGTTGTTATGTAGATGCTTATGTATATATTCATTCTCGCGAGTGACAATTCAAATTTCTTCATCTTTCTCAATCATGATTGCATCATTTTCTCTCAGGGCATCTTCAACAAGCCAACTGGATCTTTCAGCTTTTGACAAATCTTCTTCTGCCTCCCTCTTTCTTTTATCAGCACTTATGCTGGATTCCAATATCTTAGTCATTCTCAGGGCTTGACCTTCATGTTCTCTTTTGAAATGTGTGACTTCTTCAGTCAACTTCTTATTCTTTTCCATGAGTTCTGAAACTACTTCTTCAGATCTACTCTGTTCAGAGAGTTGATCTATGATGTCCCAACTCTCATTTAGCTAGTAAGCTAATTCCTTTCTTTTTGTAAGAGATTTTATCAATCTCTCTTTCAGCTGAGCATTAATTTTGTTTGCTTCATCAATCTGCTTCAGATACTGATATTCTTCCATGATCTTTTTCCTCAAGCTATCAAGCTTCACTCCAGTGAAATATGGCTTTGATACCAATTGTTAGTCCCAACAGGTGCTGAGAGGGGATGGGTGAATCAACACTTTACTAGTTTTACTCAATTAAAACTTTTAACTCAAGTTTTTACTAGCTTAACATTCATCAATATAGATAACCACTGCAGTAGAATAAGCATGTATGAAAATATACACAGTGACACCAAGATTTATCTCATAGAAAGCCAAATGGGAGAAAACCACAGTGTGAGTAGGAACTCACAAAATTTGTATTCTTCAAGAGTACGCCCGGTGAGGAGCCATCCCTGTTAGGAGATTACAAAGACACTTGTTAGGTGCCACCTAGTTAAGGGATTTTGTTTAAGGCCAGTTAGTGCCTTTACCCTATTAAAGGTAGCCTTGTCAAAGGTCTTAAGATCATCAATTAAGATGACACCCTATTAAGGGATTTATACAATGGGACCTGTTAAAGTCCTCCCTAATAAGGGATTTTAGTTGCAATGATTAGAAAGGAACAAAAGGATGATCTGCTGGAGTAGCTACCAATAGCTTGATCAGATCACACTAAAAAAACAAAATCTATTTGCATCGATTGTATCTTCTTTGTACAACACTGATTTCCTACTTATATATTTAGCTTTGCACTCTGTTGGTTCTTTGACCTTTGGTTCTGCACTTTGTCGGTCCTCTATCACTCGGCTCTACACTCTATTATACTCCCCCTATGTTTACTTTCACATTATCACTCTTCGCATGAACAACAACATCATCAAAATGAATTAAGTGAATTTATTACCCTTTGGATCTGTCACCAACTTTCCCTCCAAAAAATTCTATTCAAAATTTTGTTATCGCGCCATAAATCACTCTCCAGAGTTCATTCCAGGTATCTCTGCCAAAATAGTCATTCATGCCAATAAGTTCGTTGCTTGACTGGAGAAGATTGTTGATTTATCTGGATGTTAACTGAACATTACCAATCTGTCGGTTACAGACTCTACTGGTGTACCAATCAAAATCTAATTACTGATTATCTTTTGTATACCGATGTGCCAGTCTACTCACTACTTGCTGGTTGACCTCTTATGTGCCGGTCTACTCTTTACTTATCTGTTGTCCTCTTGTGTGCTGGTCTACTCACTCCTTAGCCTATCTACACACTGCTTAGCCGGTTAACCACTGTATACTGGTCAACTTATTGTTGATAGACTATGAGGACTTGGGAAATGATGTTTCCAACAATGACAACCATATCATTCACCGGTCATGCAAAATGCACCAAAATGCCAGCACGTATTGGTCTTGATTAGCTATCAATTTCTCAGCAAGGATATTCAAACCATCAATTTTTTCCAATTGAACATTGTTTGGCCCAAGATTGTGTTGCTCAAATGAGAATTTATCATTTCCTTTTAGACCCATACATTGAAGACTACAATGCAGACTATGCAAACCCTAGGAATGATTGACACTTTGCTTTTTTTGAAGAATATTAACAACAATTCAGAAATGTTAATATGGTCTTTTCTACCAATTGTCTAATGGCTTTTTTCTGAGCTGCTCTTTGTATGTTTTTCCTTAGTTTCTGATCAAGACAGATAGACTTCTGGATTTCATCATCTATGACAACCTCAACTGTGTCATATTGGGCACAATTGACTCTTACTTCCCAAGCGAGGTTATCCAAACCATCAATTATTGCTAATTGGTCATTATTTGGCCCAAGATTGGGTTGTTCGAATGGAAATTTGCCATCTCCTCTAATACCCATGGACTTATGTATGATGCCTATACTCTAATGCAACTCTAAAATTTAAATGAGTGAATGGAAACTTGATGAAATGACTTGTGCAAGGACTTTGTGTGATGATTCTAATGGGACTTATGCATGAGTTGAATGCCTAGGACCTAAGATCACTTTGAAAGTAAAATGTATATAATCTTTAAATTTGTGCAAAGGTTTGGATCTGATGTTGATATTGATGTTGACACTTAACTTTGTTGAGGTTTGTTTGATCTTGTTTAACACTGAAACTTTGTTAAGGTTTTGATTGATCTTGTTGAACACTGAAACTTGACTTTGTTGAGGTTTTGATTTGTTTCTTACAATGTCTGAATTTGATGAAGTGTAGCAAAGGATACAACAATCACACCAAAAGAATAAAACCATGAAAAGAATAATTGTGTAAGGAATTTTTTCAAATTCCCATGAATGTTCGGATCTTTCTCAAGATCTCATTTTGTTTTTGATATATTTGGGGCAATTCGATATCACATCAAACAGACTCTCCTAAGGTCAAAAGGTCACAACTATTACCACAGTCCACATCTTAATACTCTATCATCTCAAATAGCCTTATCACACCCTAGGGTGTGCCCATTTTTTTGCCTTTTTTCAGAAATTAGACCAAAGAAGATTGCTCCTCAATTGGCCCTTTATCCTGGGAGATATATGGTGAGTGTCTTGGGGGCAGATTCTTCCCCACCCTTGCCCAGTGATAAAAGAAGTGTCTAGTTACTGACTCAGCTGGGCTTCTAATTTCTATGGTGTTTAGGTAGGGTTTTGTTCGAGTGGTCACAATCAATAGCATTTTACACTCCATTGAGGGAGGTCTCCTAGTCTGTAGAGGTTATGCTCTACAAATTTTAGTGTACTGTATAGGCACTAAGGGAGGCATAACGTCATTGTGACAACATGTAACACTCATCACATATGATTTTCATCACATATGCATTTATTTATAGTGGCTTGGATTACTTGGCTTTAGTTGTTGCCACTTAGGTTGTTCCCCTGTCGTCGGCCTTAATGGCGCTCTAAGGGAAACTCGGGAGGGAAGGCCTTCTAAAGGATTTAATTGCAAGAAATAAATGAAAGCACGAAAGAAGAGAGTCTAGATTTTTTATCACCCATTGAAGGGGAGAGAATAATACATATCCCTTTGAAGACATGAAAAAATAAGGGTTCTTTTTAACCTTTTATCACAATGATTTTCTAATCTATTTGGAGATGTTGCTCCCAAAAAGAATGGGGTTCAATTTTAACTTTCATCGCAATTGTGAAAAAGAAGACAAGTTTGTTTGTGGTTTATTTTATTAACACCAAACTGAAGTGTTTCTAAGCTACCCCTATAGAAAATGATGTTAGTAAGCACATGGTGGGCTATCCAGCCTAATTTTCCAATTACAGAGCTCTATCTTTTTACAAACAGAAAGAAATTATGATAAAAATCAGAACTAAACTAAAACCGAATGAAAAATCTAATCTAACAATTGCAACTTACCTACTGAGCAAATGTGAATTAATGTCAGATCAACTGTGAATTGATATACCATCAATTATGAATTACTATTTAAGAAATTGCAATGTGATGAATGACCAATTGCGAATCAGTAAAAAAAATTATTTTATTTTTTTTGAATTTTAAGAAACAAAAAAAAAAGACAGAAGATAGAAGGATTAATTTGCAATGATATTATCCCACACCACTCGGGCCATCACATCAATGTCAGCATAAAATTTGTACTTGGCTAAGAAACGATGGATATTTTTGTGATATTGAGCAATCTCCTCTTTTTATTCGATTTCACGGAGTTCCCTTTCTGCCTTTAAGAGCCTTTGATATGTCCTTTGTTATCTCCTATGTTGTTTTGCCTTCCTTGCACCTGAAATTCAAAATCTCACCTTTCCTGCCATTAAATTAGATACATTTTATATGCAGAAATTGAAATTTCCAAAATTTAATGAAATTTATGGGATAGGTGTGCAAGACTAAATAATGACAAAATGACATAAGACAAATTAATTTTGCACATTCCCAAGGAAAATGCGAACTATTTTTGCAATTGCGGTGTAATATTGTTAGATGTGAATTTCTGCTTAAGCAATTGTGGTATCAGGATCTCCTTTTGAGTACGGACCTGCAAAATAAATTTAAATAGGCAATTGAAGTTAGCATGTTTTCACGTCGAGTTTACCAAATGTATTCAGGGGTAAATTAAGTGTAAATTGCATAATCATATTATCAGAGCTAAACACCAACTCTAATCTAATCAAATTACTCCTAAATTACAATGAAATAAAGCTAACATCAATTGAATTATGAAATGAAACTAATTAAAATATCCCTCAATTGATGCAACATGGCTTCCATTTCTCTTCTCCAATTTTTGTGGTAGGTGGCTCTCAATTATTGCACTGGAATTCCTACATATGATTAACACAAATATTTTGAAGACTATTATTCTAGATTGAAATGAGAAATGAGGTTGAATTTATAGATTTTCAACACAAAGGGGGTGAGAAATAGAACTCAAGTGCTGATTGATAGATAACTGATTTAGATTGATCAATTAACTCAATAGATTGGAGAGTGAACTAAATAGATTGGCTAGTAAACTCAATTGATTGATCAGTAGACTGAATTGACTAGCTAGTTGACTGGATTGATTAGGGAGGTGACTGATTAGATGGATTAGTTAGAAAAAGGTGATTAAGAGTCAAAAAGGATGATTGATGAGTTAACTGATTAGATAACTGATTTGATCAATCAGTTCTGATTTTAGCATGTGCTATAGGATTTTAAAATTGAATTTGATTTTCATTTTCAATTTGGGTTTAAATTTGCTCATTTGAATGCTGAAATGCACATGAAATTAATTGAAATTTAGATTTGGTAAAATATGAATTTGGAAATGTGAAATTAATTAGAATTAAGTGAAATTTGAATTTGGGAGAAATTAAATGAAATTAGATGGAATTAATTGGAATTATAATTTGGGGAATTGGAGGAATTTAATTAATTAATTTAAATATTTTAAATGAAATTATTTAAACTTAGGAAATTGAATTAATTAGTTAAATAATAAAGATTATTTAACTAAGAAAAAAGTCATAATTAATTAAATAATTGATATTTAATTAATAGTTGAGATATGGTTAATTAATTAGAATGATGCAAAAGTTTGGACAGTTAATAATGATTTGAATTGATTAGTAGAATAGGTTAGTTTAATTAAATAATTAAAGAATTACTTAATTAAATAGATGAATAATTAGTGTAAGATCGATGAGATATTTTTAGGTGTCTACATATATTTATTTACCCAAAAGGGTAAAAAGAGAAATAACAATATTATAATCAACCAATGATAAAAGAAACCATGGGCACAATTATTTATAAAATCCCATTAATAAAATTTCCAAAGGATATAAACAAATACCCACATTAATATAAAAACCACAAATAGATAATAAATAATCTTTGGTAATAAATCATTAAATTAAATATAAAACCAAAGGATAAAATAATAATAATCTCTCATTAAATTATTACTAAATATTGATATCAACTATTTTATTTTATTTATTATAAACTATGTAAATCATTAATTTAATTTAACATTATTAAACTATATAAATCAATTAATTAATTAATAATTAAACCAATAATAATAACACTTCAAAGCAAACCAACATAGGATAACTCAAGAGACAACTAGATGCTTAAACATCTCACACCAAGACACCAAACTGACAAGGGTAATGAACTCAAACCTAGAGTGTAGAATGGATTTCATGTCATCTCCGATCAACTTTCCTGTCATAACCCTCTTTTTGGACCTTGATATGACTTGTTATTAATAATAATAATAATAATAATATTATTATTATTACTATTATTATTATTGTTGTTGTTGTTGTTGTTGTTGTTGTTGTTGTTATTATTGTTATTATTATTAGTATTATTATTATTATTACTACTACTACTACTACTTTAATTTTATGAGTAATGTTAGAAAGAAAAAATAAATTGAAATGAGGTTGAAGTTTTTAAATAAAAAGGAATTTAAGTGGTGACACACACATGAGGTCATAATTTATTTGAAAATTGCTTATTTTCTCAATATCCTAATTGAGAACATGGTGTAGGAGAAATAAGAAGATTCTAGAAAAGAAATTTAAAATTTAAAATATTAAAGAATAAATATTATATTTAGCAAATATATGACATGGGAGTTACAAAATTATTCTATGACAAGAATAACTCTATTCATGGCATTTTTATGACAAAGGAGTTACAAAATGCATGGTCAAGTGTAACCCCCACTATGACAACAATCATTTTGCATGAAATTAATTTTGAAAATTCTTATTTTCTCAATATGTTAATTTAGCACATGTCGTAGGAGGAAATAGAAGCTTCTAGAGGTAAAATTCAAATTGCATATTCTTGCATGTAACTCCTCCACCAAGTGATCAATCAATTTTGCATGAAACCACTTTTCGAAAAGAACCTCCATTTTCAATTAATTATCTTGATAGTGGAATTGGTGCATCTTTTCTATATAATGTATGCAAATCTTTCAAAAAAAGAGTTCATAGTTTGCGAATGAAAAGAAATTTTCTATAGTTCTTGTTCTTGTTGGTAGAAGTAGAATTTGGTAGTCACTTGTATAGTAGGTTTCTTTTAAGTTTGGTTGAAGAATTTTTCATGAAGCTACAAGGAAGGATCTAAGAAGGATAGCTAGAAGATTGGACTCAACATCAAGCTTCGACAATCCAGGTTCTCGTCCCTTGCATTCTCTCATTTACATGTGAAAAATTTGTATTTTTTTTTATATATAGATTTTATCTCTCTGGAATCTTAATTTATATATAACAAAAAAAAGTGCTCATCTTAATTATTTAGAAAGATTAATCAAAAGAAAATCTACTTTCATTATAAATAAAAATAACTAAATAAAAAAAGTAATACACAGATAAAAGTTCTTTTTCAAAAAAATGCATATGAATATTCTTTTTATATATTTAATCTATTTTAGAGAAAAAGAAAGAAAAATTAAATCTTTGCTTTTGCTTTCTTGAATTTTAAAATCTAGAAAAGATCTTTGTAAAAAAAAATAATCTTATTTTCCATAGGTAATTATCTCCATGTGAATAAACTTATCTTTCTGTGAATATATGTTGATCATCTGTGTATAAATCCTTAATTTATTTATTTTATTACTTTCATGTGAATAAACTTATTTCTGTGAGCATATGATTACTTGTGTATAAATATTACTTCTCTTATTTATTATTTTTCCATGAATAAATATTCTCTGTGAATATAAATTTATTCATTTGTGTATAGATCTTGTTTTACTCTTTTTGTGGGCATAAAGCATAAAATTGTTCCTCTGTGTAAACATCTATGAATATAATCTTTCCTTCCCTGTAAATAAATTTTACTCTATCTGTGAATTCATTTAATTATTTTTCTGTGAACATATACTTGTTCATCTATTCAGAAAAATTTACAGCTCCCTAGGAACATGTGTTTTTCTTTCTCCTTGAATAATATCACTTCTCTGAGAAACTTAAATTTTTTTTTTTTACCCATCTCAGAATGCATCAGAGATAAATTTATTTATTTACTTATTTATTTTCTTTCACTTATTGTTCTCTGTGAATTAATTATATCTTTTAGTGAATATATTATTTAATTCCCAAGTCTATCTCTATTTATTTTATTTTTATAAACTCAGATCAAATCAATATATATAGATGAATACATTAAAAATATATATAAGTATCCATGTTATATCAATTGTTATAATTGCTATTATTTTTATAATTTTGTTTTTAATTTAATTATTAAAAAATTATTAATATAATTGATAGATTATATATAGTTGACTATAATAAGTTTAGAATATAAAATAATATTGGTATATGTTGTCTTAAAATTGGTACTAATTGATTATAAATAACATCTTGTTAATGTTAAATTCATTTGCATTGATTCGAGTTGAGTGAATTAAATTATAATTTATTAATTGTTGAATGAATGAATTTTGGCCTTATTAAAAGTAAAATACAATTAGGATTTCCAATTAAAATTTATTTTATGTATATATACTAAGGGGTTTATTTAGTTAAAATTTATACATTAGAATCTGATAATTAAAATTTATTTATGTCAATATAGTTGAAATTTAATTTATAACCTACTCTTATAACAAGAGATTTATTCTTTAGTGTATAGTAAAGTTTGTTTATTAAAGACAAATTTAAGAGGTGATTAATCCCTTAGGGGGGAAAATGATATTTCACTAATGATACACTTATTCTATAGTATTGGTTTTTTCTTCTTCAAGTGTCTCTATTTAGTCTCAAATTGTACCTAGTAGTAAGTAGATTTTCCCAAGACATTTAATACATTTCAAATATCTAAGTTCTTTATTTATTTATTTTTAATTTTTGGACTCCAAACTATCTTTTGTATATTTCAATTAGTACAAGCATCAAATGTTAAAGGAATTTACCTAACAAGTAGATGTGTTTAGATTCATAGTAACCCTTTTAGGTATTTTACCAAATGAGTTAATGTTAGACAAATATTTGCCTCAATTTGAAAGGTTGATTATTTGATTTGTTTCTTTATTAGATTCCAAGATATGAGTATATAAGGCATTGTGAATAGTCACATCTTTTAATAGTTAAAATCATTTACCTTCTAGCTAAAAGAAACATAAGACTAGTAAAAAGGAAAAGTTACACTTAATAATACAAGTAATTAGTAAGGATAAATTTAATTAACATTAAAATTAGAGGTAAATTACATAGTTAAATATTCATATGGTAATAGTATTAATTAGGATGCAAAGAGAGTTTATTCAAAACCGAAATTGTTTTAGCAAATGAGTTTCAAGAAACCTATTCCGTGATCACTAAGAAAATTAAATAACAATTGTAACTGGGGGCAATTTAAGGAGAAAACATTAGCTCCCTTTGAAGTATTTGAAATTGATAAAGAACTATTATTTATAGAATGTATCCAACAATAAAGTTAATGTTACTTCAAGTGGAAGGAGTAATTAGTTATCACTTTATAATCTTGCAAAGGTATTAGTTCAAAAGCAACTAGAAGTTTATTGATTGGAATTGTTTATTAGAAAACTTAGTATTATTTACTTGGTTAACTAGCAAGTGTTTACACTCTTGTCTAATCTCTTTTTCAAACAATTAGTAACTAAGAATAATGTGGTTAATTTGAAGTATTGTTGAATAGTTGTTTACTTTTCCCTTCAACAAGTGAGTATTAAATTCATTTCCAAAATATAATTATTTGATAATTTAAATTCTATTTCAAGCAATTTAGTACCTTTCAAGTATTAGGGTTCACATTTAAAGTAGTGTTATCATTTGTAGATGAAATTTGTATTACTTCATATGGGAGAATTAGTTGGGATTATTATTAAGTACTTTTCACTTCAAACAAATAGGTGTTAAAATTCATTTCCAAATTCTTGCTATTCAATCATTTAATTTTTTTCAAGCAAATCAATACTAGGATTCATACTTATTGTGTAATGGTTTGTCCAAAACAATTATATCTTGCAAGTAATTCAAATATTTTCATAATTTATCTTTGAAAGTATCATGGTTTCCAAGCAATTAGTAATTTCATGTATTTAATTTAAGTTTTCAAATTTTTAATTATCATAACTTTCCTTCAAAGAAAATACTATTCCAAGTAGTCGATTTGTTTATGTTCCTTTCAATTACATAAAATTCATAGTTTAGTTTTTAAATTCAAGCAATAATTCCTTGTATATAATAGTTTCTTTTTCATAATTGTACTGGTATATTGCTTCTTTTAAGATTCATGAATTCAAAGTTAAATTCCTCGTTAGACAACTAAACAAGAGGAGTTGAAACCAAAAATTAGCGGCGTTCGGTATCTATGGTGCCTCTGGGTCACACTTACGGGTAATGTCGTCATGTTGAACTACTGCACTTAATGCCTAATAAAGCTACAATAATGGCGTCTGTGGCATCATCCCTCTAAATTGCCAAGGAGAAATAAGGGTCATTTGGAAGCTAAAATCCAAGGGGTGGGTAATCCCCCTTGGATCGATAATCTAAAAAGATTAATTTTTAAATGAATTTACATCTACTCAATTAAACCTTAGAAAACCCCATTAGGGTTTGGTGGTGTGTGATAATTTGGAATTTATCTATCTTGATGATTTTTTTTCAAAGTATGATAATGGATTAAGGGTGACGTATTTAATAGAAAATAGGACCTAGTTGTTTTAGGCCACAAGCATGAGGTCACCTTGAGCCTTTTTGCTATAGAGCTACCATCGTGGGTAGCAACCGCAGAGAAACTGTCTGGGACATTGACCCTAGAAAGGGTTGCGTACCCACCAAACAGTTTATATTAAACCATAGTTAGAAACCAAAACTACATACTTTACGCCTTGATCTCGTGTCGAAACGGGTATGTAGGCAGTCTAGGGACAGAGTTTTCCCTTGTACTCAGGTGTTCAGGGATGGGGGTTAGGATTTGGTTATGGGTGAGTAGTTGGTTCTTGAAGCTCCTTGATCTTTTAAATCAAATGGTGCAAATAATAATTGAAATGTTAAAATTAATTCAATGCATACTCAGAAGGAATCGTGTATGGATGTGCTTGACTTCCTGAGGTTTTAGGCCGAATTCCAAGGTGGAACTCAAGCTTGTTAATGTAATTATTTTTTATACTCCTAAGGACGATGACCTCGATGCACTCCTAGTAGAGGAGTGTAGTCTTTAGAGAGTGGCTCAGGATCCGGATGGTCCCGATGAGTCTAAAGTCTTTGGCCAGAGCATATCCTATTCTTATGAATAGATGCCTACCCCGTTTGGGTAGATGCCTATCCCGGATTGGATAGATGAAACCTCTTATCCCGTATGGATAGATTCCTAACCCGTATGGTTAGATGGCTAACCCGTATGGTTAGATGCCTAGTCCCGTATGGATAGATGAACCCATATGGTTAGATGCCCATCCCGGTTGGATGGATGCCTATCTTGTTTGGATAGATGTACCTGAGTATGTGATTGAATCAAAAATAAATAAGAATAAGTAAGATTAAGAAATCAATATTTTTATACATTAAAAAAAAAAAAAAAATCAGTTGAGTTTTTGGATTAAGTAAGTGGGTTACTACATGTGGTATCAGAGTGAAGGTTCAAGTCTAGGCCTTAAGCTCACTTCAAATTATGCAACCTAAAAGAGTATCTTGGAAGTAGTTGGAGGTTGTAGAGGTAAATCACTATATATTAAATCAAGAACTAAAT
This sequence comes from Cryptomeria japonica, assembly GCF_030272615.1. Lineage (NCBI taxonomy): Eukaryota > Viridiplantae > Streptophyta > Pinopsida > Cupressales > Cupressaceae > Cryptomeria > Cryptomeria japonica. The sequence continues at coordinate 437,120,748 of NC_081413.1, read as the reverse complement.
GAGAAATTCAAATTTCAAGAAGACCTAGAGGGTAAATAAAGTGAAAGAGGAAAGCATACCACCACTTCAAGGAGTCAAAATGAAGCTACCAATGATGGAATCAACTAGACTAAAGGAATAATGAAACAAGAAGTCAAAACTATAATCAACATATTAACTAAGAAAAGGGATAAGATCAAATCCATGGAAAAATCAATGTAGGACCATAGAGCAAGGCAAAATGACATCAAATAAATAGAAGTGGGATTGAAAATGAGAACTTGGCAACGGTTGAATAAATGAGGGAAAATAATATGTTGGAGCTATTTAAGGATTTCAAGGAAATTAACCAACCTAAGTTCGAAGGAAAGAAATAGGTGAAGGAGCTGAGGATTGGTTGAATGAAAAGGGAAAATACATTGAACTAAAGGACTTTAGTGAAACAATTAAGACATTATGGGGTTTCCTATCAACTCACTAGAGATGCATCTTGTTAGTGGACTAATACTAAGGAACAAATGGGTATAACAAGGATATAATCACATAAGATCAATTTATTCACCATTTTCATAAGAGGAGGCTATCACAATTATTCTTCAATGAGAAGGTAACATAATTCCATAATCTTCGACAAGGGTCTTTGATAGTTCAACAATATCGAATTAAGTTTGTCAAATTGTTAAAGTGTGTACATATGTGTAAAAAGATGAGAAGGGTCAACTCAAAAAGTTAATTTTTGGGTATCAATACCAACTTGGGCAGAAGTTGATGTGCATAGACTCATAGGCATGAAGGAAGTACTTGAAAGAACAATAAAGGAAGATTCAAGCCAGAGCAATAATGAGATAAAAATTTAACATGAATCATTCATTTAAGATGAAGAATGAATTCAAGGGAAATGCAAACTTCAACAAGAATCAATGGAATAATTTATCTGAAAAAAGCCACATCATAATCAAGATCAAAGGGATGGATACAATATTATAACTTATCCGCTAACGTTTGATGAAGTAAGGAATGATCCTCTTAGGAATCAGGGGGAATAATGATAGAAACATTCAGAGTCTTGGAGAAGCACCGACACCAATTGTGCAACAAAGAGATTATTCTATTCAAGTATAATGGAATCAATATGATAAAAGGAATACTACATGGGAAGACTCAATTATGATGCAACATATGTTTTCACTTTCATTCTAAACATTTTGAATTAGTAACTCTTTTTAAGGTTATAATTAGTACATCGGGATGATGCACAGTTTAAGGGGGGAAGGATGTCATAACCCTCTTTTTGGACCTTGATATGACTTGTTATTAACAATAATAATATTAATAATAATAATAATAATATTATTATTATTATTATTATTATTATTATTATTATTATTATTATTATTATTATTATTATTATTATTATTACTACTACTACTACTACTATTATAATACTAATTTTATGAGAAATGTTAGAAAGAAAAGATAAATTGAAATGAGGTTGAAGTTTTTAAATAAAAAGGAATTTAAGTGGTGACACACACATGAGGTCATAATTTATTTGAAAATTGTTTATTTTCTCAATATCCTAATTGAGCACATGGTGTAGGAGAAATAAGAAGATTCTAGAAAAGAAATTTAAAATTTAAAATATTAAAGAATAAATATTATATTTAGCAAATATATGACATGGGAGTTACAAAATTATTCTATGACAAGAATAACTCTATTCATGGCATTTTTATGACAAAGGAGTTACAAAATGCATTTTTGGGGGAGAATTCAAATTTGAATTTCAAATGCATGGTAAGTGTAACCCCCACTATGACAACAATCATTTTGCATGAAATTAATTTTGAAAATTCTTATTTTCTCAATATGTTAATTTAGCACATGTCATAGGAGGAAATAGAAGCTTCTAGAGGTAAAATTCAAATTGCATATTCTTGCATGTAACTCCTCCACCAAGTGATCAATCAATTTTGCATGAAACCACTTTTAGAAAAGAACATCCATTTTCAATTAATTATCTTGATAGAGGAATTGGTGCATCTTTTCTATATAATGTATGCAAATCTTTCAAAAAAAGAGTTCATAGTTTGGGAATGAAAAGAAATTTTCTAGAGTTCTTGTTCTTGTTGGTAGAAGTAGAATTTGGTAGTCACTTGTATAGTAGGTTTCTTTTAAGTTTGGTTGTAGAATTTTTCATGAAGCTACAAGGAAGGATCTAAGAAGGATAGCTGGAAGATTGGACTCAACATCAAGCTTCAACAATCTAGGTTCTCGTCCCTTGCATTCTCTCATTTACATGTGAAAAATTTGTATTTTTTTTTATATATAGATTTTATCTCTCTGGAATCTTCATTTATATAAAAAAAAAAAAGTGCTCATCTTAATTATTTAGAAACATTAATCAAAAGAAAATCTACTTTCATTATAAATAAAAATAACTAAATAAAAAAAAGTAATACACAGATAAAAGTTCTTTTTCAGAAAAATGCATATGAATATTCTTTTTATATATTTAATCTGTCTTAGAGAAAAAGAAAGAAAAATTAAATCTTTGCTTTTGCTTTCTTGAATTTTAAAATCTAGAAAAGATCTTTGTAAAAAAAAAAATCTTATTTTTCTGTCTGATTATCTGTGTATAAATCCTTAATTTATTTATTTTATTACTTTCATGTGAATAAACTTATTTCTGTGAGCATATGATTACTTGTGTATAAATATTACTTCTCTTATTTATTATTTTTCCGTGAATAAATATTCTCTGTGAATATAAATTTATTCATTTGTGTATAGATCTTGTTTTACTCTTTTTGTGAGCATAAAGCATAAAATTGTTCCTCTGTGTAAACATCTATGAATATAATCTTTCCTTCCCTATAAATAAATTTTACTCTATCTGCGAATTAATTTAATTACTTTTTTGTGAACATATACTTGTTCATCTATTCAGAAAAATTTGCAGCTCCCTGGGAACAAGTGTTTTTCTTTCTCCTTGAATAATATCTTTTACCCATCTCAGAATGCATCAGAGATAAATTTATTTATTTACTTATTTATTTTCTTTCACTTATTGTTCTCTGTGAATTAATTATATCTTTTAGTGAATATATTATTTAATTCCCAAGTCTATCTCTGTTTATTTTATTTTTATAAACTCGGATCAAATCAATATATATAGATGAATACATTAAAAAAATATATAAGTATCCATGTTATATCAATTGTTATAATTGCTGTTATTTTTATAATTTTGTTTTTAATTTAGTTATTAATAAATTATTAATATAATTGATATATTATATATAGTTGACTATAATAAGTTTAGAATATAAAATAATATTGGTATATGTTGTCTTAAAATTTGTACTAATTGATTATAAATAACATCTTGTTAATGTTAAATTCATTTGCATTGATTAGAGTTGAGTGAATTAAATTATAATTTATTAATTGTTGAATGAATGAATTTTGGCCTTATTAAAAGTAAAATACAATTAGGATTTCCAATTAAAATTTATTTTATGTATATATACTAAGGGGTTTATTTAGTTAAAATTTATTCATTAGAATTTGATAATTAAAATTTATTTATGTCAATATAGTTGAAATTTAATTTATAACCTACTCTTATAAGAAGAGATTTACTCTTTAGTGTATAGTAAAGTTTGTTTATTAAAGAAAAATTTAAGAGGTGATTAATCCCTTAGGGGGTAAAATGATATTTCACTAATGATACACTTATTCTATAGTATTGGTTTTTTTCTTCTTCAAGTGTCTCTATTTAGTCTCAAATTGTACCTAGTAGTAAGTAGATTTTCCCAAGACATTTAATACATTTCAAATATCTAAGCTCCTTATTTATTTATTTTTAATTTTTGGACTCCAAACTATCTTTTGTATATTTCAATTAGTACAAGCATCAAATGTTAAAGGAATTTACCTAACAAGTAGATGTGTTTAGATTCATAGTAACCCTTTTAGGTATTTCAGCAATATGAGTTAATGTTAGACAAATATTTTCCTCAATTTGAAAGGTTGATTATTTGATTTGTTTCTTTATTAGATTCCAAGATATGAGTATATAAGGCATTGCGAATAGTCACTTCTTTTAATAGTTAAAATCATTTACCTTCTAGCTAAAAGAAACATAAGACTAGTAAAAAGGAAAAGTTACACTTAATAATACAAGTAATTAGCAAGGATAAATTTAATTAACATTAAAATTAGAGTTAAATTACATAGTTAAAAATTCATATGGTAATAGTATTAATTAGGATGCAAAGAGAGTTTATTGAAAACCTATTTCGTGATCACTTAGAAAATTAAATAACAATTCTAATTGAGGGTAATTTAAGGAGTAAACATTAGCTCCCTTTGAAGTATTTGAAATTGATAAAGAACTATTATTTGTAGAATGTATCCAACAATAAAGTTAACATTACTTCAAGTGGAAGGAGTAATTAGTTATCACTTTATAATCTTGCAAAGGTATTAGTTCAAAAGCAACTAGAAGTTTATTGATTGGAATTGTTTATTAGGAAACTTAGTATTATTTACTTGGTTAACTAGCAAGTGTTTACACTCTTGTCTAATCTCTTTTTCAAACAATTAGTAACTAAGAATAATGTGGTTAATTTGAAGCTTATTGTTGAATAGTTGTTTCCTTTTCCCTTCAACAAGTGAGTATTAAATTTATTTCCAAAATATAATTATTTGATAATTTAAATTCTATTTCAAGCAATTTAGTACCTTTCTAGTATTAGGATTCACATTTAAAGTAGTGTTATCATTTGTAGATGAAATTTGTATTACTTCATATGGGAGAACTAGTTGGGATTATTATTAAGTACTTTTCACTTCAAACAAGTAGGTGTTAAAATTCATTTCCAAATTCTTTCTATTCAATCATTTAATTTTTTTCAAGCAAATCAATACTAGGATTCATACTTATTGTGTAATGGTTTGTCCAAAACAATTATATCTTGCAAGTAATTCAAATCTTTTCATAATTTATCTTTGAAAGTATCATGGTTTCCAAGCAATTAGTAATTTCATGTATTTAGTTTATGTTTTTGAACTTTTAATTATCATAACTTTCCTTCAGAGAAAATACTATTCCAAGTAGTTGATTTGTTTATGTTCCTTTCAATTACATAAAATTCATAGTTTAGTTTTTAAATTCAAGTGATAATTCCTTGTATATAATAGTTTCTTTTTCATAATTGTATTGGTATATTGCTTCTTTTAAGATTCATGAATTCAAAGCTAAATTCCTAGTTAGATAACTAAACAAGAGGAGTTGAAACCAAAAATTAGCGGCGTTTGGTATCTATGGTGCCTCTGGGTCACACTTACGGGTAATGTCGTCGTGTTGAACTATTGCACTTAACGCCTAATAAAGCTACAATAATGGCGTCTATGGCATTGTCCCTCTAAATCACCAGGGAGAAATAAGGGTCATTTGGAAGCTAAAATCCAAGGGACAGGTAATCCCCCTTGGATCGATAATCTAAAAAGATTAATTTTTAAATGAATTAACATCCACTCAATTAAACCTTAGAAAACCCCATTAGGGTTTGGCGGTGTGTGATAATTTGGAATTTATCTATCTTGATGATTTTTTTTCATAGTATGATAATGGATTAAGGGTGACGTATTTAATAGGAAATAGGACCTATTTGTTTTAGGCCACAAGCATGACGTCACCTTGAGCCTTTTTGCTATAGAGCTACCATCGTGGGTAGCAACCATAGAAAAACTGTCTAGGACATTGACCCTAGAAAGGGTTGCATACCCACCAAACAGTTTATATTAAACAATAGTTAGAAACCATAGCTACATACTTTACGTCTTGATCTCATACCAAAATGGGTATGTAGGCAGTCTAGGGACGGAGTTGTCCCTTGTACTCAGGCGTTCGGGGATGGGGGTTAGGATTTGGTTATGGGTGAGTAGTTGGTTCTTGGAGCTCCTTGATCTTTTAAATCAAATGGTGCAAATAATAATTGAAATGTTAAAATTAATTCAATGCATACTCAGAAGGAATCTCATATGGATTCGCTTGACTTCTCGAGGCTTTAGGCCGAATTCCAAGGCAGAACTCAAGCTTGTTAATGTAATTATTTTTTATACTCCTAAGGACGATGACCTCGGTGCACTCCTAGTAGGGGAGTGTAGTCTTTAGAGTGTGGCTAAGGATCCGGATGGTCCGGATGAGTCTAAAGTCTCTGGCCAGAGCATAGCCTATTCTTATGAATAGATGCCTACCCCATTTGGGTAGATGCCTATCCCGGATTGGATAGATGAAACCTCTTGTCCCGTATGGATAGATTCCTAACCTGTATGGTTAGATGCCTAACCCGTATGGTTAGATGCCTAGTCCCGTATGGATAGATGCCTAACCCATATGGTTAGATGCCCATCCCGGTTTGATGGATGCCTATCTCATTTGGATAGATGTACCTGAGTATGTGATTGAATCAAAAATAAATAAGAATAAGTAAGAATAAGAAATCAATATTTTTATACATTAAAAATAAATAAAAAAATCAGTTGAGTTTTTGGATTAAGTAAGTGGGTTACTACATTTCCATTGGGATAAGACACGCTTAGACCTGTGAAGCTAGGTGGAATCGATGTCTGATGCCTGCAAACCTATCACCACCAATATATATACAACAACATATTCAATAATATATAACGTAAATAAACAGGCAAGGGAAGAGAATCACAACATCGTATCATGCTCACAATGAGTGATATGACATTGTCTCTATCACAAATACACTTAAAAGACAATCACGACAATCAAGAACCATCATAAACATCATTGTATCCAATATAATCATGATATAGGGTTAGTACATCATAAGATATCATCAAATCACCATACAGAAATATAAATCATGCATATAAGATGAGTGCATCAAGATCATCAAATAAGAGTCCATCATCATAATATTTTATGAATATCATCATCCTCATGAAATCATAATGTCAAGTGCAAATATAATATGTCTATCATCAATAATGAAGCCTCTATATCATAAGTAAATCCATAAACACCTATCAAGAGCATATCAAAATAGTCTATGTTATAGCAATATAGTCTATCAATGCACAAAAAGGAAATATGAATCAAGGAGGGGCACTACATTATCCTATGTTATTAGTGAGAAAGTATTAATATTAATATATTAAAGGTAATTGAGTATTAATGATTTATTAATTATTAAAATTAAAAATTATGCAATATTATATTAAGCTAATTGCATTAGCTAAGTGATTTAATCTATTCTACTTTTTTGAAAATAATTATTTAAAAGGGAATTAGATATTTATTATGAGATTTTATTTGCTCATGGAAAATTAATTTAAAAGGTAATTAATTATGTCGAGAGGCATCCTATACAATGTTAGCACATCCGTGAAACAAAAAAGAAAGGGCAGTTACAATCCTAGCATATGGAATTCGAAGAGTCCTGCCAGCCAGTGATTTAGGCAGATGAAATTCGACAACCTTCATAGAATTCGAAGAGACTGACGTTTCATGAATGAGGATTCTCCAACTGTTATATTTTAATTGCTTTCAACTCGTGCAATAGAAAGTGGAGATTCATGGGATGTGTTTAAAAGAATGGTGTATTTCAGTATTTCTCATTTGAATAGCAACAATGGAGGAGATTAGCTCATTGGAGAGAGATTTGTTTGTGCTTTGCAAAGTGCGGTAGTAAAAGACGCATGGGATTGGAAAAGATGCATGTTGCGATCCACAACCAAGTTCATCTCTTTTTTTTTTTTTTAAATCTGCTCTGGTAGATTTCGTAATATTTTTCCTACAAGATATGCTCATTTTAAATTCATCAAAATTAAAACAGTTTATTCATTTGTAGGTTCAAGTGCATTATAATCGGGGTTTTTGTCAAGCTATCAATTCCTTAGTTATTCTATCTTTTTTGTGCATAATCAAATATGCTTCCTTTGATTTGTTATTTACTTTGCCTTTCTGGTATCTACATGTTTTTTGTAGAAGCATTAAAATCTAGACTCGAGCAAGTGGAAATATAAACATTCTGATCTTGCTTTATATCTAAAATCAAATGCATAAATGTCTTTAATAAAAATCAAATGTTACATATCATTAGAATCAAGAAATGAAAAACCCTCTTTCAAAATATGCCAACAATTGTAGCTTCCATCTTTATTTCCTTGCCATTTTTGAATAGTTTACAATTGATCATCATTTCACTTTTCCATACAGAAATATCAGATCCTAAAAATATTTTAGAAGATGATTAATAGTACCAAACACGGTGAATTGCCTAATTTAAGAACTTTATTTCTCTTATCTCATATATTGTTTCATTGTTCAAATCATAAATCTATTTATCATTGTTTCTACAATTTATTTTATTTTCACTCTACATTCTTCTCACAGATACTCAGGTTTATTGAGTTCCTTCATCTCCATATGGATCAAGGCAACAATAGGGCAAATGAATAGGAAAACCAAATATGCTACTTGCCATCATTATTTCCTTTTCTTATCTTGTAAGTCTATCAGAATTGGAGCAACATAGTTGTAGTTGATCCCCATTTTCTCTAGATCCCCATAGATATCTTCTCAAGCAAGAATTTTACAAGTATTGTAAAGCATCTGATTTAGAATAATATATTTGTTAAATATATGTTTCTATATATGTATTATTTTATTACTTATTTATTCTTTAAGAAAAAAATATTGTTTTAAAAATTTGTGTGATTTCTTAAGTCCATTGAATTCATACAAATCTAATTGAAGCCAACATTTTTAGATTTTTTTTTGTCTCTTCAATATAGGTTATTTTTGTCAAATATATAAAAGATACTATTAAATTCACATCTTATTGAAGACTTCAAAATATTTTTGATTATGTTGGCAAAGAAATTGAGAAAATTTTCTATGTGTTTCTTACACAGACAATTGTAAATAAAGTCCATGAATATTTTTAAATAATATTTTTTATTTTGGGAGTACTTATCAATAGAAAATATTTAAAGCTATAATATATTGAAATAGATGTTAGCAATTATAATTAGTTCAACTTTTATTTTATAGGAAACATTTAAAGGTACAATTTAAACTGCAACTTTCTACTTTCTATGAGTTGTTTCCTTCTACAAACATAAACATGCTATTCAAGAATTGTTTTCATCTTCAAATGGTGTCTTACAAGAAAGTTTCTATATTTATTGTGCCTTTTACTAACAATAACAATTATAAATGATTTTTACAATAGTATAGCTCAATTGATTGACACCAATGCTTTGATAAAAAAACAAATAAAGAATCTTAATTTTCAATTTAGAAAAATTAAAAATAAATTTTATGTTTGAAAATTTGAAACGTAAAATATAATGTTTCTAAATTAAAAAAATAATGTATATATATATAATGTTTCTAAATTCAAAAAATCAAAATTACATGTATGCACAAATATTTCAAAACTAATATATAATTTTTTTATTTCCAATTTAGTTAAATAAAATAATATTTATATATTTTTATTAAAAATAAAATACGATATTTCTAAATTTTAAAAAATCAAAATTGCATACACAAATATTTCAAAACAATTTAGTAATTTATATCGCATTCTCTCTCTTTATAGATTATATATTATTTTTCATATAAATGCAATTTTTCTATTGATATACTATTTATTTCTTAGTTAATTTTATATTATTTTATTATATATTAATAAAGTTTGAAATTTATTTGTATTTGTATTCCAAAATTTAAAAAAAAATTAATCGTTTTAACTTACATTTTATAGTTATATTTTTTATACCACAAGACATTTAACACATGGTTGTGTTAACATAGTATTTATACAATATATATGTTGTATACATTATTAAATGAAATGGTAGCCTCAAACTAAACCAAATTGAACTTTAAAATTAAATATAAATGCAAAAAAATTGAAATAGTATACCTAATTGAATATGAATCCAACTCAAACTAGCATACTAATGCTAAATCATAAAAAGCCTGCTACAATTTATTACCATTTATAATATAAAGGTCATCAGTTTCATTAATTAAGCTAGAAGTTTCATTTTGTAGGGTTGAACTAAAACCTCAATGATGTGCCACAAATCAAATTCCAAAAGAAACACTTTCCATAATAGTAAACTAAAAGCTAATAGGGTTAGAGTTAATGTTTGGAGGTTAGGATAATTTATGATATGTCAAATATATCCTTGAATCAAAATAATAAGACCAAATCATGTAAATCCTAAAGCTTATTATTCGATGCAAATAAATTTAAAGTTAATTTATCATATGTTAAATATAACCTTGGATCAAAATAATAATACTAAATCATGTAAACCTTAACCTTAATCCTACCCCTAACACTAAACCCTAACCCTAGCCATAATATTAAACCATAACCTTAACCATAATCTTAACCATAACCCTAAACCCTAACCATTATCCTAACACTACCCCTAATCCTACCCATGATGTAAACCCTAAACATACCAATAATACTCACTAAAATCCTTACGCTAACCCTAATCATGATGTAAACCCTAATTATAATCCACCCCTAATCCTAACCTTGATATAAACCCTAACCATAATTCTAACCCTAACACTAAACCATAACCATAACCATAACCCTCACCGTAATATTAAATCATAACCATAACCTAAACCATAACCCTAACTATACCATATCCCTAACCCTAACCCTAACCATGATATAAACCCTAATGTAATGCCCCGCCAGGAACCCTAAAGGATAGCAACACAACAAGGCAACTAAAAGGCACAATAATTTTTTTTTAAAGATTAAAGGAAATAATCAAAACTTTGCTCAATAATAACATAAGCGGAAGACTAACATTTACATCCTAAAGGGTTACCAATGAAGATTACTTCTAAATAAAACCACATCACAATATTAATCCAATCATCCATCTAAAATTAGAGAAAGCCAATAATGATTAAATAGCTCATATTCATAAATTGATCTCCAAATATAGGCTTAAAGAATTACAACATACATACTTCCAAAGATTCATTTATACATAATAGGAAAGATAATTGAAACAATATACATCCCATGACTTAAATTACAATATTCCATAAATTACATGTCTTCCATAGAACAATAAAATACAAAGGTTACAAGTTGTTGATACAATGACCACACGGCCTCAAGGTACAAAATCAAGAACATGAGTGCTACACGAAGCAAGAACCAAGATGCACCGGCGAAGCCAATCCTCGCATGAAGGTAGGAACAAGATATCCAATGGGAAGTGGCACTACCACCCGACCATGTGATCCCGTAATGGAACCACCCCACCATGCTAGGAGATAGCAGAAGACCCTCAAGCAAGCAAGAAAAGTACAACAGTACACATGACTCCGCAGTACACAAGTGACTCGACTCACAAAACACTAGCGACCCTAGAGAGAGAGTGTCATCACATGGCTTAACATGGTTACCCTAGGTAGGTCTCCATAGGTCCCAGCCCCCATCATGGGTTATCCTGGTAACCTCTCCCGAACCCCCGGCTCCATCTAAGCATCATGCGGACGCTACCATCCTTTCGTGAGGACAAGGTGGTAGGTTTTCCATTCCAGGCCTTCCCAAACACCTTGAGCCTATACAAGCACTCAACCGTGTACGGGGTGCATTATCTTAATTATATTAATAACTACCCACCCCCTAATCAAATTATTATGTTATCACTTAATAGTTGACTTTCGAGGGGTTATCCTGCCATCCACTTTGGGTGCGGCCCCCGCCCGAAAGCCACTCTCTCTACTAGGTCACTAACTGGATAAGACTATCTATGAGAACTCTATGGTGGACTAACAACCATAAATTATCCAGACATAACACAGGTGGAGGACTCACAGTCACAAACCCAGGGTTGACCATAAGGGACATAACACATAATAGCCCACTTCCTCAAGGTTTGAACATCGACACCTGACCAAGGGTAAACATCGACAACATAATGACAATTTTAAACATAATGCGACGACATTAAAACAACTAGACTGCAATTATTAAAAACACAAGATCCTACACAAGCAATCTTTCTTTAAGCAGTCAACATTTAAAATCAAATTAAACAAATGTATACAAGCTAATATAAAATAATTCCAAAATAACATCTATTCGACGAATACAATCATCATACGATTATTTTATAATACTTGGATAACAAACACTAATAATAAATTTAATCCAACTTCCCTTTTTTTCCAACGTTAATGCTAACCTCCAGATTATTCTATTTATTTTCAAAATATAAAGCAATTAAATGCTAATCACTAAGACGAGGAATAATTAATTAATCTAATAACATTATAAACTAACAACTAACTTAATATTATTATTTAATATTAAATGATAACATATTATTATTTTTATTAAAATAACAATATTTTATCACGTAATATTAAACATAAAATAACACTAAAGATTTTATTTAAACCACTAACATAACATAATATCATTTTCGTTTTTTTTTTAAACTAAAAAAAAATGTTAAAAAAAAACAATATTTAAACCCCAACGTGGGGCCCCCAAGCTCCCACGCAGCAAGCCTGCTGTTCCCAGACTGGGGAATGCAGCGCTTGCTGCATCCTCAGTCTGGGGAAAGCAGCGAGCTGCAGGGAGAGGGGAGTAGCATGGCTGGGTTGAGCCCAGCTCCCCGCCACCGCCCCCAATCCCAAACACCATTAACATCAAATCTTTGCTTTCAATTTTTTTGTTTAAATAACAATTTAAATTTCGTTTTTGGACAAAAACGCCTGAGACAAAATTAAGAGAAACTAAAAATAGAGACAGAGGTGAAAACCTCTGTTAAAACAAAATTAACCATTAATTTCCCAGCCACCATATTTTTTTTATCAAACATACAAACAAAAGATAAATTAAAAGTCACTGGTAATGCCAAATTTTACCAGCAAATACAAAATCTTCTGAGACAAAATAGGGGCAATAAAATTTCATTCAAATCAGCCCATTTCACTCTAAAATTCAAATTAAATGGGAATAGAATTAATCTCTAACCTCCAATTGAATTTCTTGGCTCCCAACAAGCATGAACAAGGGAAAAATTAACTCATAACCATCATTTTAAACTGGAAATTACTAGGGAGAGGTATTTTATGAATGCTTGGCAAAATTTTGCCAGCATAACACTACTAAAACCCAACAAAATTTCCAATTACAAACAGCATAATAAACCAAGAAATTTCTTGCACAAACAAAGATGAAACAACACAAATTAAGTTAAGAAATTACATGGAGAGAGATTAAGTTTGAATTTGATAACAAATTGATAGAATCTTTCTTCCACAAACCCATGACCAACAAACACCCAACACCCAAAATTCACAATTCAAGCTTTTAAACAAATAACAGAAAATGGGAAGAAAGCAAGGATTTTTTTGTTGAAATAAGCAAGGATTCAACCAACCTCTATGATTTCCAAGCAGGAATGGTATGCTTCAGCAGGAATCCCAGCTAGTTCAAACCCAAATCCACCCTTCAAGCAATTTTTTTTCCAGAATTTCTTCTTCCTCCTCCAAATAAGCATAACCCCCAAAATCTCCTCCAAGGTAAATTAGTAAGACAATCTCTTTAACCTAATTTTCTAGGTTGCCATATTTCTATTTTTAAAAAAACATTAAAATCCCACAATTGACTTTCTTTTCTTTTCTTTTTCTCTTTTCATATTCCTCAAAACAAATAAATGAAAATTCCCTCTTTTTTGAAAATTACATTTTTCATAAATAGCAATTAAATCAACTTTTCTACTAAATAGGAAAACAATGAGTTAGCTTCATTTGCATATATTAAAAGCAATTAACTAATTTATTCTATTTCTTCCGTTGGATCTAAACACGATTACTTTGCCAAAATAAGCAACTAAAAGTTAAAATCTAATAACTAATCAATTAAGCTCGATTCAAGACATAAGGCATAATAAGAAATAAATCGCTCAAGCTGACAAATAATGACAACTTATACTTTAAATAAATAACCGAACCACTATGGCACGCAAATTGAGGAAAGCAAAAAGACTCAAAATTCGAACAAAAGGGATGAACGACCGACTGACGGCACTCACAAAATAAAGACTGAGGTAAGGACTAGGGTCAAAAGCTATCTCCTCCACTCCCATCGGACATATAAGGCACGCTCAGACCTGTGAAGCTAGGTGGAGACGATACCCCGTACCTACCCGATACTTGTACCTGCAATATCCTGCATCATCGAAGCACACATACATGCATATAAATATAGAATACACAGCACGCACACTGATGAAGGAGAATCACGACGTTCCCTGTCTCATCAAGACGAGTGAAGGAAAATCGTCCCCTTGCATCCAATACAATAGCAAACACGCAACATATATATGACACATCGCCTAGATAAAGTAAGATGTCAGTACGAGCAATAATCCATGAAATACTAGAAATCACCAATACTGAAATACTGAAAATAACTCATGCATCCAATATCCAGATAAACATGAAATAATATCAAATACGTCTGCAAAATGACGAGCAATAAAGTGCCAACTGAATAGTAAACTGAAACACAAAATCAGTCTAATAAGTCCGATCAAAACGGGGTACTACACCTAACCCTACCAATAGTTCTAACCATAACTCTAAACCATAAACCTAACCATTATAGTAACCTTAACCTCAATCTTGAACAAAAACATCATAATTGTTATTCTATCTCTAATAATATCTCTAATTTTAATATTAACCCTAATCCTAACCTTAAGCCTAACCTAATAATAACCCTAAATCTAACTATATCTCTAACCAAAAATTTAATTTGGAACTCTATTAGCAAACCAGATAATATACATATATTGGTTTAAACCTAATCCTGATTGAATTTTACTCCAAAACCATAACCTAATTTAACTCTATTCATAATTTAACCCTAAACTTAATGTAATTGAATAATAACCCTAATTCTAACCTAAATTGAAATATAATACTAATCCGAACTATAATTAAACCCATACCAATAACCTAATCTTACCATAAATGAAACCTAACCATTAGGTAAACCTAAGATTAATTATAACCCTAGAGAATTAAGCCCTAACTACAACTTGAACCCTAATCTAACCATAATTAAACCTTAGCTCTAATCCCAATTTAAACCTAGGCTTAATGTAATTGAATTATAGCCCAAAATTGACCTCTAATCCTAACCCTAAATATAATTAAACCCTTTCCACAATTAAACCCTGACTCTAATCAACTATAACCTTAACCCTTAACCCTAATCCCTCTAATTGAATGCTAACCCTAAAATCAACTCTATTTATAGATTTGAACCCTAATATGAGTGTAATAGAACCCTATTCTAACCTTAAGCCTAATCCTAACCCAAACCCTAATTCTTATAGCTATCATCACATACTATCTTTAATTGCAATCTTAACCCTAACCCTAACCCTAATCCTAATTATAATTCTAACCCTAACCCTAACCCTAATTTTAATTATAATTATTAATTATAATCTTTAACCCAAACCCTAATTATAATCACTAAGACTAACCCCAATCCTAATCCTAATTTTAATTATAATTGCTAATTATAATCTTTAACTATAACCCTAATTATAATCACTAAGACTAACCCCAATCCTAATCCTAACGCTAATGCTAACCCTAATTATAATCTTTAGCATAACCCTAACCCTAATTATAATTATAACCCTAACCCTAATTTTAAACCTAGCCCTAATTATAACCCTAACCCTAACTCTAACTTAACCCTAACCCTAATTCTAACCCTAAGCATAATCCTAAGTATAATCATAAACCCTAAACCTAACCATTATCCTAATCCTAATCCTAATCTTAACCCTAATCATAATCCCAATCATGTTATCAACCTTAACCTTGACCATAATACTAACCTAACCCTGATCCAAAAAATAACTATAAACCAAATCCTAATCCTAACCATACCCCCAGTTATAATTCTAACCCTAACCCTAAATGTAATAATGCTTACTCTAACACTAACTTTGATGCAAATCCTAAACATAATTGTAACCTTGACACTAAAACCTAAACCTAACCATAAATTTAACCCTACAATTAAATTGTAACCATAACACTAACCCCAACCATAATCCTAAACCTTAATGCTAATTATAATCCTAAACCAAAACCAAACCCTAACGTTGATGCTAACCCTAACCATGATATAAACCCTAACCATTATCATAACCTTAATGATAAACCCTAACCGTAATCATAAACCTAACCTGGACCATGATGTAAACCTTAACCCTAATGCTAAACATAATAATATAATAATATAATAATATAATTTATTTTAGTAAAAAGATACAATATAATTATATATTGATTTATTTTATGTTTTCCATGTTGTGCTACGATTGCCACTAGCATATATACCTTAAATTTTAATCTAATCTATATAAAATACGTCGAGAGATATCCTTCTCGAGGCACCTATTTTGATACAATTTTACATGCTAAAGTCAAATAGGCGCCTCGAGAAGGATATCTCTCGGCGTATTTTATATAGATTAAATTAAAATTTAAGGTATATATGCTAGTATTTATTGGGTTCAAAATTGCATGTGTGGGAAGTTACAAAAAAAGTAAATTAAGTAATGAGAGGAATCTTGCATGCCTTTTGTATGGGGAGTTACTTTTGGGGAAAATGCATATCTTTTGGTTTTGGGAATTTGAAAGGGAGAAAAAAAATTTGGCTTCCCGAGAAGTTTTTTGTGAGCATGAATTTTCTGGATATGGGGGTTTTGAAATGAATTTGGGAAAATCTCATTTGAAAAAAAGAAATTGGGGATAAAATCATAATAGAATATAGGGAAAATAGTTTGGAAGACTTTCTTGGAGCCTTCTGGATTGGTGTTGATCAAGTTTGGCGAAGTCGTGGATTTTTTTCTGGGGTTCTTTGTTCCATCCCTGTATTTGTTTTGGGGTAGCGTTTAGAGGTAGGAAATTTGATATTTTTCTTCACTTGCAAATTTCATTGAAAGTTTTGAAGGAAATATGGATTTTGCTTTGATTTAATTTTTTTTTAATAAAAAATTGGTATTGTTTGTTTATGTCTCTAGAAATTATGGTTATATTGATCTAGAATTTTATTTTGGAAATCAATTGGGTGTCTATGAAATTTATAGAAAACGTGATCAGGAACTGTGACTTTGGTTTTGTAATTGTTTGGTAATTATTTGAAAGTGGGTTTTAAACTGTGACTATGGTTTGAATGTGTAAATTTCAATTATTGAATTTGTTAATTAAATTTGGATTGTAAAAAAAAAAAAAAAAATTGTTCTGTATCTTCAAAATAGGGTTTCTGAACATTACATATTTAGTTTAAATTTTGTTTATAGAATTTTAGTTTTATATTGTGTATTTTTTTATTTATTATATTCTTTTTTTTAATGTGACCGTGTGTTGACCCCATGTTGTGGGGAAGCTCAACCCATAGTGGTGGGGAAGGCTTTACCCATGACTATGGGGAACCATTACCCAAGTTGTGGTGATGGCTCTTCCCATAGCCGTGGGGAGCCATTTCCCACGTTGTGTGATGGCTCTTTCTACAGTCGTGGGGAGTCATTTCCCATAGGCATGGGTATTTTACACACACCCCTGTTAATGCTTTTCGCCTGTGTTTAATGTGCTCTGCTAATTCTGTTTGCTAAGACTTTTGGTTTTATTGGATATATATATACATATACATATACATATACATATATGTTATTGCAATGAACCCATGCTTTATTATTCAGTTATCTTTTGTGCAGATATATGAGTTTTATTATAGTTTTGTTTTAGGATTATATATATTCCTTATGAACTTGGATAATCCTTCAGTTAATTTGTTGTTGATCAAAATAATGAAAGAAAAATTGTAGGAATGAATTACAATGTTCTTGGAATAATTAAATGTTAGTTTTATTGGGCAAATTATTAGGAAGGAAATGAGTTATAATGTTTTAAATTTTGGGTTATTGAAATAATGATAATTTGAATTAATTGATGTATAGAAGTTAATTATGGTCTCTCTTTGGTATTTTATTATGATTGGAATTCTCTTTGTTTGGCATTATGAGACCTTGTATTTACTTTTGGTTCTTGTCTATCATAGAGGGATACTTAGATTTGTTGTTTTAATGAAATTTGTTTCCAGAGGCTAGGACGATGTTTGAGTTCCTATTTGTGGATGATTTCTTATTGTCATTAATTGTAATGTGATTGGTGTCCTATATGACTTCTATGCTAGTCAATATTTCCTTGTAGCATTGAACCTCCTTGCTTGTAATCTTGTTGTAGCAAGTCAGTCAAACTTGCTATGGTAGAGAGGTCTAGACTCTTGGTGTTTTTTGGGTGTTGTGGGCCTTGTGTTCAATTTTGGATTCCTAGGTGCAAGTCAAAGAGGTGTGTCTTTCATTGGGGGTCGAGACCTAAAGTGATCGCTAGGGTAACTCAATGAGAGTTTGTAATCAAGTAAAAAATTAAAATAATGAATTGGGGAGGGTATCTAGTTCACATTAATAAAGATTAAATTGTTGCCTCTCTTACTCCCGAATGCTTGTATAGGTTTGGGGTAAGTTGAGAAGGCCTGGAATAGCATCCACCAATCTTGTCTCTTCAAAAGGTTGGTGTGGTCCAATAGAGTTTGTATGGGGGTCAAGGGTTAGTAGAGGTCACTAGAGTAACCCAAGAAGGGGGTCAAGACCTAGTGAAGACTCACTAGAGTAACTCATGACAACCTACTGATGACACTCTTCCCTATTGCACACCTAGTGGTTTCTCATGGATTTGTCCTTTTGTGGATTGCTTGGGCCTCTGGAAGTTGGTTGATTTAATTTTGAGTTCCTATAATTAGCCTTCTGGGTCTCTTGTGTTTGTGGCTTTGTGAACCATGTGAGTTATGTGTATCTTCTTTTTCTTCCTTCAGTCTCTTGGTTCTGGTTGATACCTCCTAGCATGCGGGGTTGACCTAATGGTACCACATGGTTGGGTGGAGTTCTTTTCACACCCATTGGGTTTTGGTTCATCCCGCATCTTGATCATGATGGCTCGTGAGGATATTGAAGATCTTCATTTTGTACCAAATTTATGTATTCACTCCATTGTTTGTACTCTTGGAGATTATATCCTTATGGATACCCTGTAATGTAACCGATGATCATATCTATATTCTCATGGAAATGTATTATGTATCATGATTCCTTATAAAGGACAATGCTAGTTTTTTTATAGAAGTTTCATTTGTGCTTGTATGTATGGTCAATGTTATTCTTGAGTAACATTGTTGTGGGGCCTTGAGGACTATTGCTAGATATTATTTCTTGTTCTTATCATTAACTTGTAACATCATGTTACTCCTTTCATATGTATGGTTTATTTTACTATAACAAAAAAATTATTCTCATTTTCATTATTTTATTTGTTTAAGTCCTCTAGGCCTCATAGCAAGGTATTACAAAGAAATACAGGCAACTCAAACCAATTTCTTAAAAAGACAAATAAGATTTTGTTATATTAAAAGAATACATACAGTAAAAGGATTTTTAAACCCCTAACTTTAAATCACCTTCCTAGTAATGAACCTAAGACCGAAGCTTCCAGATCTAGCCCTCGACAATGCACAACAACCCCATAAAACAAAACCCCCAAACTTCAAACTCTGTAAAAATCTTCCTTCTCGAGAACTTCCTCCAAAATCTAGGAAAGAAACAACAGGAATTTTTTTCCAAAATATAAAAGGGTTTGTAGTGCCTCTCCCTAAGTCATCTAGCTCTTTTGAGTAACAATAGATCTCTTTGATATAGCTTAGTTTATTTAATGATGATTTGATGGTATCTTATTATGTACTAACCCTATCTATGATGATGATGATGATTCTGTTATTTCTTGATTGTTTGTCAGTGTCTTCTATTGTCTTTGTGATAGGGACAATGTCACATTACTCACTATGAGCAGGATGTGTCATTGCGATTCTCTATCACTTGCTTGTTATTAAAAATATTATTTATGTTGTATCATGACTTTGTGGATGCACGATTTGCAGGTATCAGACATCGACTCCACCTGGCTTCATAGGTCTAAGTGTGTCTTATCCCAATGGCAATTTGATCAGAGTTGACAAGAAATCCCACCCTATACTCTAGGTTTAAGTTGATTACCCTTGTCAGTTCAGAGTCTTGGCGCAAGTCATAGTTTAATGTGTAGTGATTTCATGGATTATTCTTTGGTGGTTTGCTTTGAGTAGTATGGTAATTATTAATTGATTAATTACTAATTAATTGATTGTTTAAATTAATTAATATAGTTTAATAATGTTAAATTAATTAATAGATTAATATAGTTTATAATAATGAATTAAATATATAGTTGGTTTAAATATTTAATAAATAGTGTGTTATTATTGATGAATAATGATGAACAGTAAATACTCAACAGATATTGAGAGGGGGGGTGAATAGTATACACAAAAACTTCTCTTAACAACATAAATAACAAAGACTGCACTAACCGGTAAACAACATCACCGATCTAAATCAAGTCAATACCGGTAAAACCTAGTGACTGTAAAAGTCATAAACCGGAAACACTTAGATCTTCACAAAACCTAATATCTCATTTCCACTTCACCCATATGCTTAAAACCTAATATCCCATTCCCACTTCACCCATATGCTTAAACAAGTAATACATCAGAAATATAATGACGGCTGGATCAACTTGCATTACCGCTTAACAGAAAACACTAAAACATCACATGAAAAAGTATCACACATGACACACTTATTTTTCACGTGGAAACCCAACTGGGAAAAACCACGGTGGGGATGAATACCCACAAGTTGTTCTTGAACTCTTCTGAAGTTCGCTCTATTAGGAGCCTAGTCTGGTTAAAGACTTTACAACAAGTTCTGTTAGGAACCGATCCTGCTAGGGATCACTTGGTTAAGGGATGGCTACATACCTGGTTAAGGGTTAAAACCCTATTAAAGGTTACCTCATGAAAGGATTTGAAGAACTCAATGATTTTGAGTCACCCTGTTAAATGATTTACAAAAATCCTGTTAAAGCTACCCAGTAAAGGGATTTTCCAACTGCTGAAATGGTTAGAAGTCAATAGGTAATACACTGATCTGATAAAAGCACTTTCTACCAAGGTAGATCCACTTTAGTTCCTTTGCATCTATAGTTACACTTTGCAGGTATCTACTCACTTCTCTGGTCTGGCAAGAATCATGTATCTCTTCACTTGGATACACACATAACATTTGCCAACCACCTCAAACTAAAATCATCATCGACCTTATAGATAACAATTAGGTCGGTAGCATAAACCCTAAACCCCTAAGCATCTGGGTTATTAATACAGTTGGTCCAATCTTGACCATTTAATCACATTGCATAGAGTAAAACAATTGTGAACAAATTTCAAGACGTTCTCCATCGTTCATTCTTCACCGTTGTTGGAAGCTGATAACCCATCATGCACTCTCCATCGTTTACTGAGATTTTGCACATTCCCAAGGTGGATAGAATCAATCTTCTTCATGCAAGATCCTCAAGAAGATCCTTCACACACACAAGGCTGATGTGGAAACACGATCTCATCTCCATTTCAATGCTGACTCATCACAGGATGACGTCAGTTGAATCACATAGACTTGGAGTGCATCAACCAGAAATCTTGAAGCTGAGACTACCAACCGGTAGTCATATCAAATGAAACCCTGATACAAACTTTGCATATACTGGTTCACATACCATACCGGTTCACCTTTTTGCATATACCGGTTCATACCATCATAACGGTTCACTTCATACCATCATATCGGTTCTCTTTCCAGTTTGCTTACTTCAATATACCGGTACATTGTTCAGCATATTGACATCAATGACAACATACAAAACTATCATGTCATCATACTCTGCACATATGCCAACAATCTCCCCATTTGGCATTGATGGCAATATACAAATATATCTCTACATCTTCACATCTTCTCCCCAATCTCTTCCATACTATATGTCTTCAATACTACAACTATCTTCTCTGCTTCACATCTTCTCTCCCTTTGACAACAATCCCAAAGTGGAGGCATAACCATCCATGATCTACTATAGTGCTCCACCTAAGGAGTATCATCCTTCAACACATCAATCTTGAAAAGATTTGTCAATGCAATACCTGAGTGATGTGGAGCACATACCTTTAGTTCACCTATTAAAGGGGTACCACCCCTAATTAACCTCTTAAATAGGTAAATGTAGCCTTCGGTAGAGGCTTAGTGAATATATCTGCTAACTACTCCTTAGTAGAAACATGTTCCAATACAACCTCTTTGTTCTAAACTTTCTCCCTCAAGAAATGATACTTGAGCTCGAAGTGCTTGGTTCTAGCATGCAATACAGGATTCTTGGAAATATTAAATGCACTTGTGTTATCACAAAATAGTCTCACCAGTTTAGATACAGGGACTTTGAAACCACTTAATACATGCTTCATCCAAATTGTCTGAGTACAATTTATAAATGATGCTACATATTTTGCTTCTGTTGTGGACTGAGAGATATAGCTCTATTTCTTTCTCATCCATGAGACTAGTCTACCACCGAGAAAGAATGCACCACCAGTTGTGCTCTTCTGGTCGTCCATATTACTAGTCCAATCGGCATCTGTAAACACTTTGAGATTGAAGTCATTACTGTATGGATACCACAATCCATAATCTATAGTTCCCTTCAGATATCTAAGAATCCACTTGACTGCTACCAAGTGGGATTCTCTTGGACTTTTCTAAAAATGTGTAGCAATGCCCATTGCATGTTCAATGTCTGGTTTGTTGTGTACTACATAGTGCAACTTACCAATCATTGATCGGTATTCCTTCTCATTCACCAATGCTGAGTCATCTTCTTTTGACAATTACAACCAGTCATCATCGGTGTACCAACTATTTTGTTGTCTTCCATGCCAAAGGTCTTCAACACCTCTTTGACATACTTGGACTGAGTGATAAAGATACCATCTTTCATTTGTTGAATCTGTAGTCCAATGAAGAACTTAATCTCTCTGATTAGAGACATCTCAAATTACTTCTTCTAGCTACTGGAGCAAAGGTTTCTCCATAGTCTTCTCCTTCTTCTTGAGCATATCCCTTACATACCAGTCTTGCTTTGTTTCTTACCACTGTGCCATCTTCATTCAGCTTGTTTTGAAAACCCCATTTGGTACCAATAACATTTTTGTGCTCAGGTCTGGGTACCAAAGACCATGTACCATTCTTTTGTATCTGGTCAAGTTCCTCTTCCATAGCCTTAATCCAGTCTTCATCTTTGTGTGCTTCTTTAAATGTTTTGGGCTCAAATTCAGAAATCATGCAAGAATTTTCTCTGACCTTTCTTCTTGTAAGAATTACTACATCCTTATCCCCTATTATCTACTTCAAATCATCTCTGCAGCTTTACATACCTAGGAATGATCTTAACTGATTCCTCTTGCTTTTCCTCTTCATCCTCATCTTCATCTACATCAACATCTACCGGTATAGGAGTACTGTTACTTGTACTTGGTTGTTTTGCAACTAGTTCCTAGAAGGTTACAACCGGTTCTTTACTGCTCGCTCACTATCGGTTACCTCAGGTTTCTTAGAGGTTTCATCAACTCTTACATTGATACTTTAAACAATTCTTTGAGTCCTATTGTTAAAACACTTGAGAGATTTTATCTTGGTGGAATACCCTAGGAATATTCCCTCATCACATTTTGCATCAAACTTGTTATGGTATTCACTTCTCTTGATATAACATTTTCTACAAAACACCCTAAAGTAGCTTACTACTGGAGTTTTACCATTCCAATACTCATAAGGAGTTTTATCCTTACCTTTCTTAATGAGTACCCAGTTCATGGTGTAGACTGCAGTGCTCACCGCTTCTCTCCAAAAGTGTGAGCAACCTTCCCTTGAATCAGCATCATTCTAGATGCTTCAACTGTAGTCTAGTTGTTCCTTTCTGCTAGGACATTCTATTGTGGAGTTTAGGGGGTAGATAGTTGCCTCTTGATGTCATTCTCTTCATAGTACTTATTGAATTCTCCAGAAGTGAACTCTCCTCCTTCATCGGTTCTAAGGCATTTAATCCTCTTACCGCTTTCCTTTTCAACTAGTGCTCTGAAGACTTTAAACTTTCCAAATTCTTCAGACTTGTCTTTCAAGAATGTGACCCACATCATTCTTGAGCAATCATCAGTAAGAATCATAAAGTACCTATCGCCCTGAACACTCCTAGTTTTCATAGGACCACACAAATCAATATGCACAAGATCAAGTAAATTATCTGCTATGAAAGATTTTCCTTTGAAGGTTGAGGAAGACATTTTCCCCAATTGACATTCTCTGCACAAAGGATTCTCTGGTTTGTTTAGCACAGGAAATCCTCTAACTGCCTTGATCTTACTAGCCTTCACAATATTATCAAAATTTACATGGCAAAGTCTCCTATGCCATATCCAACTGTCACCAAATTTAGCCATTAGACATTGACTGATATTTATATTTAACTAAAATAAGTTACCTTTGGTCTGCATACTGGTGGCCATCAGTTCACCACTCTTTCCTTTTATTTTGCATACTCCATCTTTGAATTCCAGAGTGAGCCCTTTATCATTCAGCTGAGCAACACTCAAAAGGTTATGCCTGAGACCTTCTACCCAATACACATTATCAACATTGCTCTTTCCATTTATAGAGATGGACCCTTTTCCTTTTACTATACATGGTGCATCATTACCAAATTGGACTACACCTCCATCATACTCTTCCAGAGACAGAAACTTTCTCTGTTCACTAGTCATGTGGTGAGAACAACCATTGTCAATAATCCACTCATTAGAATTATAAAAGTGGGAGACAAGAGCCTTCTTGTCTAACACAACTTCCTTAATGGCTACAAACAATATGTCTTATCTTTCTTCATCTTCTGATTCATCATCACTGACACCTTCATCAACTAGAACATGACATTTTCTCCTATTTCCTCCTTTGAAATTTTTGAACTTCTCCGGGTTGTCCTTATTATCACTATTGGGACAATTTACAGCAATGTGCCCTATCCTATTACAAGAAAAACATTTCAAAGGGAGCTTACCTTTGTATTTTCCAGTTCCCTTAGGAAGTCTCTTGGCAAGAAGAGCTTCAAATTCTATGAGGATCTCCTCATCATCCATATCTCTGCCTTGTCTGGGTTCACAGCTGGTACCAACCTCTTTTCCTTTTCTAGATAATGCAGCAGGTTCTCTAAAGGCTGAATCAGTCTTCTAAACACTACCATCATAATTGTTTAGCTCATATGTGATCAACTTAGCAATGATAGAATCAAGGGATACCTTTGTCTTGTCAATAGATCTCAGCTCCTAAATAGCAACAACCCTTATTGCATAGACCAGTAATAAGGTTCTCAAAACTTTGCTAACAATGGTGGAATCATCCATTGTACCTCCTGCACTCTTGATGTCTCCAACAACAGTTTTAATTCTTATCCCATACTATCGAATAGTCTCTCCTTAAACCATCTGCATGTCTTCAAACTTTCCCCTAAGGCTCTCTTCCTTAGCTTGCTTCACATGCTCATCACTGCCATAGATAGACTCCAGAGTATCCCATACATCTTTGGGATTGTCTTTGTCTTGAACATCTATAAACTCAATATCAGATAGACTATTGATAAGAGTGTCCATGACTTGCCCATTCTCCTAAATTTCTCTTCTTTGATCATCAGTGAGAGTATCGGTAGGGACAAAATTATTATTCTCAAGTATCACACATGACACACTTGTTTTTCATGTGGAAACCCAACTGGGAAAAACCATGGTGGGGATGAATGCACACAATTTGTTCTTGAACTCTTCTGAAGTTTGCTTTGTTAGGAGCCTAGTCCAGTTAAAGACTTTACAACAGGTTCTACTAGGAACCGATCCTGCTAGGGATCACTCGGTTAAGTGTTAAAACCTTGTTAAAGGTTACCTCATGAGAGGATTTGAAGAACTCAATGATTTTGAGTCACCCTGTTAAAGGATTTACAAAAAGCCTGTTAAAGCTACCCGGTAAAGGGATTTTCCAACTGCTTAAATGGTTAGAAGTCAATAGGTAATACACTGATCTGATGACAACACTTAATGCCAAGGCAAATCCACTTTAGTTCCTTTGCATCTGCAATTACACTTTGCAGGTATCTACTCACTTCTCTAGTCTGGCAAGAATCATGTATCTCTTCACTTGGATACACACATAACATTTGCCATCCACCTCAAACAAAAATCACCATCGACCTTATAGACAACAATTAGGTCAGTAGCATAAACCCTAAACCCCTAAGCATCTAGGTTATCAATACAGTCGGTACAATCCTTACCATTAATCATATTGCATAGAGTAAAACAATCTTGAACAAATCTCAAGACATTCTCCATCGTTCGTTCTTCACCATTGTCGGAAGTTGATAACCCATCACACACTATCTATTGTTTATTGAGATTTTGCACATTCCTAAGGTGGATAGAATCAATCTTCTTCATGCAAGATCCTCAAGAAGATCCTTCACGTGCACAAGGCTGACGTGGCAACATGATCTCATCTCCATTTCAATGCTCAATCATCACAGGATGTCATCGGTCAAATCACATAGACTTGGAGTGCATCAACTAGAAATCCTGAAGTTGAGACTACCAACTAGTAGTCATATCAAATGAAACCCCTATACAAACTTTGCATATACCGGTTCACATACCAACATACCAGTTCACCTTTTCACATATACCAGTTCATACCATCATACCAGTTCACTTCATACCATCATACCAATTCTCTTTCCAGTTTGCTTACTTCAATATACCGGTTCACACTACAACATATTGACATCAATGACAACAAACAAAACTATCATGTCATCATACTCTGCACATATGCCAACAATCTCCCCATTTGGCATTGATGGCAATATAGAAAGATATCTCTACATCTTCACATCTTCTCCCCAATCTCTTCCATACTATATGTCTTCAATACTGCAGATATCTTCTTTGCTTCACATCTTCTCCCCCTTTGACAACAATGCCAAAGTGGAGGCATAAACATCTATGATCTACTATGTTGCTCTCCCTAAGGAGTAGCATCCTTCAACACATCAATCTTGAAAAAGATTTGTCAATGCAATACCTGAGTGATGTGGAGCACATACCTTTAGTTCACCTATTGAAGGGGCAACACCCCTAATTCACCCCTTAAAGAGGTAAATGTAGCCTTTGGTATAGACTTAGTGAATATATCTGCTAACTGCTCCTTACTAGAAACATGTTCCAATACAACCTCTTTGTTCTAAGATTTCTCACTCAAGAAATGATAGTTGAGCTCGAAGTGCTTGGTTCTAGCATGCAATACCGGATTCTTGGAAATATTAATTGCACTTGTGTTATCACAAAATATACTCACTAGTTCAGATATAGGGACTTTGAAACCACTTAATACATGCTTCATCCAAATTGTCTGAGTACAGTTCATAAATGCTGCTACATATTCTACTTCTGCTGTGGACTGAGAGATACAACTCTATTTCTTGCTCATCCATGAGACTAGTCTACCACCGAGAAAGAATGCACCACCGGTTGTGCTCTTCTGGTCATCCACATTACCAACCTAAACGGCATCTGTAAACACTTTGAGATTAAAGTCATTACTGTATGGATACCACAATCCATAATCTATAGTTCCCTTTAGATATCTAAGAATCCGCTTGACTGCCACCAAGTGGGATTCTCTTAGACTTTTCTGAAAACGTGCAGCAATTCCCATTCCATGTGCAATATTCAGTTTGTTGTGTACTACATAGTGCAACTTACCAATAATTGATCGGTATTCCTTCTCATTCACCAACGCTAAGTCATCTTCTTTTGATAATTTACAACCGGTCATCATTGATGTACCAACCGGTTTGCTATCTTCCATGCCAAAGGTCTTCAACACCTCTTTGACATACTTGGACTGAGTGATAAAGATACCATCTTTCATTTGTTTAATATGTAGTCCAATGAAGAACTTAATCTCTCTGATTAGAGACATCTCAAATTCCTTCTTCCTATCATCTGCAAATGCATGGCTCATCTTGTCATTTCCACCAAAAAATATGTGATCAACAAACACTTCACAGATCAGAATCTAATCTCCTTCTGACTTCAGATAGATATTGTTGTCTTCACTTGTTCTTTTAAATCCATATCACTCTCTTCTGATAGGGAAAACCCATCACTCTCTTCTGATAGGTCAAACCCATCTGGTTTCTCTATATACACTTCCTCTTCAAGTATTCCATTCGAGAATGCAGATTTTACATCCATCTGATACACTTTGAATCCCTTGAAGGTTGCATATGCAAGAAGCATTCAAACTCCTTCCAATCTAGCTACTAGAGCAAAGGTTTCTCCATAGTCTTATCCTTCTTCTTGAGCATGTCCCTTACATACCAGTCTTGCTTTGTTTCTTACCATTGTGCCATCTTCATTTAGCTTGTTTCTAAAAACCCATTTGGTACCAATAACATTTTTGTGCTCAGGTTTGGGTACCAAAGAGCATGTACCATTCTATTCTATCTGGTCAAGTTCCTCTTCCATAGCCTTAATACATTCTTCATCTTTGTCTACTTCTTTAAATGTTTTGGGCTCAAATTCAGAAATCATGCAATAATTTTCTCTGACCTTTCTTCTTGTAAGAATTCCTGCATCTTTATCTCCTATGATCTGCTTTGGATCATGATGTAGCTTTACATACCTAGGAATGATCTTAACAAATTTCTCTTTCTTTTCCTCTTCATCCTCATCTTCATCTACATCAGCATCTATCGATGTAGGAGTACCGTTACTTGTACTTGGTTGTTTTGCAACCGGTTCCCAGAAGGTTACAACCAGTTCATCTACCGCTCGCTCACTATTGGTTTCCTCAGGTTTCTGAGAGGTTTCATCAACTCTTACATTGATACTTTCAACAATTCTCTGAGTCCTATTGTTAAAACACTTGAGAGCTTTGCTCTTGGTGGAATACCCTAGGAATATTCCCTCATCACATTTTGCATCAAACTTTCTATGGTATTCGCTTCTCTTGATATAACACTTGCTACCAAACACTCTAAAGTAGCTTACTACTAGAGTTTTACCAGTCTAATACTCATAAGAAGTTTTATCCTTTCCTTTCTTGATGAGTATCCAGTTCATGGTGTAGACTGCAATGCTCACAACTTCTCTCCGAAAAGTGTGAGCAACCTTCTCTTGAATCAACATCATTCTAGCTACTTCAACTATACTCTAGTTGTTCCTTTCTGCTAGGCCATTCTACTCTAGAGTCCACGGGGCAGACAGTTGCCTCTTGATGTCATTATCTTCACAGTACTTATTGAATTCTCCAGAAGTGAACTCTCCTCCTTGGTCGGTTCTAAGGATTTTAATCCTCTTATCGCTTTCCTTTTCATCTAGTGCTCTAAAGGCTTTAAATTTCCAAAGGCTTTAGACTTGTCTTTCAAGAATGTGACCCACATCATTCTTGAGCAATCATCAATAAGAATCATAAAGTACCTATCTCCTTGAACACTCCTAGTTTTCATAGGACAACACAAATCAGTATGCACAAGATCAAGTAAATTATCTCCTGTGAAAGATTTACCTTTGAAGGTTGAGGAAGACATTTTCCCCAATTGACATTCTCTGCACAAAGGATTCTCCAGTTTGTTCAGCATAGGAAATCCTCTAACTGCCTTGATCTTACTAGCCTTCACAATAATATCAAAATTTACATGGCAAAGTCTCCTATGCCATATCTAATTGTCATCAAATTTAGCCATTAGACATTGACTGATATTTGTATTTAACTGAAACAAGTTACCTTTGGTCTGCATACCGGTGGCCATCAGTTCACCACTCTTTCCTTTTATTTTGCATACTCCATCTTTGAATTCCAGAGTGAACCCTTTATCATTCAGCTGAGCAACACTCAAAAGGTTATGCCTGAGACCTTCTACCCAATACACATTATCAGCACTTCTTTTTCCATTTAGAGAGATGGACCCTTTTCCTTTTACCATACATGGTGCAGCATCACCAAATTAGACTACACCTCCATCATATTGTTCTAGAGATAGAAACTTTCTCTGGTCACCAGTCATGTGGTGAGAACAACCATTGTCAATAATCCACTCATTAGAATTATAAAAGCGGGAGACAAGAGCCTTCTTGTCTGACACATCTTCCTTAATGGCTACAAACACTATGTCTTCGCTTTCTTCATCTTTTGATTCATCATCAGTGACACCTTCATCAACTGCAACAAGACAATTTCTCCTATTTCCTACTTTGAACTTTTTGAACTTCTCTAGTTTGTCCTTATTATCACTATTGGGACAGTTTACAACAATGTGCCCTATCCTATTACAAGAAAAACATTTCAAAGGGAGCTTACCTCTGTATTTTCCAGTTCCCTTAGGAAGTCTCTTGGCAAGAAGAGCTTCAAATTCTATGAGGATCTCCTCATCATCCATATCTCTTCCTTTTTTGGGTTCACAGCTGGTACCAACCTCTTTTCCTTTTCTAGATAATGTAGTAGATGCTCTAAAGGCTGAATCAGTCTTTTGAACACTACCATCATAACTGTTTAGCTCATATGTGGTCAACTTAGCAATGATAGAATCAAGGGATACCTTTGTCTTGTCAATAGATCTCAGCTCCTGAATAGCAGCAACCCTTATTGCATAGACCAGTAGTAAGGTTTTCAAAACTTTGCTAACAATGGTGGAATCATCCATTGTACCTCCTACACTCTTGATGTCTCCATCAATAGTTTTAATTCTTATCACATACTGTTGAATAGTCTCTCCTTCAACTATCTGCATGTCTTCAAACTTTCCCCTAAGCCTCTCTTCCTTATCTTACTTCACATGATCATCACCACCATAGATAGACTCTAGAGTATCCCATACATCTTTTGGATTGTTTTTGTCTTGAACATCTATAACCTCAATATTAGATAGATTGTTGATAAGAGCTTCCATGACTCGCCCATTCTCCTGAATTTCTCTTTTTTGATCATCGGTGAGATTACCGGTAGGGACAACATAAGTATTCTCAACATAGTTCTAGTGTTGATAACTCATGCTTTTAATGTATATCTTCATTCTATCCTTCCATATCTTAAAGTTGTTTCTGTTGAACTTAGGACCTTCCCTCTCCATCATTAGAATATAATCTTTTCCTCAAGCGGTTAAGCTTACAACACAGAGGACCTGGAGGACCACTCTGATACCAATTGATGAATAATGATGAACAGTAAATACTCAACAGATACTAAGAGGGGGGTGGGTGAATCAGTATAGACAAAAACTTTTGTTAAAAACTTAAACAGCAAAGACTGCACTAACCGGTAAACAACATCACTGATCTAAATCAAGTCAATACTGGTAAAACCCAGTGACTATAAAAGTCATAAACCGATAACACTTAGATCTTCACAAAACCTAATATCTCATTTCCACTTCACCCATATGCTTAAAACCTAATATCTCATTTCCACTTCACCCCTATGCTTAAATAAGTAATACATCAAAAATATAATGACCACTGGATCAACTTGCATTACCGCTTAACAGAAAACACTAAAACATCACATGAAAAATCATCACACATGACACACTTATCTTTCACGTGGAAACCCAACTAGGAAAAACCACGGTGGGGATGAATACCCACAAGTTGATCTTAAACTCTTTTGAAGTTTGCTCTATTAGGAGCCTAGTCCGGTTAAAGACTTTACAATAGGTTCTGCTATGAACCGATCCTACTAGGGATAACCTGGTTAAGGGATGGCTACATACCCGATTAAGGGTTAAAACCCTGTTAAAGTTTACCTCACGAGAGGATTTGAAGAACTCAATAATTTTGAGTCACCCTATTAAAGGATTTACAAAAAGCCTATTAAAGCTACCCAGTAAAGGGAATTTCCAACTACTGAAATGGTTAGAAATCAATAGGTAATACACTGATCTAATAACAACACTTAATGCTAAGGTAGGTCCACTTTAGTTCCTTTGCATATGCAATTACACTTTACACATATCTACTCACTTCTCTGGTCTGACAAGAATCACGTATCTCTTCACTTGGATACACACATAACATTTTCCAACCACCTCAAACAAAAATCATCATCGACCTTATAGACAACAATTAGGTCGGTAGCATAAACCCTAAACCCCTAAGCATCTGGGTTATCAATTTAGTCGGTCCAATCCTGATTGTTTAATCACATTCCATAGAGTAAAACAATCTTGAACAAATCTCAAGACATTCTCCATCATTCACTATTCACCGCTTCTGGAAGCTGATAACCCATCACGTGCTCTCCACCATTTAATGAGATTTTGCACATTCCCGAGTTGGATAGAATCAATCTTCTTCATGCAAGATCCTCAAGAAGATCCTTCACATGCACAAGGCTGATGTGGCAACATGATCTCATCTTAATTTCAATGCTAACTCATCAGAGGATATCGTCAATCGAGTCACACAGACTTGGAGTGCATCAACTAGAAATCCTAAAGCTGAGACTACCAACTGGTAGTCATATCAAATGAAACCCCGATACAAAATTTGCATATACCGGTTCACATAACAACATACCGGTTCACCTTTTCACATATACCAGTTCATACCATCATACTGGTTCACTTCATACCATCATACTGGTTCTCTTGCCACTTTTCTTACTTCAATATACCGGTTCATACTTCAGCATATTGACATCAATGACAACATACAAAACTATCATGTCATCATACTCTGCACATATGCCAACAATTATTATTATTGATTCCTTGGTTTTATATTTTAATTAATTAATGGTTTTATATCACCTAGGGCTATCAAGGATTATTTATTGATTATTTGTGGTATTTATTTATACCCCTTGATTATTTAATTGAATTGGTTTTTATAATTATTTGTGCCCAAGATTTTATGATTTGTTTATATTATTATTCTCTTTTTACACTTTTGGGTTAATTAATATATTCCCTCTACCTACCCTATTATTCTATTGGTTATTTTTGGGTGAGTAAATTAAATAATATTTTATTATTCTTACCTTGGTTTTGCAAATGGTTGGTAAGAAATATATTGTTTTGCATGATTTTGAGTGGCCGGTATTTTCTATAGTTTTAGGTATGATTTCCTATTATTATGGCCGGCTGTGATTTTTGCTGGGTTACCATTTGGATTTTCTTCTACAAGTTTTGGGTTTGAAGTTTGAACATTTCTTGGCTTGGATTATGGATTGCACTTCTTTGAATTCCTTCCATTACTTATATTATCTAGGTTTGGGAAAATCTTTTCCTGTGTATTTTATTTTCAGAAAGATTGTCTGTATCATGCTTGCTTGGGCTGAGATAAATGAAGATCTAAATTGGTTAATAGTAATATACTTTTGAAATAAATTTTATAATGGACTTTGGATTTATATACATTGGTTTGTCATATGCTATTCTTTGTGGTTGCTATAGTGTTTTCCTATGAGTGGTTTTTGTGCATAAGTTTCTTGATTGAGTCATGATTGTGCTTTCTTTGATATGTTTATCTGGATCCTTTGATTGAGTGTTCATTTGCGTCTCTTTTGATGGTATTTTTGGAATTTATCATTGCCTTTTTGATTTTCTATGTTGATCACAAGATTTTGTCTATCGTGTCTGATTAAATGTGCTAAAACTTGTTGGCAATATATTGGATTTGGTTAACTGTTGTCATTGATGTCAACACTATATCCCAGTTGGAGACTATCTCGGTTAGTCTTGGTGATCTTCGTGGTTTTGGCTATGATTCTGATCCAGTATGATCAGATTTCTGGAATCGGTCTTGGATGCTTATTCTGGATGGTTACATGATTGCTATATTTTGTTGGTTCATGATTTGGTGCTTTGATTGTTATCACTTTTGGTATTTGCCTTTACCGGTATGCATTATTTGGTGACTTGGTTAGTGGATTTTGGGTCCGGCTTATGGAATTGATTTCTATCATGATGAAGGTGCTTCTTGATCCTATTCTGAGTATTTGGTGACTTTGCATTGGATGGTGTGTTGTTATGATTGTCCTATTTGGATCCAATTAAACTTTATGTTATTTCATTGAGGGTTCTACTGGTTGGTGAAGCATGTTGGATTTTGGTCTTAGCAGAATCTCCGATGGATATAATTGTTTGAATACTTGATTTAGGTCCATTCTATGAAATGTAAATCATAATATTGGTCTGGTGGCATCATGTGATGTAATTTTTGTAATTATGGGTTTATGGGTTTAGGGTTTAGCCGACCTTGTCAATAAGGTTGATGATCTGTATTTATAGGTGACTTATTCATGTAATTTGTATATCGATGGTTATGGGAGGTTATGTCTGCATTATTAGAGGAAGGATTATGTGCAAAGAGTCGTATCATTTAAGTGAAGGCTGGAAATGTTTTGTATTATAGAGTAGACATCAGTGCTTAATCGAAACTGTATCAAGCATTAGTAGATGCTACTTTCGTAGTTAGTTTCTTTCCGAATTGTAGTCCAATGTTTATGTAAGTCAGTGAGACTTCACTTTGAGATGAGAAGTGTGCTCTAGGTTGTTGTCCTTTCTGGATGTGTAGATTCCATTGTAATTATTCATAATATTACTGCAAAGTATTCATTTGATTGTGGGTAGGGTTTCCCACTGTGGTTTTTTCCTTTTCAGGTTTTCCATGTCAAAATATTGGTGTTATGTGTGTTGTGATTTCATGATATATCTTTCATTGTTTTGTGCTCCGGTATAAGGTTTATAATTGAATTAATTGTTGTACTTGTGATTAAACTGATTCACCCCCCCTCTCAGTTTACTATCAGTATAAAATCATTTAAACAATTGGTATAAGAGAGAGGTCCTTTTTGTAGAAGCTTAACCGCTTGAGGAGATCTGATGGCAAATGCATCTAGTTCTACATTTAATCCTTATCAGAAGGAGAGTCCCAAATTTGATGGCACTAATTAAAAAATATGGAAGGAGCGAATGAAGATTCATCTCAAATGTCTTGGAGCTGAAGTTTGGGAGATAGTGGAGAAAGGGTATATACCTCATGATCCTAATTCTGGAACAGCGACACTTGCTAATGAATAGAAGAGAGCTGAGAATGATGTGAGAGCAAAAGAAGCATTGTTAAGCACCCTATCTAATGAAAAGATATTGAATGTCATAGAGTTGGAGAATGCTAAGATGATCTAGGCAAAGCTTGAAACTCTTTATAAAGGTGACCAGGCTATGAAAATTGCAAAAATTGAAGGTTTCTGGGTAAGATATGAAACATTGAAGATGGAAGAAGATAAGAAGTTATTTCATGGATAGAGTCAATGAGATTGTTATGGGAATCAAATGCTGCAACAAATCAGTTAGTGAGGATGATATAGTGTCAAAAGTTCTGAGAGTTCTACCTCTAGCTTATAAGATGAAGGCTATTGCTATCAATAAACTCTGAACAATGTCAAGTACCCCCATGACCAGAGATACATTACTTGGGAAATTGACTGCTTTTGAACTTGAAGAACTTGGAGATTAGAGTGCTGCTAAAACTGAGACTACATTTAAAGCATCTACCTTCGGTAAACAGAAGATAGATTGGAAGGAGATGTATGCTAAGGATATGGAGGAAATTGAGAGAGAAGAAAGAGAACTTGAAGAGATGGAAGCCCTGATTGCTAGAAGAATTCCTAAAGGACCAGCTAGAAGAAACTGTGAAGGAAAAGTCCCTTTTAAATGTTTTTTCATGCAATAAGCTTGGTCATTTTGCATCTAGATGTCTTGAAAGAGCTGATAGGAATCATGAAAGACTTGTGAAGAGTTCTAAGCCTAATATTTAATATCAAAGAAAACCTAGATTCGGAAGGAATAAGGATAAATCATGTTATTATGCTCATGATGATGATTTTGGTATTTCTGACGATGATGATGATGAACCTATGAGTGGATCTGGTAATGGTGCCTCATCTAGTAAAGATTGGGTCTTTATTACTATTAAGGACAATTCTTTAGAATCTATCATTGAAACAACTGTTACTGAAGAAAAGGCTTTAGCTACAAAAATTGAAGAAAATGATGAATGGGTCATAGACAGTGGATACTTGCATCACATGACTGGTGACAAGAGAAATTTTTTATCATTGCAATAATTTGATGGTGGATTGGTCAAATTTGGAGACAACAAGGCGTGTAGGATCAAAGGCAAAGGAACAATACAATTGGATGGCTAGACTAATACTGATAATGTTTATTATGTTGAATGCTTGAAGCATAATCTTTTAAGTATAGGTAAGATGGTGGATAAAGGATTTTATTTGCAATTCAAGGATGGAAAATGTAAGATCATCAATAGATCTGGATTGGAGATTGCTTGTGGAACTCAGACCAATGGAAATATCTTTCATTTGAACTTCGGTGAGAAGGCGTGCTTGATTGCTCAGATTGACGAAAGTTGGTCATGGCATAAGTGTTGGTATTTTGGATATGTTGATATGGTTTTGTCATTGATGTCAACACTTTTCATCACTTGTCAACACTTATCAACACTTGGAGATCTTTGGTTATGTTCACCAGCAAGTCAGTGACTTATGCACAGTCACTGGTATCTGGTTCACCGGCAGGTTATATTGTTCACCGGCACTTGGAATGACTTGGAGACTACTTGGTTATGTTGAAGACATTATTTGATCACTTAGTTTTGGTGATTTGGTTATTGGTCTATTCGGGTTTGCATATTGGTTGTTATTGGCAAATAGGTCCAGGTTATGCACTAGCAAGCATATCTATTCTAGATCAACACGACACGTTACAGAGATGATTTGTTATTATTGTAAATGCATTGAGCCGACATGATGCATTACTTATTGATTTTATTGTAATATTATTAGTGAGACGACCTACTCAATTGGTCTTAGGTTATGGTATAAATGTAAGATCTCATTTGTGAGATTGAGATGTGATAGGAAAAAGGATTGTAATAAGGTATATGCAAAAATAAGCAGTTCTATACACGTAGACATCATTTGAAGGTTGAAGGAAGGTTATTGTGAAAACAATCAGAACTTAACCAGTACTGAATCTAGCATATGAAGATGCTATTTTATGCAGTACATTATCATTGGATTTAACCATCCAATTGTAGTTAGTGTGACTCCCATTTTGTGATTGAGCAGTGAGCTCTAGGCAGTTGGCCTTTCTGCAGGTGCAGACTCCATATTGTACACACATACTATCTGCAGTAGTATCATTTGATTGTGGGTAAGGCTTCCCATCGTGGTTTTTCCCCTTACAAGGTTTTCACATATAAATATTTGTGTTATGTGTTGTGGATGTTATTGTCTTTTTGTTTCATTCATTAATCTTTACCGATACTGCAATTAACTAATAAAACTGTCTATCGGCATAAAGTTTGGTTTAACAGCATTAAGCATTAAGTTTTAGTTAAGTTAATTTTGGTTGAATTTATTGGACAACTAATTCAACCCCCCCCCCTCAGTTATCTCTGGGACCTAACAATTGGTATCAGAGCAAAGTCCTCTTTTTGCAGAAGTTTAACAGCTTGAGGAGATCCAATGTCTTCTAACTATTTCAAAGAGGACAGTCTGAAACTTGATGGAACTAACTATGGCATATGGAAGATCAGGATGGAGACACATTTGAATTGCATTGGAAATGACATATGGGATGTTACAAAGAATGGTTATACTGCTCCTACTCAAGGTCAACCCAATCCACCAAACTTGGCTAAAGATGAGGAAAATGATTGCAATGCAAGAGAAGCACTTTTGAGTGCATTATCAGATCAAGAAGTCATGAGATTATCAGATAGATCTACTGCTAAAGCTATTTGGGACAAATTGGAAACATTGAATGAAGGAGTTTCCATAGTCAAAATTGCAAAACTTTAATGCTTCCGGTCAAGTATGAAAATCTTAAAATGGAAGAAGATGAAAGAATTCCTGCTTTTATGAAAAGAGTAAATGAAATTGTTTTGGGTATACAATGTTGTGGAGGAACCTTAAGTGAAGATGAGATTGTTTCTAAAGTTTTAAGAGCATTGCCACCGACATATAAAATGAAAGTTACTGCTATAAATGAATTAAGAACAATGCCTAATGCATCAGTATCTAGATACACCTTGGTTGGAAAACTTTCAACTTTTGAACTTGAGGAATTTGGTCCTGTTGCTACTATTAAGATAGATCTAGCTTTCAAAGCATCATCATCATCTGCAACATCATCATCATCATCTGAGAAATCTGAATGGAAAGCCTTTTATGAAGAGAACTTGAAGAAATCGAGAAGGAGAATGAAGAACTGGAAGAGCTTGAAGCACTATTTGCAAGAAAAAAGCCTAAAGGTCCAGCTGGAAGTAAGTATGAAGGTAAAGAACCCTTTAAATGTTTTAACTGTAATAAGATTGGTCATATGGCTTTTAGGTGTCATGATAGACATGCAAGATTGAAAGAAGAAGCTAAAATAACATATAAGCCTAACCCTGATTATCAGAGATACAAATTCAAGAAGAATAGAGACAAATCTTGTTATTATGCTGATGGAGTTACTGATGATTCTGATGAGGATCCAATAGAAAATGGGTGGGCTTTTGTTGCTATAACAAAAGATCAACCGACACCTACTTTTCAATGAGTAGAGCAGGCCCTGGAAGATAAAGTTGAAGATAAGGATGAATGGATCATTGATTCAGGATGTTCACATCACATGACTGGTGATAAGAGTAAATTCTTAACCTTTCATGATTACAATGGAGGTCTAGTGAGATTTGGAGATGATAAAGCTTGTATGATCAAAGGAAAAGGAACTATATCTTTTGATGCTAAGCACAATAATGATAATGTTTACTATGTAGAAGGTTTGAAGCATGATATTTTGAGTGTTGGTCAACTAGTTGAAAAAAGATTTCAGTTACAATTCAAAAATGGTAAATGCAAAATCTTAAACAGAACTAGTTTGGAAATTGTAACCGATAATCAGACTTGAGGTAAAATCTTTCATTTGAATAACAATGAGAAAGCATGTTTGATTGCACATATTGATGAAAGTTGGTTATGGCATAAGAGACTTTGTCATGTAAATTTTGATTACATTGTGAAAATCAGTACAACTAAGGCAGTAAGAGATTTACCTAAGATTGTTAAACCTCACAATCCGGTATGTAAGGATTGTCAATTTGTTAAGCAAGTTAGAGCAACTTTCAAGAGTATTCCAGAGAAATCTAACAATGTCCTTGATTTAATTCATACTGATTTATATGGTCCAGCAAGAACTAGAAGTATACAAGGAGATAGGTATTTTATGCTAATCATTGATGACTATTCTAGAATGTGTTGGGTTACTTTTCTCAGGGAGAAATCTGAAGCATTTGGGAAATTCAAACTATTCAAGGTGATGGTAGAGAATGAAACCAGCAATAAAATCAAATGTTTGAGATCAGATCAAGGAGGTGAATTCACATCTAAGGAATTTAATACATTCTATGAAGTGAATGGGATTAGAAGATAGTTATCAACACCCTGGACACCCCAGCAGAATGGAGTTGTAGAAAGAAAAATAGAACTATCTTGGATGTAGCCAGAAGTATGATATCAGAAGAAAATATACCTCATATATATTGGAGAGAAGCAGTGAATACAATAGTTTATACATTCAACAAAGTTCACATCAAAGGTGAAACTGGTAAGACCCCTCATGAACTATGGTTTGGAAATACTTCTACTCTTAAATATTTCAGAATATTTGGAAGTAAATGATATATTAGAAGAGATGAGTATATTGGCAAATTTGATCCTAGAAGTGATGAAGGAATATTTCTTGGTTATTCATCTAAGAGCAAGGTATATAGATGTTTTAACAAGAGATTGCAGAAAATTGTTGAGAGTGCAAATGTGAAGATTGATGAACAGTTTAGAGGTAATTCAAGGTCAATGGACTCTAAACCGGCAATAGAGATAATCACAAATGAACCGACTATGAGTACACCGGTACAAAATGATGATCCAGTTACACCGACATCATTTGAGGATTCAACAATCACTGAAGAACAACAAGTAAAAACACCCAGGTATGTAAGATTAAATCACTCTAAAAGTTAGATAATTGGAAATAAATATCAAGGAGTTATGACTAGAGGAAGATTGGCAAATGAAGAGGTATGTCTTATTTCTCAAATTGAACCTACATCAATTAATGAGGTGTGTGAAGATAAATATTGGATTAAAGCTATTGAAGATGAATTGGAACAAATTGAAAGAAATAACACTTGGTCATTAGTTCCCAAGCCTAAAGACAAAAATGTAATTGAACTAAATGGGTTTTCAGAAATAAACGTAATGAAGATGGCAAGGTAATCAGAAACAAAGCAAGATTAGTGTGTAAGGGATATTCACATAAAGAAGGAATTGATTACAATGAAACCTTTGCACTGGTAGCTATAATTGAGGCAGTCAGACTTTTATTGGCTTTTGCAGCACACAAGAACTATAAAGTATATCAAATGGATGTTAAATGTGCATTTATGAATGGAGATCTTGAAGAAGAATTTTATATTGAACAACTTGATGGATATTCTTTGACAAATGACAAAGATATGGTTTGCAGGTTAAGGAAAGGTTTGTATGGACTAAAACAAGCTCCTAGAGCTTGGTATGCTAGATTGGACAAATATCTTTTGAAGCTTGGATACACTAAAGGTAATGCTGACAACAATCTATACTAAAAAGTGAATAATGATGACATCTTGGTTATTGAAGTTTTTGTTGATGATATAATCTTTGGAGGAGAAGATGGATTGTGTAAAGACTTTTCTAACAAAATGCAGCAAGAATTTGAACTGTTTATGATTGGGCAGATAAAATTCTTTTTAGGATTGCAGATTTCATAGACTAATAAAGGTATATTCCTATGTCAATCTAAGTACTTGAAGGAATTACTAAAGAAATTTGGCATGGAAAACTCTAAACTGGTAAGCACACCTATGACTACAACTGATAAACTATCTTTGAAGGATGAATCAACACCTGTTAATCTGACTAGATACAAGTGTATGATAGGAGGTTTACTGTATTTGACACAAACAAGACCTGATATTATGAATGTAGTATGTATTGTTTCAAGATTTCAAAGTAATCCTTAAGAAAATCATGAATCAACAGTGAAAAGGATTTTCCAGTACCTACAAGGCACTACAAATCTTGGCTTATGGTATCCTAGAGATTAAAAAATTGATTTATGTGCATACACAAATGCTAATTGGGTAGGAGATGTAGATGACAGAAAAAGCACCACCGATGGAGAATTTTTTCTTGGTAGCAGACTAATTTCATGGTTGAGCAAGAAATAGAGTTGTACATCACTATCAATAGCAGAATCAGAATATGTTGCAGTAACAACAAATTGTACATAGGTATTATGGATCAAACAAATGTTGAATGACATAAAGGTAAAATGCAAGGAACCTATAACTATTTATTGTGATAATATGGCAGAAATTGATATATCAAAGAATCCTGTATTTCACTCTAAGACTAAACATGTTTCTATCAAATTCAATTTTCTAAAAGAGAATGTTGAAGCAAAAGAAATCAAATTGGTTTATGTGAATACTAAAGAGAAGATTGCAGATATTTTCACTAAGCCTTTGCCTAAGGAGACTTTTGAATATCTCAGAGAGTAGCTTGGAGTTCTACCCTCACCGGTAGAGACTTAGATAGTTGATGTTTGTCATCAACCGACAGAAATTAACAGAGAACTTTTATTCCGACTTTGATGAGGAGAGCTACTTCTCAGGGGGAGTAGTTGGATAAATTGGTTAATTGGTATTTTGTATTTGGTTTTGCTTTGGCATTTGATGTCAAAGGGGGAGAGATATCTTCTAGGAGAAATCATTCCTAGGGGAGAGAAATAATGTATTTTGATTTCTGGTTAATGATCTCTTTGGGAGATTGTTGGTTTTTGGTTTTTGGCACTTTGATGGTTTTTCCATCTTGTGTTGCCATCAATGCCAAAGGGGGAGATTGTTGGTATTTTAGATATGTTGATATGGTTTTTCATTGATGTCAACACTTGTCATCACTTGTCAACACTTATTAGCACTTGGAGATCTTTGGTTATGTTCACCGGCAAGTCAGTGACTTATGCACAGTCACCGGTATCTAGTTCACTGGGACTTGGAATGACTTGGAGACTACTTGTTTATGTCGAAGACATTATTTGATCACTTGGTTTTGGCAATTTGGTTATTGGTCTATTCGGGTCTGCATATTTGTTGTTACTGGCAAATAGGTCCAGGTTATGCACTACAAGCATATCTAGTCCAGATCAGCACGACACATTATAGAGATGATTTGTTATTATTGTAAATGCATTGAGCCAAAATGATGCATCGCTTATTGATTTTATTGTAATATTCTTAGTGAGCTAACCCATTCAACTGGTCTTAGGTTATGGTATAGATGTAAGATCTCATTTGTGAGATTGAGATGCGATAGGAAAAAGGATTGTAATAGGGTATATGTGAAAATAAGCAGAGCTATACACACAGACATCATTTGAAGGTTGAAGGAAGGTTATTGTGAAGACAATCAGAACTTAACCGGTACTGAATCTAACATATGAAGATGCTATTTTATGCAATACATTATCATTGGATTTAACCATCCAATTGTAGTCAGTGTGACTCCCATTTTGTGATTGAGCAGTGAGCTCTAGGCAGCTGGCCTTTCTGCATGTGCAGACTCCATATTGTATACACATACTATCTATAGTAGTATCATTTGATTGTGGGTAAGGCTTCCCACCGTGGTTTTTCCCCTTACAGGGTTTCCACGTACAAATATTTGTGTTATGTGTTGTGGATGTTATTGTCTTTCTGTTTCATGCATTAATCTTTATCGGTACTGCAATTAACTGATAAAACTGTCTACCGGCATAAAGTTTGGTTTACCGACATTAAGCATTAAGTTTTGGTTATGTTAATTTTGGTTGAATTTATTGGACAATTGATTCACCCCCCCCTCTCAGTTGTCTCTGGGACCTAACAATAAGAGGGCGTGTCATGTAAATTTTGACTGCATAGTGAAGATCAGTTCAATACCGACTATCAGAGATTTGCCCAAGATTATTAAACCTCATAATCCAGTATGTAGAGAATGTCAAATGGGTAAGCAAGTTAGAACTTCTTTTAGAAGTATACATGATCAATCAAATGAAGTTCTTGATCTTATTCATAATGATTTGTGTGGACCGGCAAGGACTAAAAGCTTTCAAAGTGATAGATATTTTATGTTACTTATTGATGATTATTCTAGAATGATGTGGGTAGCATTTTTGAAAGAGAAATTTGAAGCTTTTGAGAAATTCAAAATATTTAAATCTATGGTTGAGACTGAAACAGGACTGAAGATAAAATGCTTAAGATCAAATCATGGTGGTGAGTTCAACAAATTTTGTGAAAGGAATGGTATTAGGACACAACTTTCTGCCCCAAGGACTCCACAACAAAATGAATTAGTGGAAAGAAAGAACCAAACAATTTTGGATGCAGTAAGGACAATGATGACAGAAGCTAGATTATTGGATATCTATTGGAGGGAAGTTGTCAATACAACGTATACACTTTCAACAGAGTACACATAAAAGGCGAGCATTACAGGGTTTTTCCTAAAAATCATCTCGGAAAAAGGAAGTTTCCCCAAGAACTCATGCACGCACACAAGATCCAAAAAGCATGCCATTTTAGAAAACTCTCCTAGAATTCGATTAAAAACCTTCTTAAATTAAAAATTAATTAATTTATTTTAACATTAAAATATGACCTAATAAATTAATAAATAAAGCTTTTATTTACTTTATTTAAACAAAGCATTTTTATTAATTAATTTTTTTACAACTATAGTATTAATTTATTAATCAAAAGATGAAGTATTAATTTAACCCTTAAATATCTTTATAAATATAAACATAAACATCAATTATTAATTACTCAAAAGTATAAATAATTAAATAAATTAAACTCAATTATAATCAACTCTTAATAATAAATTAACCAACACATTAAAACATAAAACCCAACTTAACAACCACAAACACATACCACCAACCAGAATTATAGGATTATTGCCTAAGTGGCGAACCTATAAGACTAACATTGGCAGGCCTTGTGTTCAATAAAAATCAACATTAAATGTCACATAAATCAATGAATACTAGCATAAACCCGACATTACCATAGA
The DNA here is from genome assembly GCF_030272615.1 of Cryptomeria japonica. Taxonomy (NCBI): domain Eukaryota; kingdom Viridiplantae; phylum Streptophyta; class Pinopsida; order Cupressales; family Cupressaceae; genus Cryptomeria; species Cryptomeria japonica. The sequence continues at coordinate 437,076,321 of NC_081413.1, read as the reverse complement.
AAACCAATAATATAAAATTCCCAAGCAAATAGTATAACTACGACTACTGCAACATAGGTTAGTACATCAAAATCCCTTAAAAAAATATTCATTCTTCATCCTATGAAAACTATAGAATCATAATCATTATAAGCATCAAGTCCTAAGCCAACAACACATCCTCAATTACCCATATTCCTAACTATATTTATTAGCATTTAATATCGAATATATCTATTGATAATCATTATAGCAAAGGTATAATATCACAATACCTCCTTATTTGTAGCTAGCCTAGAGGGGCATTACACCCTTATTCAAAAATCTAATATTCAATATATAGAAAAAGAGAGCCATTTCCTACTACAAAAAGAATTAAATGACTTAGAGATTCTTTTCCAAAAATATTTCCATGCAAGACATATTCCTTACGGCTTGTCATAGTGGGGGTTACACTTGACCATGCATTCAAAATTTGAATTTGAATTTCATTTCTAGAATCTTCTCTTTTCTCCTACACCATGTGCTCAATTAGAATATTGAGAAAATAAGTAATTTCCAAATTTATGACATCATGTGTCACCACTTAGTAATTTTTTTTATTTAAAACAATTTCAACTTTATTCAATTTATTGAATCTCTAACTAACATTATTCATTAAATTAATAGTAGTAGTAGTAGTAGTAGTAAGTGTAAAGAGGAAAATCGCGATCGAACCCTAGTTGCTCTCCCCTCTTCCAACTCCAAGGAGAGAGAAGGGAGATTCACTAGGGTTGATGGTTTTCACTTAGGGGAGAGACTTTACATTCAAAAGAGGGGTTGAAACCCACAAGATCCAATCCCACACAATGCAAGATTGGATGCTAAATGTGTTTCAAGGGTTATGACAGCAAGGCTACCCTCTTTTGTAAAGAATGTGCATAGAAGAATTAAGCTAGGAATGCATAGAAAGTGACAAAGATTCTCTTATAAACTGAGATAGGGATATAGGATGAAGCTGCGGACCTGGAATTAGCAGTAAAATGTTGATACGGCGCTGTCCTGCAAATTTGAGCAAAAGTTGTCAGGACGATGGCGCCCGGCACCACAGTCCTCTGAAAAATCCGCGAAATGAAGGGGGATCTGTTCATCTCTGCACAAGGATTCCAGATCTTCAATTTCAGCCGCATACCTGTAACCTACACATAGAAAAGAGAAGACGATTGGGGGGTTAGGGATTAGGGGTTTGCCTTTAGGTCAAACCCCGGTTTTGGAATTAACCAAGAAATGAGAAATGTTGTAAATGTATGTAATGTAAAACAAGTACTAATACCTTGTTGTAAGGATGTTTGTATCCTTATGTGCGAAGGTATAGATGTTGTATGTTGTATGTTGTAGTAGTATATAGTAAGTGATCTCCTCTTCAATGGTTGAATCCTTGTCTTGAATGCAACACTTAGCCTTGAATGGAGACTTAGAAGGAATGCTTGAATGCTTGAATGCTTGAATGCTTGAATGCTTGAGTATAGTTTCCACGCTTGTACACATATCTCCTTCTTACCCAAATGGGAGAGGCAAATGTAGTTTATATACTTGCCAATTAGGGTTACAAGACTGATTTTCCCGACCTTAGGCCGACCAGGAAAGATAATTTTCCAATTTGCAAACAAAAAGGCCCGAAGTCCCATAGGAGACCGGGCCCAAAATAGGACCTAGGGACTAGGGCGCTGGGCGCCCTGGTCCTGAAGGACCAGGGCGCTGGGCGCTCTGGTCCCACCTCCCGGGACAGTAGGGTGCAAAGGAGGTTCAGGCCAGGGTGCGAGAAAATGCAGTTTTTGGTGTCATAATCAGGTTTCGGGGTCTCCATTCAGGTTGCGTGTTGCGTCGCCATCGTGAAGACCGAAATGCAGTCGAAATTGCAAGTGTCACAATTTTAGGACGCTACATTTAGCCCCCACATTAGCGGGAGTATAAGCGTACGCCAATACTTTCGGTAAAGTACAAGGAAACAATATTGAAAGACTTTCACCATGTCAAGGAGGCAAGACACACCAAGCCCCTAGTGGACTAAGGATCTTATGAATTTGATTGACAAAGTAAAAGGGAAGATCACGAGGGAGAACCATGACTGTCAGTAGTAAGGTTCCCTCACTATGAGTCATGCAAGAGAAATACCGAAAATTTTCAAGGCAAAGCTGAGTTCTCCAAGAAATTTTCATGTATCCTGAAGGGATAGACAGGGTGTATGCCCCCCTACGTTAAAGTGATCGTACATGCCTCAATGGGGGTGATTGTTTTAACGTAGTGATACACATAAGAAATGAGAAAGGAAACAAGCACGTTATCGCAAGGATTTAGCCCCCAAGTGTGAGATAAACCCAAGGATAATAGACACAAAACACAAAGCACAAGGTAACTTCACTTTCCTCGGGGTCAGTATGCTGTATGATAATTCATGTATATCATATGTATGTATGCATAATTGTTCTTCATTCCCCAATCAAGGAAGGTCACCTAGAAGAAGGGAACACATGTGTCTTTTGAGTCAACATGAGAGAGACCAAAAGAGATCTCAATGCTTTGCATCGTCCTCAAGTAGACAACACTAAGGAAAACAAATAGAAGAATGAGAATAACATATAGAAGAAGTAACACAAGAGAGGAGGAGAGAATCTGCTATGCTAATGTAACTAGTCTAGCACGTCATCTACCCCCCGATCTTGCTGATCAATGTTTCGGGAAGGCAGGGAACACGCTAGAGGAGGAACATTCAACACAGCAGATGGAGCTATCACAAGATCCAAACAAGGGCTATGGTCATGTTCCAAGCCACGCTGTTCTTGTCTAGGAGCTAGGATAAGTGCTTTAGAAAATTCATTAGATAAATGGTTATCAATATCAACAAGTTCATATTCACTATCAGAAGCAAGAGGAGTAACATTTTCATCATGAATAGCATTTTCATCTATAGCATCATCAAGATTTATAAAAATAGGGTCTTTAATTCGCACAGGATCAAGACCATCATGCATCTTATGTTTTGGAGATTTTGGAGAAAATGGAATAATGCTTGTTGAAGGTGTTTTTCGAGATTGTAAAGTTTGAGAAGCAGCTGCTTGAGCTCTAAGATGACACTTTCATCGGTGTTCACGTGCAGAACGATTTCGTCTAGTCTTAGTAGGAAGTTGAGAAGATTGAGGAGGAGGAATGTTCTCATCCTTAGCACTTGGTTGTTTAGGTTGTGGTCTCTTAGGTTGAACAATAGGAGAAGAGGAAGGTCTCTTCTCTCCATAAGAGGAAGGAGGAGGAACTGCTCCATACAAAGGAGGAATATTTGGTTTAGGAAGGAGACCAAGTCCGTCATGACGAGGAGGGATAGGTCTACTCTTAGGAAGTTTATTAGATATAAGCATAGTCACATCCATAGGAATGGGTTGGGAATCTTCTTGAGGAAAGACATTAGTTTTATCTTTCAAAGGAAGAACTTCCTTCTCAAGAATGATAGGAATGTCAAGTTTGGGTATTCTAGGTTCACTTAGAGATAAGATCATATCTTTTTTCCACTTTTGATAAGATTTGAAAAGATGATCACTTCGCGGAGGAAGAGATTGGAATTGTTTAGGCCAAAAGTAATCAATAGGAACGCTAGAAGTTCTTTCAGCAGGTTTAAAGAGACTATGATTGACAGTAACAACTTCACCATTATGGGGAAATTTCAAGCACTTATGAATAGGAGAAGCAATAGCTTTCATGGAAGATAGCCAAGGATAGCCAAGCTTCACATGAAATTGTTCAGATGAAGGAATAATAGCAAAGTCCACATCAAGGGTTTTGTTATGGACCTCAATAGGTAATGTAATAGAACCAATTGCAGGAGAAGAAAATGCATCAAATAGTTTCACAACCACATTTGTTTCGTCATAGATGACTTGATTCAATTGCAAAGTAAAAAGGAATTCTTCAGTAATAACATTAACCATGCACGAAGGATCAATAAGCACTCCACGGCAAGGTGTATTCTTGACTTTTGCAACTATGTATAAAGGACCATCAGGTGCCCTAATGGTTTCACTGGAATCAAATGTGATGGAAGGTTCTTTAGGGTTTTCTTGCTGCTCTACAAAGTTAATCACATTCGGAGTCATAGACACAAGACCATCAGATGAGAGAGAGGAATCAGTAGTATCAATCGCATTAGAGGTATGAGAAGGCAATGGATCAGTGAAAATCTGAAGATTTTGGTTAGGAGGAGCTACAGATGTGTTGCCTTTATCATTCACACCAGACACAGAGATAGTATTATTATCGATCAAATCTTGAATTTTACCCTTTAAAGAAAAACATTTTTCAGTATCATGCCCAGGTTGACGATGAAATTGACAAAAAGATTTGTTATCAAAATAAGGTGAATTAATCTTTGCAGGATCAATTTGCCTTATAGGAGGAAGTGTAAGCACATTTTGTTCCAATAACTTATTCATAATACTATGCAATGATTCATTCAAAGGAGTAAACTTTCTTTCTCTCTTGAAAAACTTAGAAATAGGAGACACACCTGATGCTGTATTCACATTGTTGTTGATGATGTTTTCATTGAATTTGATGGAATCTCTATTCAGTTTAAACTTCCCAAATGGTTGTTGACTGCTATCACCCTTATCACTCAGAGCCATAGGATGTGATTGTTCCATTTGACTCACAGTCAGTTGATAATTGTGAAGAGTTGCACACAACTGCTGGAAAGAAGTAAACTCAGAAAACAGAAGTTTGTCTCGAATATCTTTTTGTAAATTAGAAATAAAGATTCTTTGAATATCATTGTCAGGCACTGGAAAAGAAATTTGAGCATACAAATGCTTATATCTACCAATGAAATCAGTCACTTTTTCTTTAACACCTTGTTTACAATGCATTAAATCAATCAAAGTAACTTTAGGACTTATATTGTTTTGAAATTGTTGAATGAAAGCATTTGCAAGTTGTTCGAAAGAAGTAATAGAATAGGAAGGAAATGAGCAATACCATTGTAGGGCTTTGTCTCTTAATGTTCTAGTGAACAGTTTTGCAAGCAACCTTTGGTCATAAGCAAAATCAGTACATATTGTTTGAAAGGTCTTAACATGTGTTAGAGGATCACCCTTACCATTATAAAGCTCCAAATGCGGAATTTCAACATGTTTAGGGGGGATAGCTCGAACAATGTCAAGAGAAAGTGGGCTCGCAACATCAAATGTGGGCACACTAAACTTAGATTGATTCATAGAGGCAATTTGTTGCTGTAAAGAAGAGACAGTTTGTGCAAGATTGTTAATGGTCGCTTCAATCGAAGAGTTCATATTAGACGTGTTAGATTGAGATGGAGGTGTTATGTTATTGAAAGAAGGTAAAGAGTAAGGTGGTGGGACTCTATGATAATTAGTCACAGGAGGAACACTACAAGGAGGAATGGAAAATGAATTGCCCCCTTGTGTCATGTTCATTTGTGGAGATATAAGAGGAACACTCACTAAAGGAATGAATGAAGAAGTTGGATTGAATGAAGGAAGAGGGTTAATTGAAAAGGAAGGATTGCCCCCATGACTGGTGATCACAGGAGGAATGTCTTGTGTAGAAGTAGTCATTATGTTTGATGTAAAAGTAGGTATACTAGCAATAGAAGTCGTCAAAGGAATAGAATGATTGTCTTGAGTAGGAGGTTGTGTATAACCTAAGGTTTCGGCACAACTTTTCATAGGCATCACATTTGAATCCACAATGTGTGCAATACCACGCAAAATATCAATTCCATTCTTATCACTTTGGAGCATATGTTTTAGACCCTCAATTAAAGGAAGAGCTTGACTATCAGGGTATTCTTGAGACATCCACTGTCGAAAATCGTCAAATTGGTTATCCAATTTTGAAAGTTGTTCTACATAAACCTCATGGAGAGCTTCTTCATCATTAAGAGGATTAGAGGAATTACCCATGTCCTCGTTAAAAAGGCTATTCAAATTAGGTTCCATCTCCTTAGTAGTTAAACCTCGGAAAGACTTAATTCTACGGCTTCGTCTAACGGGAATAGTGTAAGTAGGGCTTATTGTTGTAAAACTCATGCACTAGAGAGAGAGAGAAAGTTTTGAATTTTAGAGGTAGCAATTTTTAGTAAAATCAGCCAATCTTCCAGATTTAAGCTGTTAAATACAATCAGGACAATCTCCCGAAATTTCAGAAAAAATGTCAGGGACCGTGGCGCTTCGGAGTGCACACGGTCCCGGCAACTTTTTTCGAAATTTGCAGGGATGAAAGTTATGATGATTTTAGAGCTAATATGAAAAAATTGAGTGATTTTACGATCTGTAGATAGGCCAAATTAAAGTTGCAATCTCGAAATTGAACCCTATCAAGATTGTCGAAAAATGCAAAATTTGAATTTTGAAAAAGAGAGGGAAACTGAAATTTTGAATTTTATGATTTTAGAGGGAATGTCAAGAGCAATGCAAATTTTGAAATTTAAAAATTGACTCAATTTCACGCAAAATTCAATTTTGAAAGCGGAAATCAAAGTTGTTGTAATTAAGCACTTAATTTCAAAAGTCACAAATTGCAAAAATTTGAATGAAGCACTGAAATTTCGAATGAATGCTAACACACTTTTCAGATTTAGGACTGTAAGAAACACAATTTTGACACAAATTTTCAATTTCAACAATTTTTTGAATGATTAGAAGCCTCAATCCAAGCAATCGCTAGACCAACTTTGACTGTAATTTTGAAGGTGTTAAAATTGATAAAATCAGCCAAAATTTTGGATTTTAGCAGAAAAATACAGTAAGATCTCGCTCCCGAAATTTCGGAAAAAATGTCGGGGACGATGGCGCTCGGGGTGCACATGGTCCTCGCAACTTTTTTCCAAATTTTCAGGGATGAAAGATATTATGATTTTATTGCGGAATCCAAAGTTACAGCTGATTTGGAGATGTTTTGATTAGTGAAATTGTCGGACACAGGTGGAATCAAGAGGGTTTCAAAAATTAGGGTTTTGACACTTAACCACTTAATTTTCAAAATTAAAGCACAAATATGAATTGATAATTTGTAATAGAAGGGTAGATCTGAAACAAGCATCAACAATTAAACATTTCACAAGTTTAATTACTTAAAAAGAAAATTTAGGGTTTTTATGCAATTAACCTCTAAAATTTTGCAAAAGATCAACATGGAAATGTAATCAAGGAATCCGATTTTCAGATCTAACCATGAATACTCAGAAAGGATGTTCACGTCGGGTTCACCAAAATGTAAAGCGGAAAATCGCGATCGAACCCTAGTTGCTCTCCCCTCTTCCAACTCCAAGGAGAGAGAAGGGAGATTCACTAGGGTTGATGGTTTTCACTTAGGGGAGAGACTTTACATTCAAAAGAGGGGTTGAAACCCACAAGATCCAATCCCACACAATGCAAGATTGGATGCTAAATGTGTTTCAAGGGTTATGACAGCAAGGCTACCCTCTTTTGTAAAGAATGTGCATAGAAGAATTAAGCTAGGAATGCATAGAAAGTGACAAAGATTCACTTATAAACTGAGATAGGGATATAGGATGAAGCTGCGGACCTGGAATTAGCAGTAAAATGTCGATACGGTGCTGTCCTGCAAATTTGAGCAAAAGTTGTCATGACGATGGCACCCGGCACCACGGTCCTCCGAAAAATCCGTGAAACGAAGGGGGATCTGTTCGTCTCTGCACAAGGATTCTAGATCTTCAATTTCAGCCACGTACCTGTAACCTACACACAGAAAAGCGAAGACGATTGGGGGGTTAGGGATTAGGGGTTTTCCTTTAGGTCAAACCCCGGTTTTGGAATTAACCAAGAAATGAGAAATGTTGTAAATGTATGTAATGTAAAACAAGTACTAATACCTTGTTGTAAGGATGTTTGTATCCTTATGTGCGAAGGTATAGATGTTGTATGTTGTATGTTGTAGTAGTATATAGTAAGTGATCTCCTTTTCAATGGTTGAATCCTTGTCTTGAATGCAACACTTAGCCTTGAATGGAGACTTAGAAGGAATGCTTGAATGCTTGAATGCTTGAATGTTTGAATGCTTGAGTATAGTTTCCACGCTTGTACACATATCTCCTTCTTACCCAAATGGGAGAGGCAAATGTAGTTTATATACTTGCCAATTAGGGTTACAAGACTGATTTTCCCGACCTTAGGCCGACCAGGAAAGATAATTTTCCAATTTGCAAACAAAAAGGTCCGAAGTCCCATAGGAGACCGGGCCCAAAATAGGACCCAGGGACCAGGGCGCTGGGCACCATGGTCCTGGGGACCAGGGCGCTGGGCGCCATGGTCCTGAAGGACCAGGGCGCTGGGCGCTCTGGTCCCACCTCCCGGGACAGCAGGGTGCAAAGGAGGTTCAGGCCAGGGTGCGAGAAAATGCAGTTTTTGGTGTCATAATCAGGTTTCGAGGTCTCCATTCAGGTTGCGTGTTGCGTCGCCATCGTGAAGACTAAAATGCAGTCAAAATTGCAAGTGTCACAATTTTAGGACGCTACAATAAGTCTTATCAAGGTCTAGAAAGAGGGTTATGACAATGACTGTAACAGAAATTGATGTCATAATCTTAATTGTCATAGTGGGGGTTACACTTGACCATGCATTCAAAATTTGAATTTGAAATTTGTTTCTAGAATCTTCTCTTTTCTCCTACACCATGTGCTCAATTAGAATATTGAGAAAATAAGTAATTTCCAAATTTATGACATCATGTGTGTGTCACCACTTAGTAATTTTTTTTATTTAAAATAATTTTAACTTTATTCAGTTTATTGAATCTCTAACTAACATTATTTATAAAATTAGTAGTAGTAGTAGTAGTAGTAGTAGTAGTAGTAGTAGTAGTAGTAGTAGTTGTGTGTGTGAAAAGTGGACCAAGAATCTGTATCTGCAAGACACAACACTTCAATCAAGTCATTACATGCATGGTTAGATAGATATAATCATGAATATTAAAACCATAGAAAATTGACCCATTGCCTTCTAAAAGATGCGAGTATAAGATTACTCTCAGATTATCAGAAATAACAGTGACTAGACAACATCAAGATGAAGGATTTAATCTATATGAGCATGTTGAATGCTAGATGGATGCAATATTAATCTAACAAGATTTTTGCAATATTAAGCTAAATGATTTAATCAATGTGAAATAATTAATATGCAATTATCAATGAAATCCTAGAGGAAAAACAGTATAATAACAATACATTTTCCAGCCTCCTTTTGAATGAGAGATGAGCTTGAATTTATAGAAAATTCAGAAAGAAACCAATGGCTAAGATCAAATGATGATGAGCGGTCAAGATTTTCCAAGAGGAAGCACAATCCAGGTGAATTGATATGATTGGATGCTTTTCTTAGTTTTAAAGGAAATTGAACTAAAATTAGGATTAAATCAAGAAAAAACCGATTTAAAAGAAATTGAACTAAAGTTAAGATAATATCAGGAAAAAACTGATTTATTATCTATTTCATTCAATTTTAATATTTAATTGTTTGAATTGCTTTCTTTGAGATTATTTATCGATTTTTAATTTGTTTTTTTCAAGATTATCTCCAATTGATTTCTTTTCTCAAATTTTAATTCTTTTTTGTCAATTAATTCCTTTTTTTATTTATTTCCATTTTTGAAGATTTGTGCTCATAATTTCCAATTCCTCTTTCTTGATTTGTTTCCTTTTTTGAAGATTTGATGGAAAATTGATTTATTTAATTAAATATGCTAGGATATTCAATTAAAATAAATAAGATAATTGTTGAAAATGATTTACTTGGAATTATTTAATTAATTAAATAGATATTTAATTAATATTGAGTGATTGATTTGCCATGTGACATTTGATGATTTTAGGAATTAATTGTGTGCTCAAAATTGATTTAATTGCCTTTAGTTAGGAACTTGGTGACGTTGTCAAGATTAGGGGCTCATGGTTTAGATGACCATTTTTAGGGTATTACATCTACCCCTCTTTGAATTAATGTGCGAGCAGCGCATTGGTTCAAATAAAATTTGATGTCTAGGAGATGTCAGTTCTGAACTTGATTGATCACGAACTACATAAAAAAGCGAGGTGTTTAGTTTGATTCAAAGTGACAAAGCTGAATAAAGTCTGATTAACATGATACCATTCCGGAACTTGATTGAACTTGGGAACAATAGAAAACAAAAGATACCAAACTTGAACTTGATTGATCAAGAAGCGGATCTTACTGATCTAGAACTTGATTGAACTTAGATACAGTGAGTGATGGTAAAAATCGATCTTGAACTTGATTGATCAAGATACAATGAAGATAAACTGTTCAACTTGATCAAGAAATGAATACCGAACACCTGCTTAGATTGAGCATGATCAAAGATACTCTTTAAACCCTTGATTGAGTTTAAACGAAGAATCAGCTTGATGAAAAGCGATGGAACTAATTAACGTAAAGAGATAGATTCGGATAAAAGACAAATATCAGCTTGATATGAAGTGATGAAGCTGATATGCCCCTAGAAATTGATTTGATTCAGATAAAAGACAAATATCAGTTTGATATGAAGCGATCAAACTGATATGCCCCTAGAAATTGATTTGATTCAGATGATCAAGAAATCTCAACTTGATATAAAGCAATGAAGTTGAGATGCCCCTAGCGATGAGGATTTGATTGATTTTCTTTAGTTGAAATAGATTTTTTCTTGTCTTTCATTGAAGATTTAAAAAATTTCTCGACATTTGAAGATGTGAGGTCATAAGGTCACAAGTATGCCCCCTCGGGAGCAAAATCAAAAGATAGCGAGGGTACATAATTATTATAGGCAATTTTGACCGATGATAATGATTTTGAGCACAAATGGATTCAGAGGAATTTTTGAAAATTTTGCGTTGAGTGATAAGATTAAGCACCAAGTTGATCGTAAAGCTGATGTGTAGAATGAAATTGATATTCAGCGTTGAAATTGAGCGCAATCTGAAGAAAGAATGAGCTTTTGATGAAAAGAGCACTAAGTGGTCAACATCGTGAAATTTTGATTAGAGAATTGACATCAGATTTCAATTTCGATCTCGAAAATGGACTCAAGACAGCTGATTTACAAGCTCGTGATTTGATTTCATCGTACTTGTGTTGATTCACTTATGAGATGTCTTTTATATGCTTTATTCTATATGTATGCATTTCTTTTCAGTATAGATGAATGAATGCAAATGAAATATGGGTTTTTATTTTTCTTTCTTTTCATATGCAAATAAATAAATGTGAATGAGTAATGAGAATGAGTAATGCAAATTTTTTTGTTTTTCTATGCAATAAGATGAATGCAAATGAATGATAATGAATGTATGAATCTATATAATATGCTTATGTATGCAACTAAACATCTCAAAACACAAGTACTCGATCAGAGAAATGATGACACTCCAACTCTCATTCAACAGACAAAGAGGAAGCATTGTTACTATACCGAAATCATTCGAAATGCATGAGATGCAGAATGAAATGCAAGAATGATATGCAAAATGAGATGCAACCCTAAACCTAGTCACTGGACTTTGAAAATCTTAATTTTCATCATTGAGTGTTTTACAATTATAGCGGGCAGAGTAGAGTTCCTTACTTTTCATGTGCAATATTAATGATCTTGTCCGCAATGACCCTTTTTTCTCATTCATATCCTTGGATAGATTACGCATGGACGTGGATTGCACAATGAATAAATTCCCTCAAAAAAAACAAAGAAATGATGGGAACCTCCCTGTAGCATTCAAATAAGCAGAGTCGAGGTATGTGAGGCGATTCCACCTAGATGTGAAGGCTCTTATCATAGACACCCATCTAATTTAGATGTTTCCAGATCATTGGGATCATTCCTACAAGCAGAAAACAAGAAAATATTATGCCCCTAATCCTTGCTCCTCTTAGTCAAGATAGACTTCCTCGAGTTACTCAGAGGGATAATAATCGAAAACCAATATAAAAGACAGCACACAAAGAAAATTTTCATGCATAGCTCAAACTGTTTAGTGATTGTTTTTAGTTTTATTGTTTTGTTTGTTAACTCAGTGATAAAACTCTTCAGTAGTCAGGAGAGAGGTAACTGACTCAGAGTGGATGCCCAGGTTTCACTAACATAAGATTGACTTGGTTGACACTGCTTAGGACATGTAATGTGCTCTTGTCAATTATCTAAGACTAGCACATTGATCGGTTTCAAGCCATGAGGGTTCCAACGAACTAGGATGTCACCAAAGTGACTGAAATATGTACAAGCGAAAGCAAAGATGCATGAAAGTGGGAATGCCAACGTTGCATTGATAGATGGAGCACTTGAGTACAAGAGGTGCCTATTTGTCAGGTTTTCACCTGCTTGGCAGAAATTCATATATATTTTTTCTTTTACCAAGGTGCCTGTTTACCAGGTTTTTACTAGGGCATTTTCTCTTTTTTCCTTTTTTTTTTTTTTTTCTTCTGTTTTTCTTTTTTTCTTTGAATTTCTTCAAGAAATTTTCTAATTTTTATGATTTCTTCAGGACTTTTTCTGATTTTTTTAGGACTTTTTCTGATTTTTAGGATTTTTTCAGGACTTTTTCTTATTTTTAGGATTTTGTTTCAGGACATTTTATGATTTTTTTGATTTTTTAATGTTTTCCCCTAGTGTCTAGCAAGGCAAAAGGGATTTTGAGTACATGAATGGATAAGTGAATGATGGTGGATGCTTTCAAGGACTATCTCACAACATTAATCCAAGCACATGTTCCAGATATAGCAATATAAACCAAGGATTTTAGCGATGTAAAGCAAGGATTTCAGTGATGTAAAGCAAGGATATAGCGCAGCAAAGCAAGGATATAGCGTAATGAAGCCATATGGTCCAAAGAAGTGGCCATGTCAAGAGGTTTGTGGAAAACTTGTTTTTGCATTTTGTCCATAGTGTTGATCAAGATCAAGGGATAGATTTGGATAGGAGGCAGATATGATAAGCAAGATCAAAGGTGGTAATGAAGGATGTAAGCGAGCAATGGATAGGAACTAAAGGGTCTGGATCAAGTGTAATAGATAGGACACATGAAGCCTGCAAGGATCCTTAACCTTGTCAAGATCAAAGGTGGAAAAGGGATATGAAGGTAGATAGAGTGAATGCGGGATAACGGAGGATAAAGGATAATAGATGGATGTACATGGATGGAACTTTCCCCCAGTGTAAAGTGCAAAAGGATAATGGATCATGCATGACGCCTGCTTGCCAAGTTTTCATCATGGTACTTGCCCAAGGCGCCACAAGAAGTGGTTTTCACACAAGGATGAATTTATTTCTCTTTACTTTTTTTCTCTTTTTCTTTTTGATTTTTTTTTTTGGAAGATAATTGAAGCATGATAGGGGGTGGAAGAAGGACCCCATCTTCTCACTTCTTTGGATGGTACCCTTAGAATATGAGTTGCAATAGACAATGGTTATGAAGGTATGCTCAAAGATGTTGGTAGGATAATGAAATGAAACTAGGCCAAGGATTTATGCAAAGGATTGGATAAGAGGGATGGAAGAGTGAAAAAGAGGTGTTGGATAATGGATGGGATGTTGGAAGAATTGTGTATGGATAGATGGAAATGATGGAAAGATCAACATTGGCACATGCCTTGAGGGATGGTGGACATATGGAGGAGAAGTGAATCTCAGATTTTGAGATTTTGATGGAGGAATGGTTACAAATTTTGGGGCATAAGAACCCAAAATGGATGAAGGAGGTGATGGAGGAATAGACTCGGAAGGTTTGGATGGAGGAATAACAATTTTGGATGCCAATTTTGATTTTTCTTTATATTGTTATGCTTCAAGCAATTGCTTAGGGATCCACATGGTTTTTTATTTTTCTTGCTTTTGTAGTTCCTTAGAGCGCATTGCTTGTACAAGTGCCTTAGGAACCCATATAACTTTTGAATTTTCTTCTTTCTTTGTGGCCCTTTGTGGAATTTTGTATTTTTCTTTTTCTTTTTGGATCATATTTTTCTTTGTTTTGACATGTCAATTAGATGGGACATGTTGATCCTTGAATACATGTGGATTACTTGACTTATGACTTTTATGCTTGGCATCCAAATTGCTTGGAGGGAGATGCATGGATAGATAGGAATGATATGGAGGTCTTTTAGATGGATGGAAGGTACTTGAAGATGTGTGCCTTTGTTGATCCTACATAAGGGATGGAGAGATATAGAGACCTAGAATGGATGGAAGGTGTGAAGGAGAAGGCATGTATTTGGATTTAATTGGAGAAATGTAGGATTTATGAGAGATACCAACATCTTGAGAAATGTCCTTGAGGACATGACCTTTAACACTTTCTTTAATATGGAGGGGTTCTTGCTTGTGGAGATCTACCCCTTTTCCTTTATAAATATTTTGACTTATAGGATACACTTTGCTTTGGAAAGAAGGCACGAGTCCATTATGAGATGGAGGTGGAATGTAAGGAATAATAGGATCGTGAGAGGGCTTTATAGCCATGATGGATCCTTGAGCTGAACATGGAGGATTATGACAAGGAGATGAAGGGATACTTTGATCTTGACCTGGAAGAGGACTATTGGATAGAGTAGGAGGGGTGTTTGACTCTTCATTTTGAATAGGACCATTTGAAAAGGTGGAGGAGGCATCATGATCTTTCTTAGGAAGTGGATTAGGAATGGGATTTGGAAGGATTATTTGCTCTTGAGATGGAAGGGGATCTTCTTGGAAGAACTAGAAAGGTATAATGGGATCCTCGTGGGATTCTAGGGAGATAGTATCTTTTTCAATCATTAGATGGGATTGAGGAGTTTTGGTGTCTTGATCTTGATTTATGATAGGACTTGTTTCTTTATTTTTCAGATTATCCACTTGACATGGAGTCACTTCTAAGGAAGGGATAGGATTTTGCATAGGTGTAGGGGATCCTTGGAAGGTCTTCATATTTTGGCATGATGGGGAAGAATTTTGTGTGGGACTCTCTAGAGTGGGTACATTTGGAATTGGAGTGCATGATGGCATAGGATCTGGGATTTTAAAATCTTTAGAGGAACTTGTATCAATATTGGAATTAACTTGGATTTCCATAAGAGATAGCCCTTGAGGGTAAACATGAGAAGTTTCATTGTTTGAAGGAGATGGTATGGATTGTTGTTGAGAAGTCTTAGGAGATGAAGGCATCATGGAAGGGATGGAGGCTACATATGGAGCCTTGCTAGACATAGGTTCATGATTTTGATCATGCTTAGAAGTAGTTCCTTCTTTTTCTTTAGGTGAGTCATTAGGATCTTCAATTTCAATGAAACCGTCATCAAGGAGATCTTGAATCTTATGTTTTAATTGTATACACATTGAAGTCTTATGTTTGTTATGCCTATGATATGTACAATAACTACTCAAAACTGCACATCCCCATGTGGTCTTTTTAGGCAATATGATAAGATTGTTCTTAAGAAGCTCTTCCAAAGCTGACTCAATAGTCTGCCCCAAAGGTGTAAACTATCTATCTAGGGGATATTTGGAGGAAATGTCTTTATGTATTGATGAAGGTGTCTCATGAGCTTGTTTGAGATTTGGCTTTTGATTGTCAATTATTTGCTGGTATTTGATCGTTAAATCACATAATCGGTTTAGCACTTCTTGAAGTTTCTCACACTTGATATCATACATTTGTTTTTCAAATGGAGTCATTGATTTATTTTGTTGGATTTCCATGTCATATATTTCTTTCTTTAAATCTTGAAGCATTTGAGCATAGGAAGCTATGGGAATTGGAGCTAAGGTATCCATTAGATTCTTACTTTTGTCAAAAAAATTAGAAGAGCTTTTGGTTTGAATAGGCATTTTTAACCGACAGGACTGAGAGCGAGATGTGTTGTAGAAGTCAAGATCAAATTGTAGCTAGTTGTTTGTTTAACATAGTGATTGAGAGAAGTTACTAAGATCTGGTCTGGTTTCAGGAATGATCTATCCTGTGTAAGACATTATCTAAGTCAACTTAGGTTTGATAAGATGTTGTTTGAACTAGCTAAGAGATGATCGACAAAATCGTGCAACGCAATGGCAGGGGTACACTATCAAGGTTGTTTATGCTCAAGAGGATGATAACTAGTTTTAGGCTTGCTGTAGACTGATCTGGGAAACTTTGACTATTTTGACTGACAAGATCAGGAATTCATATGACATAGGATTGGATAGAGACGAGATTCTGACAGACGGAGTTTCAATGATTGACGACTACTAGTTTTTGATAAGGATTGATGTTTCAATGACTGATAGAGACCAGTTTGGACACAGATAGAGTTTATCACTGATTTTGTTTGTTGTTTTTTCTAGTTTTGGTATTCCAATTTTAGTTTTAGGGATGAAAACATAGAAAACACACAAGATATATAATAATTCAATCACAACACGCTAACCCTATGGAAGTTGTCTTAGAGAAGAAAACCTTTGCTTGCTGACTTAGGTACACACCCAATAGCTAATCAGAATATGGTCATTGAGTCTCACGCAATGGATTCTCAATGCCGTATTAGCTGAATCCAAATGCTAATGGGGGCATGACATGGAAAGTGTCTTAGGAGAGTTACTATCTCTCTTGCACAAAGATTATCAACCTTTCGGAGGTGAATCGAGTAGCTTCTATCTTATAGTTCTTAGTCAACAATTCCATTTGAAATTACCCCTTGAAGTCATGCAAGCATGATTGAGGCCTATAGCCCAACAAGGTACCGAAACAAGATGTATTCATGTAAATGTGATTGAGACCGTGAGACCCTACAAAATGCTTGATATGAGAGATCTTAAAGAGAAAACTCAAATAATCCCATCCTCTGAGACTTTAATCACCAGAGGCCTATTTGTTATAGTGAGTTGGAATGCTCAAGTCCAGTTGTACTCACTTGGGTCATTCTCATAGGGTGATTACTTTTTCCCACTGTGACAGGCTTGCTAAAGGTACACAAATCTCAAAACTTAGAAAAAAGCTTCGAGGGTCTAGATTTCTGATTGTCTATAAAAGACAAGAGCATACTCTCCTACCTCTTAGATTTTTTTGAAAACACGAAAGACAAATTTGTTCTTTAGCTAGATATAAATTTAAGTGCCTAAGAAAATACTAAATGAATACACAATGTTTAGTCGATTCTCCTTAGGCAGCCTGCAAAACCAATATGTCAGTAGTCATTTTCTTCTTGATTCTTTGGCAGACGTATGTTTGATTGATAGATTCTTTGACAAACACCCTAAAAACATTAAAAGCCCAAAATTAGTTTCCAAAATAACATAAAAAATAAATATCAAAAGAAAATTCTAGCATGCAAACTATAAATTAAACTAATCTAACAAGAATTTTCATTTTTTATGACTATCCTAGTTATGACAGTTTTGATAGTACTGCACTATGTCATTTATAACTTTTGAACGAGAAATAATTTGGAAAATTGCTTTGGTGGAAATGTGGAAAACTTGGTTTTACAAAACATATTACAATTTTGCTTAGATCGAACGGTTCAATAAAACTTTATACTCTTCAAACCGAGACTATTTTTGACTGTCACAGAAAAATGAGTAAAATGAAAGTCTTGCACTCTGTCAATCATAACTTTCAAACACAAAATCTTTAGGAAAATCCCTTTGGTTAACCTGTATACAACTTGAGTTTACACAACATATCAAAAATTGGTTGAGATCCAACAGTTCAATAAAACGTTATGATCTCCAAACCGAGACCATTTTTTACTATCATAGAAGAATGAGTAAAATGACAGTCCTGCACTCTGTCAATCATAACCTTCAAACCAAAAATATTTAGGAAAATCCCTTCAGTGAAACTATAGAAAACTTTATTTTAAACAACTTTATTTTAAACAACATATCAACAATTGGTTGTGATCCAACAGTTCAATAAAAAGTTATGCTCTTCCAACTGAGACCATTTTTGACTGTCATAGAAGAATGATAAAAAAGAAAGATTTTTATTTGCAAATTTAACACATATTTATCAGTTATAAAAACCAAACATTAAATTTGTTCAAGAAACATTAGAAGTATTGTAGTTGTGGTTTGATCCCCACGGTGGGCGCCAGAAATGTGTGTGTGAAAAGTGGACCAAGAATCTGTATCTGCAAGACACAACACCTCAATCAAGTCATTACATGCATGGTTAGACAGATATAATCATGAATATTAAAACCATAACAGATCGACCCATTTCCTTCTAAAAGATGCGAGTATAAGATTTCTCTCAGATTATCAGCAATACCAGTGACTATACAACATCAAGATGAAGGATTTAATCTATATGAGCATGCTGAATGCTAGATGGATGCAATATTAATCTAACAAGATATTTGCAATATTAAGCTAAATGATCTAATCAATGTGAAATAATTAATATGCAATTATCACTGATATCCTAGAGAAAAAATAGTATAATAACAATACATTCTCCAGCCTCCTTTTGAATGAGAGATGAGCTTGAATTTATAGAAAATTCAGAAAGAAACCAACGGCTAAGATCAAATGATGATGAGCGGTTACGATTTTCCAAGAGGAAGCACAATAAAGGTGAATTGATATGATTGGATGCTTTTCTTAGTTTTAAAGGAAATTGAACTAAAATTAAGATTAAATCAAGAAAAAATTGATTTAAAGGAAATTGAACTAAAATTAAGATAAAATCAGGAAAAAACTGATTTATTATCTATTTCATTCAATTTTAATATTTAATTGTTTTAATTTCTTTCTTTGAGATTATTTATCAATTTTTAATTTGGTTTTTTCAAGATTATCTCCAATTGATTTCTTTTCTCAAATTTTAATTCTTTTTTGTCAATTAATTCCTTTTTTGATTTATTTCCATTTTTGAAGATTTGTGCTCATAATTTCCAATTCCTCTTTCTTGATTTGTTTCCTTTTTTGAAGATTTGATGGCAAATTGATTTATTTAATTAAATATGCTAGGATATTCAATTAAAATAAATAAGATAATTGTTTAAAATGATTTACTTGGAATGATTTAATTAATTAAATAAATATTTAATTAATATTGAGTGATTGATTTGCCATGTGACATTTGATGATTTTAGGAATTAATTGTGTGCTCAAGATTGATTTAATTGCTTTTGGTTAGGACCTTGGTGATGTTGTCAAGATTAGGGGTTCATGGTTTAGATGACCATTTTTAGGGTATTATAGTAGTAGTAGTAGTAGTAGTAGTAGGTCTTATGAAGGTCTAGAAAGAGGGTTATGACAATGACT
This sequence comes from Cryptomeria japonica, assembly GCF_030272615.1. Classification (NCBI taxonomy): domain Eukaryota; kingdom Viridiplantae; phylum Streptophyta; class Pinopsida; order Cupressales; family Cupressaceae; genus Cryptomeria; species Cryptomeria japonica. The sequence goes on along the minus strand of NC_081413.1, from coordinate 437,057,067 downwards.
GTAATAGAAATAGATATCATAATCTTAATTAACCACTCTATGTGGGTTCTTAATAATTAATATTTTTTATTAAGGTAAAAATAGGTTTTGAAGGGGCCCCGAAACCCTTTACAAGTAGAACTTAACAGATATAGCAATAAGAGACAAAAAGGAACAAACCAACGAAAAGCCAGCAAAAAACCATAGAGAACCAGCTAAAGCCCCACAAAGCCAACAAAACCAGCCAGACTCGAGAGAAGAAACTAATTGATTTTTTTCAGGGCATTAGTCAGGGTATTGCTAATCCCATACAGGTCTTTGATATTTTCCCTAAGATTAGGGATATCCTTAGCAGAAGCAGCCACAACTTTCTTGACATTTGACACAACTTTCTTAATAATTAATGTTTATGTTTTCAATATATAAAGATATTAAAGTATTAAATTAGCACTTTACCATTTTATTAATAAATTAATAATATGGTCTTCTATAAATAAACTCATACTAAGTGCTTTGTTTAATAAATTAAATAAAGCTTGATTTATTGGTTATTGTGTAATGTTTTATGTGGTGGTAAATTAATCTATTTTAGAATAAAATAAATAGTTTTATTGTATTTTATGGAGTGGCATTTTAATGTTGAATAAATTTAATTATATATTAAATTTATTTATTTATTAATTAAATTAGACTTTTTAAATTTAAATCAAAGTTTTCAAAAATTTAAGATTTTTTGGAACTTCTGTGTGCAGGAGTGTTTGGAGGAAATTTCCTTCCCAAAAAGGATTTTTGAAGAAATCCTTTATCTTCTGAAAAATTTCCAGAATATGGGTTGGTTCCTCATTTTTATATTTTTCTCTGCTTCATGAGTTTCCTTGATTTTGTTTTGGCCTTTTGTTGGAAAAGGAGTGGGGTTTGAAGATTGAAAAAGGATTAGTAGAGTTTGGGATTTTATTGGTTGTTGTGTGTTGCCAGATTGGTTTTTTTTTGGAGCTTCTTCAAGTTCTTCCAGGAGTGCATTGAAAGTAGCAGTTTTTAAATTCCCTTGTGTGTGTTTTTTTACAAATAAATCTTTTGTGAATAAATGGTTCTTGTGTGTAATGAATTTGTTTTTGAAAATCTTTCATGGAAAGAAAGATTACTTTCATTATTGTTGTGTGTTATTATTTTTTGGTAATCTTCTGTTGAAGGGAAGATTCATTTTTTTTATTTGGGGAAAACATCTGGGAAAAATCTGTGATTGTATATGGTTCTGTTTCATAGTCTTAAACCTCATTTCCATTGTAGAAATTTTTTGGATCATATGATAATTTTGGTGTTCTGGAACAAAATGTTCTATGATTGTTGGAAGGGTAGTCTTAATTATTCATGTCAAAAATTTATACATTTATTTAATTTTTAGTTTATCTTAGTGATTTTCCTAAGAAATTAGATGAAATGTATTTTTGATTGGATAAATTTTAAATGTTAAAAAAAAATGTTTTAATCTGGAATGGATATTTTAATCTTACTATATTATTCATTTTAAATTGATTTTGCAAATAAATTTTATCGTTTTAAAATCATTTTTTATTAATTTATATTTTGCTTTTGAGTATTGTGGCTTGGCCACAGCCGCGGAAATCCACGGTTGTGGGCCTCTCCCATAGTCGTTGGAACTCACAAATGTGGGGAGACCATGGGCTCTCCCACTATTGTGGGAGCCCACGACTTTAGGGTGGAAAGACCCATGGTTGTGGGATATAACCCACACACTCTGCCATATTCACAACGCCAACACTATTTTATTTGCCTAGTTAACTAAGTTCGCAGAGTCTATTAAATTTTGATGCTTAATTTTTGAGAGTTGTACAGTATTATTTTCTGTTATCAATGCTTAATTTGGATTTTAGTTTTATTTATATTTGTAGATACATATTTTAACATAAGCTTGGAGATTTAAATTTGGGTTTTTCTTAATGTGCTTATTATGATAAATATAGTTTTGTTCATTAAATGAAGTTATGTTGGACAAGATGGACATTGTTGAAAATGTAAGTTGTTTAGAAGAGTATTTAATTCATTAAACAATTGATTTTGAGTGCTTTGCAAATGAATGTCTTTTGGCTAAAGATTGTCTATTGGGGTAACTTATTGGGTTAATGTTTTAAAGGGAAATGTGGTGTTTTTGTTAAATTGAGTTACTAAATGAGTCTTGGCTTTCGAGTTAAACTTTTTAAGTGCTTGGCCTTGATTTTTACCTGTTATTTCCCTTCATGTGCTCTTGTGATGTGAGTTGACCATTTGTTAATTGAATTACCTCCTCTTAGTTCAAACTCTTGTAGAGGTTGTATGTAACCAAGTATTTAGCAGTTGTCCTTGAACTTCATGGGTTCTTATTTTGGCCTTTGTTTTCTTCTTAGAGTTCTTTGGAGGTTGTGCAGTGTCATAAGGGAGAGTGGCTTCCAAGTGGGGGTCGGGGCCCAAATTGGCTGCTAGGATAACCCATTGGAAGTTGGTTTAATAAGTGATAACCTAATAATATATTAGGGGCTTGGGTAGTTTATAACATTAATCAAGATTAATTGTGCCCTGCTTATGGTTGAGTACTTGTATAGACTTAGGATGTAGTGGGAAGGCCTAGAATGGCATGATCAACTACCTTGTCTACATGAAAGGTAATTTGACACTGCATGAGACTTGAATGGGGGTTGGAGGTTTGAGAGAGGTTGTCAGGATAACCTAGGATGGGGGTTGGGGCCTATGGAGGCCTGCCAGGATAACCCATTTCAAGCTATGTGATGACACTCTTCCCTTATGTTCACTAGTGTGTAGTCTCATGTTGGTAACACTTGGAGCATTCTTGTGGAAGTCATTTCTGTATATTTATATCATATGTGGATTCCCAGTGAATTGTTTTAGACCATGTACTACATTCTTTGTGATTTTCTTAAGGGCCTTATGTTTATCTCCTGCATGAAGGGGTGGTTCTTTTGGGCCACATGGTCGGGTGGTAGTGCCTTTTTCCATCACATATTTTGTTCCAATCTAGCAAGGATTGACTTTGTGCTTTCTCTAGCTTTCTCTCTTGGTTTTGGTCAGCTTAGTGTACCAGTTGGTGTCTTCATGTATTTTTCATTGGATCTTTTATGTATCTTCATTGAATCCTATGTGGATCAAATGTAATCTATGTATTTGTATGCTTTCATGGCAATGATGTAATCATGATGTAATTTATGAAGTACTTGTGATGTATATGTTGTTGACATTGTGTTGTGATTGATATCAATTGGTACAAGATGACTACCGGTATGAGAGATGTATGTGCAACACTGTCATGGAGGAGTACAAGTTGAGATATCTTTGATATCAACTTGTATTGTAGAACACCAGTAAGGTAAAGAAGAGAATGTCATTCATAGCAATGACCACTAGTGTCACCGGTACACAAGTTAGTGCCCGACTTGTGCGAATGAAAGGGCAAGGTTACCGATACAGTGTATCACTAGTACGGAAAGGATGTCAACTGGTAAGTGATATATTGACATGGAGAAGACAAATTAGCCAAGTGAGTGGTTGTCAACCGACATGATTATGACCAGTGAACAAGAAGGATGAGCAAGATGCTTGAATGTTGTTTGTGATGAAGAAGCAAAATGTTACCTAAATCACATCAACACTGGAGGAGAAGAATGGATAGGTCACCGGTGTACTGTAAGAGTGCAGAACATCATGACTCCCACCAGATGAAGATGAAGTCACCATGTGATGAGATGAATGACAGTGAATGTGCCCACACCAATTCACATGTGCTTGTTTGAAGATGTGTTGCACAAACAGGGAAGCCACATGAGTGCATTGCAGGATGCAATTGACAAGGTGTCGCTCCACCGGTAAGTGGAGCTTATCTCCTATTATGAATAATGTGCATTATAATTATGTGAGATAAGGAAGAAGATGTAAAGGCAAGTGTTTGAATGCTCACACTGGATCTACTGATGGATCAAAGAAATTCCTCAAGTGCATGAAATCAGGGATATACATTGGACCGATTGAGAAGGCATGTTGAGATGCTGGTAGAGATAAAGAGTGATGTGTTTGTCACTTTGACAAATTGGTTGAGATATGGTTTGAGCTGATCAAGAAGAATGCAAGGCCGAGTAGATGTAGATAGAGCAGAATGGACTGATTGAAGATGGAGTCTATGGAAGGTTGATGACATGGTGTCATCAAGAGTGTTTATCGATGTGTAAGTTCACTGGTAATATGGACAAGGTGAAGATGCAAAAGACTCCCTATCTGATGAAGATGTGTATTAGGTGGGTTAGCAAGAGTGCTAACCAATTGAATAGTCCACCAGAAGAGAAGCAAAGTGCAATGTTGATGATAGATAGATTTGAGGGTTTAACTAACAGGGTTAGTATACTGATAGATGAACTCGTCGTTAATGGAGTTGGTTAGTGATTCAATCCACATAGACATAGAAAACCTAGCAGATGTGGATGTCGATGTGGATGCCACGAAGAGATGAGATGGCAAGCATGCAAAGATTGGTGGAATGCCATGTAGGGATAGGTGTTTCTACAGGTATGCATTTAATATGGATCTCGTGATTTGGGGATTGGATCATAAAAGTGCAGCTCAAGGAAGAATGAGTGACAGAGATAAATCAGAGAGTTGTTGGCGTCTGGGTCTAAGCAAGAATATCAAATTGTGAGAATACCTTGAGAAGGAAATATTAGAAATATTAATGGCATTTTGACAGAGGCAGGTCGAGAGACGAGGTCGTGGTTGCTAAGATTAGAAGACATGTATTGGAAGGTGCATTAATGGTGGAGATGTACAATTGGCTATCTAGTAGATCAGATCAGACAAGATCTGATTGAATTTGGTTTGCCTCAAAGTTGATGAGGAAACCCTAACCGCCCATGTTTTTGAATTGGCTTTTGGCAGGAAAACCAGGCTATAAATATGCAAGCCAAAATCATTGAAGGGGGTTGCTCAATAGAAGAAGATAGTGCTACTATGAAGTGATTGAGTGTTACTTCTACATGAGAGATAAAATCAGTCAGGTACTCAATGAGTATCCATGAAGAGAATGAGGGTGAGGGAGAACCGCGTTGAAGTGTTCAATCGGTAGTAGTACAGAACCAGTAGTGTTCATACTGGTAGAGCAAAAGTGAAGGAAGCTGCAGAAAAGGAAGACATAGAACCGGAAAAGCATAGTACTAGTAAATTGCAGAGAAGAGAGGAGGAGATCTAGTAGAGTAGAACAAAGGAGAGGTGAACCGGTAGAGTTTACCAGCAAGGAAGCAATAGATGAGAGCAATAGAAGAATGAGCTGGTATAGCTGAGAAGGTGTCTCATCGGTAGAAAGAGGTATATCAGATGGTTACAAGATTCACTTGTAACAATATTATTAATTTTGTATTTGAAGTTTTTTTTGTGAACATTGAGTTGTAGATCGGTGCAGGGGTTATATCTCCTTTGGGTTGTAGCCCATAAACAAGTCAAGGGTTGTTGCTCCTTGAGTTGGTCCCCTAAATCAGGGGTTGGTGCTCCTTGGGTTGGTGCCCTTAATCAAGGGTTGTGTCTCCTTGGGTTGTAGCCCTAAACATTGTAACAAAGTTTTGATTGTGAGGCTGTATTAGAGCAGTAGACTCCAGCAACATTGCTCACCGAGGTTTTTCCCATCTTGGGTTTTCCTCATACATACTAGTATTATGAGATGTCCCTTTGTGTTTGATTGCTTTTGCATTGGTCTCCTCACTAAGTGATAAGTCTGCATTGTGTTAGATCCCATAACGGGTATACACACATAATTTAGTTAAAGGGAAAAAGATTAAGAACCACTTATTCACCCCCCTCTTAGTGGTGTATTGTGTCTAACATATGTAATGTATATAAAATGAGACATTGATGGTATGAGTTACATTAGTAATAGAAAACATTGATTTAATGTAATTGAATGTGCTCTTAATGAATATAGCTTGAGAAATGTTTATGCTATGTAATGTAAATGTATGATACAATCATTTTCTTAATGGTTTACTTAGTTAATTAATTTGTTTAAGTTCATGTATGTATAATGCTATCTCTAGTTAGATTAAATTTCCTCAAGTAATGATTGGTTATATTAAGTAATCCACATTGGGAAACCCTTTAGGAGTTGTTGTAAAAGTATTCTTCTTGTGCATCATAGTGTAATATTTCCTTTAAATGCAATTGTATGTTCTTTTTAATGTTTAAAAAAATATATTTCCAATTTTTTGAGTTTGTTAGTTAAATCCTTTAAGGTTCCTTGGCAGGGAATTACATTTGGTATCAGAGCCCAAGTTTTAACACTGGGTACTCTAGTTTCATATGAGCCCATTTAAATTATCCAATTACTTAGGCCTAGTGTATGTGTCATCCTTGTTGGTATCCATGCTTAGTGATATAAACTTGTATTCTTGTGGTGTTGTTTCTAGGAAAATGCTTGGTAGAGGTAGAGGTTGTGGTTGAGGCTGTGGTCAAGGTCAAGGTAGGGGTCGAGGGCCTGGTCATAGGGTTACTCAACAGATTCCTTCACCTTAGGTTTCCCATGAGAGTGTTGAGGAAGAACAACATCAGTTAGATCACCTGAGTGAGCATAGGGATGTGAGTTAGTACAGTGGTCAACCTAGTGTTCAACAAGTTCATGAGTGGGATCAGTTACATCAGATTCTTCAAGAGGTCCTGACTCACTTAGGCCCTAGATCGACCTGAGGTTGATCGATAGGGAAATATGCAGCATGGGAAGTCTCACCAATTAGAGCATGTAGTTAGGGATAGAGAGAGATCTCCTAGGAGGAGAGAGGATGAAGTTGATCAAGAGGCTATTTCTATTGGTCACATGAGGGATCTGTTGAGGTCACATCCTCCTACATTTGATGGCTCTGGTAGTGGATTGGAGGCTGAGACTTGGCTCATTGACTTGGATAGGTGTTTCACCATGCACCTGTATGGAAGCAACACCAAGGCGAGATGCATCATTATGCATCTTAGGGGATTTTCTTCCACATGGTAGCGGCTAGAGGAATATAAGATTAATGTGGACATAGGTTCAACATCATGGGAGTTGTTCCTGGAGAGGTTTAGAGCTCATTTCCTATCAGACTAGTGGATACAACATCATACTGATGAGTTTCATGAGTCATGCTAGATGGGGATGACTATTGTGCAATATGAGCATAAATTTTATGAGATCAAATAGTATGTTGGTATAGGTAATGATGAGGCAATGTTGGTTCAACACTTCATAAGAGGTCTGAGTGACCACATCAATGGTGGAATTTGGGTGTTTGAGCTGAAATCCATGGAGTTGGCCATAGAGAAGGCTCATCTTGTGGAGTAGAATTTATCTCGGGCACTAGGTGGATAGACTAGGATTCGGATTAGTAGTGCACCATCTACTGGATTTGGAGCTAGAGGTGGCCAGTCTTAGGTTGTTGTACCTTTTAGGAGTTTTCAAGAACCCTCTAAGGGTAGACAACAACAATAGTGGTTCCAACCTAAAAAGAAGAATTTCCAGGGTCATTGTGGGGGTAATCCTGAGTACAGGAAGGACCGGAACTAGCAACGGGTTAGATAGAGTTTTTTGAGTTAGCCTTCTTAGAGTGTTAGTCAAGCCTCTAGTAGGGGCATTTTTAGTAGTCTAATGTTCTAGCTGGAGGTAGAGGGTTTGGTAGAGGTGAGTTTTTTTTTCTTGTGGTCAGTATGGCACATAGATTCTCATTGTCCACAAAGATAATGTCAGACAGGGAGTTAGAGGCCTACTACATATGAACCCATAGTTGGGGATGCAGGTCGATCCCATCAAGTATTTGCAGTGGTTGATAATCACTAGAAAGAGCATCAGAGAACTATGATTGAGACCATAGGTGTGTTGGGTATATCTATTTCTTTACTTTTTATTTGGTTTCTTCAGACTTGTTTATAGCTTTATCGATTGTGGAGTGGTTTGGGATCGCATCTGCTAGATAGGCGGATAGGTGGCAAGTAGAGTTGGCTACCGGTTCTTGGGTGGCCATAGATGATGAATACTAAGAGGGGGGGTGAATTAGTATACCAATAAATACTGAACTTAAACACTTAAATAGTTTAGCAGTAAACTGGTATAACAGTTTTACTAACAAACCGGTTAACACAAATGCAAACCAAATAGCAAATAAGGCATTCACCCATAGAAGCACAATCACCATAATGCAAGAGATTTTGACATGGAAACCCAAACCACAGTGAGATGAAACTCACAAGTAACTATCTGTAGAATAGTAACCAGGCCGGTTAAGGTCATACAATGTTCTTTACCAGAACAGATCCAGTTAGGAATCTCAATCTCTATTAGGAGATAAGTCTGGTTAAAGACTACCTTGTGAGAGGATTTCCGATCCACAATTGTGAACCACCTTGTAAAAGGATTTACAAAGGCTTTTTCAGGCCTAATTGGTTAAGGGTTACAGACTTGTCCAAGATGTGAGTAATCAACAAGTGAGTGATCTAAATATTAGCACAGTATGCTTGGCTAGATCCATGATAGCTCATTGTTAATGCATTTCAACATTACTTCAGTCTTCAAAATCTTCACACTCTGTTTCTTCACACAGACCTAATCTTCTTCTGTGATCACACATGCAAAAACCTCATCAACCACCTAAAACCCCAACAACCTTTAAAACCCTAGACATGATGTCCTTATAAAGGAATCTGATTTCATGTCGGTCAAATAGGATTACATTGCAAGTTCCTAGGTTCAGTGCATCTGGACACATTTGGTAACACGACACAGAATCACCACCAAAGTATCGGTGGATGATAACTCATCACAAAAATAATACTGGTTGGTAACTCATCACAAAGTAATACTGATTCATACATTTACCTATTACCGGTTCACATATTTTACCGATTACCGATTCACACATTTTACCAATTACCAGTTTGCCAAAATGAAGACTAGGAAAATGATAACAATCGCTTTGTTTCTTCGTACTGCTTTGGGATCCTCAAACCACTTGAGGTCTTCATACCACTTGGGTCTTCATACAACTTGGGATCGGTAAACACTTTCTAAAAAATACCGATAGTCTAAAGACTATAATACATAATACCGGTTGGAACAAATACCGGTTGAGCATAACTCATACATACAAAAAGTAATCTCAAAGAAAGTGTGTGTCCATCAATGACAATCACAAAAACATCATCAAAAACACCAACAATTTCCCCCTTTGGCATTGATGGCAACACTTAGGAAAAATTTTGACATCTAAGTGTCTTACAACAAAAATATGCCATAATCAAAATTACTCGCCCTAAGCATATACACTACCCCTTTTGCAGAAAATACAATGTATACTACTCCCTTACAGAGATAATATAAACATGAAAGTATACATAACATGCATCAAAATTTTAAATATAGAATACTACTCCCCCTTTGCCAACAATTACAAAGTACTACAGAATAACCCCAGTTTCTCATTATCATTAAAATAATAAATGTTTATGACAATAATGAGTGAAACTTATCAAAAACTGATTTAAAATCCTGCATAAATGTTTTCATGGATAAGGACCATGACTCAAGCAATGAGGTAGCAACCTCATTTTCCATTTGCATCTGGGATACCCGTTCCTCCATAGCGTCCAACGTACTCATCTCTTGAGTGACCGTTAAGGCATCCAAATTGAGATATCACTTCTGAAGTATTTTCAGTCATGGTAGTAGAACTAGTTGAAGTTCCTACAAATCTCTGGTCTAGTTGGTGATTTCCAACTCTATTATGGCAGTCTAGAGTTGAAATTGGTGAACAATTTTCCCAAATGTGGTGAAGGAATCATAGGGCATCTTGAAGGTGCTTATATATGCCTGCAAATCAGATTACAGTTTGTCTTTCTCAGCAAGCACATCATCATAGAATAGATGGGGTTGGATTATCTTACTGAGCAGTAATTTCCCCTCATCCATAGCATCTCTTATGTCTTTCTACACTTTCTGAAGTTCTAACTGGAGCTCATTTAATTTCTTCACTAAGGTAGTGTTTAGTGCCTTTTGATTCTTCTTTTGTGCATTGGCTTCAGCAACATCTTCGAGGCATTACACCTGGTCCTCTACAACTGTGCATAAAAGTTTTAGTTGGGCTAGAGAGGAATCTGTACTAGGGAGGTTGGTACTGGGTATCAAATTGGTAAGAGTTTCTACCACAGTTTGAATAACATCTTGTTCCTTCTTCCTCCTTAGCACTTCCAGTCGCTCTTGCGCAAGCTTAATGCTTTGCGAAAGCTCCGTTTCATTTGCATATTGGAGGTCAATGGGACTAGTAATGTTAGTTGGTTTGGATTGACTACTGGTTGCCTTAGGGGTCTCCACTTGTGTGCTCTTTGCCGCTTCCTCCTTCTCTTTGGCTCTTTTCTTTTCCTCTTTAGCCTTATTTTTCTCCTCCGCTTCTTTCTTTCTCTTTTCTTCTTCCTTCTTTCTACTTGTCTTCTTCTTTCTTCTTCTCCTCTTCCTATTTCCTCTTCTCCTCTTCCTTTTTCTTCTCCTCCTCTTCCTTTTTCTTCTTCTCCTCTTCCTTTTTCTTCTTCTCCTCTTCCTCTTTCTTCTTTTTCTCTTTCTCTGCTTCCACTTTATCAGCCTTATCTTTGTCCTATTTTTCTTTGTCCGTTCTCTCTTTGTTAGCCTTGTCCTTTGCTACATCTGGAGTGACATTTTCACCATCCAAAGCATCAATGTCAATAGGGTCCATTTGTTTAGTGACCAGTTCTCCTTCACTGTCATACACCTCATCCGGTTTTCTAGTTTCTAGTTCTTGCTCAGCCTTCTTGTTGGCTTCGGACACTTGGTGCAACCTTAGACCGGCTTTGGCATGCAAGTGGGTATCCTTTACCACTTCAGGGACTTTCCCTTCCAATAAAAGGAGTCTTCTTCTTCTCATGAAGAAGAGGCCTTTGTACTTTTCCAAAAATTCATAGAGTTCTAAATTTGACACATCAAAAAAATATTATGCAAATATTTCTTCTCTTATTTCCTGGTCCTTTTCTATGGAAATGTGCCATTTGTTATCTAAAGAATTATATAAAGAATCCGGTGTCTCAGATCTATTTTTTGATGGTGACCGGTCATTAATACATAAATATTGAATAACTTCCTATTCAACTTCCTCCTTTTCATTGTCATTGAAATCATCAAAATGATCTATTAAATCACTTAGTACCTTTCTCCTAATATTCTTTATAGTTATTTGACAATGTGTCAAAGGTTTGTAAGAGGAAATGTCTATATTTACCGGTGTTGATGATGTTGGTTCATTGCTGGTTGTCTTTGTCTTCTTCCTCATTTGCCTAGTCTTTTTAGGCTGTACCTCAGGTTCTATATCCTATGAGTCTGGTGAGGTGTTCTTATTCTTCCGCTTCCTTTCAAAGACCTTGGTAGGTGTAGCTTCTGGTTTCTTCTTTGCCAGTGATCGCTTGGTCACTTTAGGACTTGCTGAAGTAACTGGTGCCGATATAGATGGCACTGCCTTTCCCTTCTTTACCAAAGGTTCTTCAACCGGTGTTACCCTCTCCAAATAGGTGTTGGTTCTCTTCTTCTTAGGATCAAGAGGTGAGGCAAGTAGGGTAGAGGCATTACCATCTAGCATGTCATACATTATCTCATATCCCATGGGCTCCACTTCTTCTTTTCTAGGCTCAACTACCTCCATTATGCACTCATCTACTTTGATGATAAAGCAGATGTCCTCTTCATACTTCTTGACAATATCACCAAATATTTTCACCCTCTGGCTCATCTTGCATCTGAACTCATCAAAGTATTTGTTCAGGACTTCAGGATAACTAGTTCCTACCACTTGTAGACTCTCTCTAATTTGTTTGGTAACCGGTTGGTCAGCAAACCATTGTATATCACTGACTCCTGGGAAATAGCCTTGAAAATAGAAAAACAATCCTACTAGCAGTTGTCCAAATTTAAATCTTAAGGCATTGTCATGTTTAATTGACTTCAGGTTCACCAGAAGTTACCTTTGCATACATGTGCATAGATCAAACGAGGCATCTTCCATGATCATCCTGTAGGCGACATTTACCGCTGCAATAGAGATAGAGTTAATTTTGCTAGCATAGAACATCTGGTAACCTATCACCATACAAGCATATTTGACCAGATCGTCCTTGATGGTATTGATGGTCATTCCCTGTTGGTCGCTCACAGAACTAGTGAGCTTGGTCATTTCCATCTTAATGACTTTTCTTAGGGCTGGTACATCTCCAATGTTATAGAAACCAGTAACGACATGAATAGCTTCTGGTGTCATGTCCTGTGTGTGCTCAAGATACATTTTGTCACCGTGCACTTTGCTTAGAATGATTCAAATGTGATCTTTTGTGGACTCTTCAAGAAAATACATCGCATTGTGAAGCTTCTTCTTTTCCAGGATGCTATATTCCGGTTTGATCTTCTTGTCCTTCCCGTAGAATAAACTTAACTAAGAATGAATCACTAGAGATCCTAGGTCTTCTATTTTGCAATCAATATAATCTGAAATACCTTCCTCAACTATAACACCAATAGGTATCTGGGATAGGGCATTGTATTTCGCCTTCCGTTGGATGAAATCTATTGAATCATTAGGTGCACTAGGACTGCAGTGCAATGCAGAAGCCATGATAAAAGGATAAACAAGAATTTTCAATAAATACTTTTAGAAATCCACAATTTAGGGTTTGCAACTTCAGCTTCACCACACACTACTTTAGTTGTTGGATTATCGCTTTGTGTTCTTCACTTGACTGATTGATATTATCTTCGGATTCTTCTTTCAAAGTTTGAAATCTCTCTGAATCGCAAGACAAATTGCCTTTTGTCGCTCTGCACTTGAAAATTTCTTCGCTCACAAATGATAAATGAAAATGACTTGAAAATCCCTTGTAAATGAATTCTTCACCTACCATAATAAATGCTCCACCATTAGGGCATAAACCCTAATTTTCCTTTTACCATTTTTGGTCTTCTACCAATTGACAGGTATCACATACCGGTTAAGATCTTTTACCGGTGTAAATCAAGGGTTCAAAACATTTTACCATTTTTCTCCCCCTAAGCTTTTCTGAAGCTTAGTTTGTCAGTTCAGCGACTTCCACACTAGGTGCAGAAATTGGTTCTTCTTATGACACTTCTTCAGGTTTCTTCTTCCATGTTGTCTTCATATCTGTTTTAACAGTTTCAACTTCAATCTTTCTTTTCGAAGTGACCGGTATATCATCTGATATGTTCTTTCTCATTCTGCAGGTTCTGGCAGGATGTCCCAGTTTTTGGCAATGATAGCAAACCATTCCAGGTGATCTCCATGGTCCATTATTCATTCTACAATTCTTCCTCCTGCATGTTGCAGCAGTGTGACCACTACCATGACAATTCAAACAAGTTGCTCTCCAATCGGTTGCTGCTTGATAGCCACCACCACCTGACTGATGGTTATAGGCATTATACTAGTTTGGATTCTGGTTCACTGAGGATTCAGGAAAAACTCCTTGACTCCTTTGAGGATATCTTCCAGTGTTTTGTATAATAGACCTGCATTCAAATGCTCTATGCCCAAACTTGTTGCATGCATAACAGTTACCATTGAATCTATTGGATCTAGGCTTATTGTTTAGAAAGTAGGGAAAATTATTGTAAGCCTTACTTCTACATACATTGGCAGTGTTTCCTTCCTTGAGACAATTAAAGCAAACAGGTTTGAACTTTTGCTTACCTTTATCCTTTGGTGCTGGTTGCTTCTTTGGAGCTCCATCTTTTGTTCTAGAGGTCTCACCTTCCTCATAACCAAAAAAACCAAGTCCAGTGGTATTCTTCACTGGTTTTGCTGATTCAAGCTTTTGTTCTAGCTTAACAGTGCTCTTATTGGATTTGGCAAGTATTTCCTTTGACTCAGTGAGTTCTTTGGAAGTAGCAGCATTGGACTCCTTCAAGGTTGCATTCTTAGAAATAGCCATGTTTAGTTCACCTTGCATTTCTTCTTTTTCCACTTTACTCTCTTGGAGATGAGCCGTAAGTGCACTGATTTCTTGCTTCAGCTTGGAGATCTCATGATCTTTGTCTTTTACCAAATCTTTAGCTTTCCTCCAGTTCTCAAGCTCTTGACACATTCTGATAATCAATCCTTCCAGTTCCCTTCTTAGGTTAGCATTAGATTCATTCAGTTTTTCAACTTCTTCAACTAGAGCTTCCATGTCTGCTTCATCAGAAGAACTATTTTCAATAAGCTCCATTAGTTTCTCAGCATGCTCTCTTCTCTTTGCTAGAGAGGCTTTAAATTTGACTTTGAGTTCATCAAAGGCTTTCTTAGTCTGAGTGAGACGATGAGTAAGTTCCCTCATAGTGTATTCCCCCATATCTCCTTCCAAGTATTAGACTTATAGAAAGGTTGGCTCTGATACCAATTGATGAATACTAAGAGTGGGGGTGAATTAGTATACCAATAAATATTAAACTTAAACACTTAAATAGTTTAGCAGTAAACCAGTATAACAGTTTTACTAACAAACCGGTTAACACAAATGCAAACCAAATAACAAATAAGGCATTCACCCATATAAGCACAATCACCATAACACAAGAGATTTTGACGTGGAAACCCAAATGGGAAAAAATATGGTGAGATGAAACTCACAAGTAACTATTTGCAGAATAGTAACCAGACCAGTTAAGGTCAGACTGGTTAAGGTCATACAATGTTATTTACTAGAACAGATCCTGTTAGGAATCTCAATCTCTATTAGGAGATAAGTCTAGTTAAAGACTACCTTGTTAGAGGATTTACAAAGTCTTTGCTAGGCCTACCCAGTTAAGGGTTACAGACTTGTTGAAGATGTGAGTAATCAACAAGTGAGTGATCTAAATACTAGTATAGTATGCTTGGTTAGATCCTTGATAGCTCATTGTTAATGCATTTCAGCATTACTTCAGTCTTCAAAATATTCACACTTTGTTTCTTCACACAAACCTAATCTTCTTCTATGATCACACATGCAAAAACCTCATCAACCACTAAAACCCCAACAACCTTTAAAAACCTAGACATGATGTCCTTATAAAGGAATCTGATTTCATGTCAGTCCAATAGGATTACATTGCAAGTTCCTAGGTTCAGTGCATCTGGACACATTTGGTAACATGAAACAGAATCACTGCCAAAGTGGCAGTGGATGATAACTCATCACAAAAATAATACTAGTTGGTAACTCATCACAGAGTAATACTGGTTCATACATTTACCTATTACCGGTTCACATATTTTACTGATTACCGGTTCACACATTTTACCAATTACCGGTTTGCCAAAATGAAGACTAGGAAAAATGATAACAACCACTTTGTTTCTTCGTACCACTTTGGGATCCTCGAACCGCTTGAGGTCTTCATACCACTTGGGTCTTCATACCACTTGGGAATGGTAAACACTTTCTGCAAAACACCGATAGTCTAAAGACTATAATACATAATACCGATTGGAACAAATACCGGTTGAGCATAACTCATACATACAAAAAGTGATCTCAAAGCAAGTGTGTGTCCATCAATGACAATCACAACAACATCATCAAAAATGCCAACAATAGATTGCTTCATTCTAAGGTGTGAGTTGGAATTTGGTACCTTTTATACCACAGTTGACCTTAATGTCATTCTCTTGGAGTCGTATGGAGTTGTTTTGGGGATGGATTGGTTAGCATCGCATAGTTCTTGTGTTGACTATCATCAAAAGGTAGTGTAGTGTTTGGATGATAATGGCAAGAAAGTGGAGATAGTTGGGATTCAGAGACCTATATCCCTCTATATGATCTCTGCCATGCAGCTCAAGTAGTGTTTGCGTCAAAGGTACCAGTTATTCATGGTTTCTCTTGAGGAATTGGATGAGGAGAAATGTTGAGAAGTCTCTTTGGATAGTCACCCTCTTCTTTGAGAGTATGTCAATGTGTTCCCTAGTGATATCCCTGATATGCCTCCGAAGCGAGACATAAACTTCCACATTGAGTTAGTTTCTAGAGTAGAACCTATTTTGAGAGCTCGGTATCAGATGACCACTCAAGAGTTGAGTAAGTTGAAGCATTAGATTGAGGAATTGTTGGTCAAGGGTTTCATCTACCCCAGTGTTTCACCTTGGGGTGTGCCAGTTATATTTGTGAAGAATAAGGATGGTTCCCTTTGGTTATGTATTGATTACCAACAACTGAATAAGGTAACCATTAGGAATCAATATCCATTTCCTAGAATAGATGATCTCTTCAATTAGGTAAAGGGAGCCAAGGTGTTCTCTAAGATCGATATGAAATCAGGGTATCATCAGTTGTGTATCCATGATGTAGATATCCATGAGACAACTTTTTATACTTGATATGGTCACTACAAGTTCATAGTGGTTCCGTTTGGGTTGACGAATGCACCTTCAGTGTTCATGAGCCTTATGAATGGGGTTTTCTGCACCTATTTGGATCGGTTTGCCCTCGTTTTCTTGGATGACATATTGATTTACTCTAGAGCCATGGACAAGCATGAGGACAATTTGAGGCAGGTTTTGCAGTGTTTGAAGGAGAATAAACTTTCTACCAATTTGGCTAAGTGCGAGTTCTTCCAATCTGAGGTGAAATTGTTAGCAACAATCAAGAAGAAAGACTGAGAGGGGGGTGGGGGTAAATTAGTATTCACTAGAATAACAAACATAACCACCAAAAATGATCTAATAAACTATAACAATAAGATAGATAGGAAAATTGAAAGCACTACACACAATGCAAAGATTTTGATGTGGAAAACCTGGTTAAGGAAAAAACCACGGTGGGAACCTACCCACAGTAAGATGATAATCTATAGTAGTATGGGAAAATATTACAATGGGGAATGCACATACATTTAGGCACACTTTCTAGAGCTCACTACTCAAATTATAATGGCCTAGAAGGCTACAACCCTTAGGGAAGTCTCACTGACTTACAATAAGACACGAACTACAATCTGGAAGAAATGAACTAAAAGAATAGCATCTCTGAATGCCTAATTATAGTTCTGGTTAACCACAGATGTCTTCCCTGCAACACCAATCTCTCCTCAAACTCAACACCGAAGGATAAATCACTTGTTCGCACATACAAATCTCTTTGATAATGAAGGCACAACATGGACACCCAAATTACATGAATATATCACCTATATATACAATTCATCAACCTTGATAACAAGGTCAGCTAAACCCTAACTCTCAAATCATAGTTAAAAAATTATATCACACGATACAAAGATCATCCACCAGACCAATACAATGATTTACATAGCATAGCATGGACCTAAATCAAATTCCTAAAAGCACAAATCCATCAAAAATCATGCCAAGATCAATCGCAACACACTACACCACCAGAAATACCGCATAACATGAAAATCAATACCAGTTGACAAAAACCACCAAATACTTGCACAACGATCAATGTGGATCACCAAAACAAATAGAAAATAACTAGGAAACACCAACAAGCATGTTAGAATCATCAGGAATAACTACACCATCACCACTTATCAAATCTTCATCAATCAACATCTGAAAGCTCAAGAACACAACCAATCAAAAACTATCATGAAGAAAGATAACTTGCAGAGCACTAAATCATGAACCATCTGAAATGAAGATACAAAAGACTATCCCCAAAAATATCCCAAAATCTCAGCACAAGATTTGATCACACCATAATATACCAGAGGATATATTGAACTCTGCAAAATAGTGATCAACAAAATAACAGTAGCAAAATCAGATCATAAGATATTCTCAAACACACTGAAATAAATTAGAGGAACATGTTGATATCAATGACAACAACATATCCTAGAAAAAGAAATTACCAACAATATCCAACAAATCTCCCCCTTTGGCATTGATGGCAACATATGAGTGAGAAAAACAGTCAATGCAAAGAAAGAATATATCTCTAGTAAACTCCAGCAAACTCCCCCTAAGATCAGGACTTAGAAAGAAGTTTTTCACATAATCACTCTCCCCCTTTGACAACAATGCCAAAGATCACAAAACATAAAACCAAATTCTCTCCAAAACAAAAACATGAATCTCTCTCCCAAAACACAAATTGCTCTAGCAGAGGAGTAGTGCCAACTCACCAATCTGGGTAAAAAGATAAAGCTCTGAAATCCACCAGATTGATGCAACTTAATGCATCTAGTTCTCATCAGGAGGGGTGGATACCCCTAACTTTTCTCTCAAGTATACAAATGTATCTGCAGGCAAAGGCTTAGTGAAAATGTCAGCAATTTATTCCTTTGTAAATGCATACTTCAACTTCATCTTCTCTTCACCGACTTTCTCTCTCAAGTAATGATATTTGATTGACATGTGCTTAGTCTTTGAATGTTGCACTGAATTATTTGACATGTTAATAACACTAGAATTGTCAGAGTAAATAACTATAGAATCATGATGAATAACTTTCATATCTTTCAACATTTGCTTCATCCAAACTACCCGAGTGCAATTACTAGCAACAACAATGTACTCAAATTCAACAATAGATAAGGACACTGAATCTTATTTCTTGCTATCCCATGAAACCATCTTCTTACCCAAAAAGAATGCTCCATCAGTAGTTCTGTTTTGGATATCAACATCACCAGCCCAATCAGAATCAGTATAGGCACAAAGCATTAAATCATCATTCCTCAGATACCACAATCCATAATCTACAGTTCCCTTCAGATATCTCAATATCCTCTTAACAATAGTGACATGACTCTCTTTTGGATCAACTTGATATCTAGTAGCCATACACACAGCATGCATAATGTCCATTCTAGTCTGTGTAAGATATAGCAATCCACCAACCATAGATCTATACAAACTCTGATTAGCTTTCAGAGATTCGTCATTTTTAGATAGTTTACAACCAGTCACCATAGGAGTTCCAATTGGTTTGGATTCATCTAACCCAAACTTCTTCAAAAATTCCTTCACATACTTAGTTTGAGATATGAATATACCTTTTCCAGTTTGTGCAATCTGCAAACCTACGAAAAAATTCATCTCACCGATCATAGACATCTCAAATTATTTTTGCATATCACTGACAAACTTCATTCTTAAGTCATCATCACCACCAAAGACTTCAACAATCAGGATGTTGTCATTCTCTATCTTAAAGTACAGATTACTATCAACAACACCTTTTCTAAATCCCAATTTCAACAAATATTTATCTAATCTAGCATACCAGGCTCTAGGGGCTTGTTTCAATCCATAAAGAGCTTTCTTCAATTTACATACCATGTCTCCATCATCCGACAATGAAAACCCATCAGGTTGTTAAATGTAGACTTCTTCCTCAAGATCACCATTCAAAAAGGTAGATTTGACATCCATCTGATATACCTTGAAATATTTATAAGAAGCATAAGAAAGCAACAGTCTAACAACTTCAAGTCTGGAAATTGGAGAAAAAGTCTCCTCATAATCAATTCCTTCTTGCTGAGAATATCTTTTGCAAACCAGTCTTGCTTTATTTCTGACAACTTCCCCAACTTCATTCAGTTTATTTTCAAATACCCATTTAGTACCAATAACATCCTTATCCTTAAGTCTAGGCACAAGTTCCCATGTATTATTCTTTTCAATCTGAGCTAATTTTTCTTCCATAGCTCTCATCCAACTTTCATTTTTACAAGCTTTAACAACACCTTTAGGTTCAACTTTAGAAATCAAACATACTTCTTCAACAACTAATCTTCTTCTAGTCATCACACCCTTGTTCTTATCACCAATAATTTGATTTTTAGAATGATTTAGTCTTACATACTTCAAAGTCTTCTAATTGTTCTGATTATCAGGTTCCTGTACTCCTTCACCAGCAATAGCAACATCCGAGTTAAATGTCTCTATCATATCATTCTTCTTAGGCTCTTCAATCTAAATAGGCTTTAAAATAATATGTTGACCATCATCATAACCACATGCTCTGATCTCTTTCCCAAGGTTCTCACCCACCTTCACATTTTCACTCTCCATAATCTTTCTCAATATCTTATTGTAGCACCAGTAGGATTTTCTCTTTGTTGAATATCCCAAGAATATACCTTCATCACTTCTAGCATCAAACTTTCCTATATCCTCGACTCTCTTGATATAACATTTGCTACCAAATACTCTGAAGTATCTCATAGTAGGAACATGACCAAACCATAACTCATAAGGGGTCTTACCGGTATCACCTTTGATGTGAACTCTATTGAATGTGAAAAGATAAGTGCTAATGGCTTCTCTCCAATAAATCTTTGGAACATTTCCTTTAATCAACATAGTCCTTGCATCATCCAAAACAGTTATGTTATTCCTCTCAACAACTCCATTTTGTTGAGGGGTTATAGGACTAGATAATTGTCTTCTAATCCCATGCTTCTCACAGAATGAATCAAAATCACCGAAATATAATTCTCCACCTCTATCAGATCTCATACACTTTACCTTCAAACTAGACTTAGTCTCCACCTTTACTTTGAATATCTTGAATTTATCAAATGCTTCTGATTTTTCCTTCAAAACAACAACCCATATCATCCTAGAATAATCATCAACTAGTCGCATAAAATATCTATCACCTGACATGCTTCTAACATTTGTTAGTCCACATAGGTTATGAACAAGATCTAGTAGTCCATCATATGTATACTATATGCTTTTGAAAGAAATTCTTGTTTGCTTACCCAACTAACATTCCTTACATACCAGATTAGCAAGCTTAATAACCTTAGGCAGATCTCTAACAACATGTGTAGAATTGATCTTAATCATTGAATCAAAGTTCACATGACACATTCTCCCATGCCACAACCAACTCTCATCAATCTGGGCAATCAAACAACTTTTCTAACCAACATTCAAATAAAAAATGTTACCTTCACTCTTAGTCCAAGATGAAATCTCTATACTAGAGGCATTCAAGATCTTGCATTTACCATCCTTTAATTATAGATCAGAACCTTTATCAACCATCTATTCAACACTCAAAATTTTATGCTACAATCCTTCAACATACAAGACATCATCAGTGTTATACTTACCATCAAAAGAAATAGAACCTCTCCCATGGATTACACAGGCTTTGTCATCTCCAAATCTAACTATTCCACCATCATACCTTTCCATGCTCACAAATTTTCTTTTATCACTGGTCTTATGATGTGAAAACCCACTATCAATTACCCATTTATCTTTCTCTTCAACCTTAGCAGCTAAAGCCTTCTCCTCAATAGTACAGCTAGTGGAATCAATAGGTACAGGTCTATATTCTTTAATCTCCTTCATCTCCTTTTGATTCTTCATCTGTAATGCCTTCATCAGCAGCATAAAAATAGTTCTTCTAATTTCTAAACTTTTGGTTAAACTTGTAAGTCTTATCATATTTCTCATGCTTGCCATATCTATTATTCCTATCATTCTTATCAAACTTATCATGCCTTTCATACTTAGCCATTCTCTTCCAGCATCTAGAAGTAAAATGTCCCATCTTATTACAAGAGAAACATTTCAAAGCCAACTTTCCATCATACTTACTAGCTCCTTCAAGAAATCTTCGAGCAATCAATGCTTCGAGCTCATCTAGCTCTCTTTCTTTCTCTTCCACCCTTTTTCTCTCTCTCTCATATCTAGATATTTTGCATTCATCTGGATCATACTTCTGCTTACTGGGTACAGATATAGATGCTCTAAATGTTGTTTCAGACTTTCCATGCGATTCTCCAAATTCACTCAGCTCAAATGCAACAAGCTTTCCAATGAACACATCTTTTTCACTGTAGTCACACTTTGGATCTCATCAATAGTAGCAACCTTATGTTTATAAGTAGGAGGAAAATATCTCAACACCTGAGCAACAATTTCATCTTCCTTAATGGTTCCACCAACACATCTAATACCTAGGACAAGATCATTCAACTTACCTATAAAAGAGTCTATGTTCTCATCATCTCCCATCTTCAATGTCTCATATTTTCCTTTCAAACTTTGCAACTTGGCAACTTTCACTTATTCATCACCTTCATATAGGATCTCAAGTTTCTCCCAGATCTCATGTGTAGTTTCAAGTCCCATTACATTTGACATCTCAGAATCAGTTAGGGCACTAAGTAATACTTCCTTTGCTCTAATATTGTGTTCGGCTTCCTTGATCTCATCTGGAGTAGACGGTCCATTCTGAGGAACAATATAGGTATTCTTTGTAATCTTCCAATAATCTTCACCAAGACATTTCAAGTGCACTTCCATCCAGTTCTTCCATATAGTATAATTTCTTCCATCAAACTTTGGACTGTCCTTCTTAAAGATAGCACCTTGAGCTGTCATCTCGGATCTCCCCAAGCGGTTAGGCTTCTACCGGAGGATCTAGCTCTGATACCAATTGTTAGCAACAATCAAGAAGGAAGACTGAGAGGGGGGGTAAATCAGTCTTTATCAAAATAACAAACTTAACCACCAAAAACAAATCTAATAAACTACAATAATAAGACATATAGGAAAATTGAAAGCACAATGCACAACACCAAGATTTTGACGTGGAAAACCCAGTGAAGGGAACAACCACGGTGGGAACCTACCCACTGTAAGATGATACTCTGTAGTAGTATGTGAAAATATTACAATGGGGAATGCACATGCATTCAGGTACACTGCCTAGAACTCACTGCTCAAATGATAATGGCCCAGAATGCTACAACCCCCAGGGAAGTCTCACTGACTTACAATAAGATACAGAGTACAATCCGAAAGAAATGAACTAAAAGAATAGCATCTCTAAATGCCTAATTACAGTTCTGGTTAAGCATAGATGTCTTCCATACAACACCAATCTCTCCTGAAACTCAACACCAAAGGATAAATCACTTATTTGCACATACACCTCTATCTGATAATGCGGGCACAACATGGACACCCAAATTACATGAATATATCACCTATATATACAATTCATATTTAACCTTGATAACAAGGTTGGCTAAACCCTAACCCTCAACTCATAATTACAAAATTATATCACACGATACAAAGATCATCCAACAGACCAATACAATTATTTACATAGCATAGCATGGACCTAAATCAAATTCCCAAATGCACAAAGCCACTGGAAATGACACCAAGATCAACCGCAACATGCTACACCACCAGAAATGTTGCATAACATGAAAATCAATACCGGTTGATAAAAACCACCAAAACCATGCACAACGATCAATGTGGATAAGACTAAGAAACACCAACAAGCATGTTAGAATCATTGAGAATAGCTACACCAACACCACTTATCAAATCTTCATCAATCAACATTTGAAAGCTCAAGAACACATCCAATTAGCAATTATCATGAAGAAAGATAACTTGTCGAGCACCAAATCATAAACCATCTAAAATAAAAATACACAAGACCATCCCCAACAATATTTTAAAATATCAGCACAAGATCTAATCACACCGAAATATACCGGAGGATATATTGAACTTTGAAAAATAGTGATTAGCTAAACAACAATAGCAAAATTGGATCATAAGATCTTCCCAAACACACTGGAATAAATCACAAGAATATGTTGACATCAATGACAACAACATATCCTAGCAGTATCAATGACCAACAATATCCAACAAAAATACCTAGGTCATGTGATTTTAAGAGAAGGTGTACTCATGGATCCTTCTAAGATCCAAGCTACCGTAGATTGGTCAATGTCGACTAATGTTTCTAAGGTTCAGAGTTTTATGGGCTTGGCCGGATACTATTGCCATTTTTTTTTGGATAGCTCACCCGATCACTTCTCTTTAGAGGAAAGGGAAGAAATTTGCTTGGTCAGAGCAGTGTGAGGTAGCCTTTCATACTCTGAAGGAGCTTCAAGTTAGTGCGCTGATTTTGGCAGTCCCTAATCCATCCAGAGACTTCATTTTTTGCACTAATGCCTCTCTAGAAGGCATTGGAGTAGTACTTATGCAATATAGTCGCATGGTTGCCTATGACTCTCACAAACTCAAGGATCATGAGCTGTGTCATGCCCAAACTTTTGGGCAAAAATGGAATAATTTTTTTTTTTAAAACAACATAAATACATTAAATAATCTACATTTAAAATGGAATAAATAAGTTTTGTCTTAACTAAAGGTTAATTCAGGATTAAATAGAATTGTTTCCTAAAGTTGGTTTAATCAACTCCATCATTATAGCAACAAAATTTAGAGCAGACTAATTATTTCCCTAAAAAGGGTCGTCACAACTTAATTAATTAATTTAACTTAATTAATTAATTTCCCCTAATTAAAATTTCTCCAATAATAAATCAAAAGATATTAATTATCTCAATAGTATTTAAATACTCGAGGGCTAAATAAAATAATGTTATCTCATATTAAAATTAGATAATTGAACATATGCGAATACACTTTTAAATTTAACTAATAAAGATAACCAAATCAATTATAATATTCGGTTAATCAAATTCATTTATATTACAGTCAAATTTAAATCCCCTTAGATATTTAAATTCCAACTATTATATAATTGACCAACAATGACCTCATAGGTTAAAAGTTTACATTTATACTCTTAATAAATTCCATTAATAAAAAAAAAAAAAAAGCCAAATTTTTTTATCCTAAATAACATAATTAATTAAATATATGAACTAGCATATATATATGTGTGTGTTTATATATATATATATATATATATATATATATATATATATATATATATATATATATATATATATATATATATATATATATATATATATATATATATATATATCTGTGTGTATACTTACACACATTTTCCTAACTTAACTCTATATTAAGAACCAATTTTACCCTAGCCAATATTAGGGGTTAATTAATTCTACATATTGGCTATTGACAAATGGGGGGAAATTCTTTTTCAAATTTTAAAAAGAATTCCCCCTCATTTCATTTTATTATTATTTTATTACAAACCTATCTAGGGTTGATTTGTTCTTCTTTATACCTTAACTCTATTCTTTTTCATTTCTTTATTTTCAAGCAAACCCTAACCCGAAATTGGGTTAGGGTTTCTTGTTCATCTCTCTCTCTTTGTGTGTGTGTGTGTGTGTGTGCAGATGACGGGGGGGTTGAACCAGGGCTACTTGCATGTGAGACCGAAGGGTTCAATAAGGAGGTTGAAAGGACCATGTATAGGTGGAGGCAGCGGCGGTGGCCGCTATGGGTCGCGGCCCACAGTGGCGGCCACGAGAGCCCTGTGGGTTACGACTCACAGTGGTGGCCGAGGCCATCCCTATGGGTTGTGGCCCATAGTGCGGCCCGAGCCGCCCCTATGGATGCACCCACAGGGAGCTCAGCTCCGGTGGGCAGGCAACCATTTATTTTATTTTTATTTTTTTTTAACAGTTTTTTTTTTAAATCATTTAAAAGTTAATATATATATATATATATGTTTATATATATATATATATATATATATATATATATATGTTTATATATATATAAATTACTCTACAAACCTATATATATATATACATATACATATATACATACATATATAAATACCTATATACATATATATATACATATATATACATATATATATATATATGTATATATATGTATATATATATATATGTATGTATATATATAGGTTTGCAGAGTAATTTACATATATATAATCATATATATATATATATATAACTGTGTGGGCATGCATAACTTTAGTATGAACCAGAAATTTAAAATGACAAAGTATTTCATTTCAGGAATATTAATGTAGCAAATATATATAAATGTGTGTGTGTGTGTGTATTTTTATATATAAAGGCATTAAACCTAACCCATTTTTTTATATATTATAAATATCTATGTATATATATTGGAGAATATATATATGTATGTACTTATATATTTAAATGATTCACTCAGCATTTCCTAACTTACAGTAGGGTATGATTAAAAATAAATTTGCCTTGTATCAAAACACATAGTGAACTAAACATTTAAAATAACCAGATCTAGATTTGTTTACTTTCTACTATGCATGCATTTCAGATTAGGAAAATTATGACAGTAATAGAAATTATTAACAACTGCAACTATCTTTATCTCATTTATTTTTTTATCAATACCGACAATATGTAAAGAAGACTAATATTAACTCTAAAATGTCTATTTATTTGTTTTGTGTTTAACTATTTCTTCTCTTTTAATAAAAACTGCACTACTAGCATTTAGATAATTTCATTTCTTTTTATTGTAGAATAACATAAAAAGAAAAAATAAGCAACTTTAAATCTACATCTATTTTTTTTCCTTTTCCCTTTTCAACATGCATTCAAATTTTCTCATTTAATAAAAATAGGATGCAAATTTATTCCCATCTTTCTTAATCAATAAACAGATATAATGAAATAACTCCAATCCTTCTTTTATTTTATTTCTTGAAATGAAACTAACAAATAATATGTTTATTACATCACGATCCCTTTCACTAAAAATAGAGAGATTACAAAGTCAAGCCTTTTATTTCTACCAAATGAGGGCTCACCAAATACATTTACTTTCTTTTTTTTTCTGCATCTAAATACAAATTAACAATAATAGGATCAACCATAGCTTTCCATCCAATCTTTTTCCAAGCAAACCTACAAAAAAATCCTATAGGTTATGACCATGGAGGTTCACCTCCCAACCTAGGCTTACAAAAAGTCACCTCCGAGGTAGGAGAACCAAGGCTAAACGAGTTACACTCAAGCATAAACACATAAGCAAGCAAAAAACAACAACACAACACTCCTAGCCCAAGGATGAACAAAGTCACTAAGTGACTATAATTTGTGGGGTGAAGGTGAACCAAATACCTAGAGGATAAATCTGCAAGAAGAACATCACATGGCCTTTGCTAGGCTTCCAAGATCAGTAACCACAAGTTACATACTTGTCTCAACAATTCCTTATGTCCTCCAATGCATTCAAGCCAACAAAATCCCCTTATGACCCCCATCTCATAAATAAAATACTATGCAACAAGGGTCCCATAACCCCTTGTAAATCACTCTCTTCCAAAGAGAGCCTCTACACTCATAGGTTGTCAAACAACCCTTCACCCCAAGGCCACTCTACCCTCCCAAGGGTGAGTTTGGCCTTGAAAACTCCCAACACAAAACTCAAAAATCACAATAACAAAAGGAAAGAACACATAGGGAAGAACTCAACATATTCCTAACACACTAAGATATCAACAATGAAAATAACTATAACAAACAATATCTTTAAAAATACAACAACATACATGAGCTAGAAAAACAACCAACCTTAAATCTACCAAAAGGATGATGAATCTTGTAGAAGAGCTGCCCAAATCCACTATCTTTTCCCCTCCATATTGTTGTTCACCAAAAGTGATAACCCAAGACACCTGTAAATCTATCTATGAGATAGCCAATCTCAATCAATGAAACACTTCAGGGCTGGGACAACATAACATAGGATCCTAATGATCCTCCTGCACTTCAGGTTCTGCTAGACCTAGGGGGGGACACCCTTTTGATGCATTGAATACAACAATCACAAACATAAGACTGCATCAACAATGAGCAGACAAACCATTCCACAAGCTCACCAAATTAAATAACATGTACAGATGGGCTAGATCTTATACAAATAATAGGTGAAATAGAGCTTTGGAAGGATAGAACATTAACCCCTAAACATGAAGGGAAATTAGATTTGTTGTTTAAAATATATATCTGAAAACATCCCCAAACTTGCAAGACCAGTGCCTTGTTCATTGGGCAACAAAGTCACAGACATAACTACAAATATGAATCATAGATGCAAGCTTATTTTCCTTAAACAAAATATTCATGCACCAATACCTTATATTAATGCACTATTTGATTCATTCACAAATTTATCAGATCTGGATACACATTTCATCATTCATGACTGACTACAGAATTTAAAACCTTCCTTGAAGGATACCTATAAACAGTCACACAATTTCCTTAAAATTGACAAATCTTCATCCTCCTTGAGGATTCAATTTATGATAATGAAATGCATACTTAGAGACAATACTGTGAGGAATTTACTCATGCCTGACACGAGCAAGACCTGCAACTAAAATCACATTTACAACAATGCACTGCAATCACTGTACCCTGAAACCAAACAAAAGCATTCACAAATCTGGGTCATGATATTCAGAAAGTGGAAGCCATCAAATCTAGAGCATTTTCCAAATTTCTAGAACCCTTACAACTGAGAAGAATTGGGAATAAAAAGGGAGAGGGAACCAAATCAAATCTACAACTGAAAATTGCCAAGTGTCTCCCCTCTAACTGAATTTTGTTCTTGTGGATACTACTTCCAAAATGTCCCACATTTGTCAAAATTAACCTCATAATCGGATTCCTCACTCCGAGAGCTTTCCGGCGATATATAATACTTTATATTTTGGCCAAAATTTAGACCCTGGGTGAATTAATTCCCATTTGTGCTCAGTCATTTAAATATTTCGAATTTTAATATAGTCAGACCTATATCATTTATTCATTTTAATTTTGATTTTTTGCCTCCATTTGGTCTTGATGCTTTTGCCACGTGGCGGCCTCCGATTGGTCAATGGGGTTGACCGGATGCCACCTGGGATGACACCTCATCACTGCCATGTCATCGCCACTGGACTGCCACCTATCATGACACGTGGACGGCTCTCGTTCACTTTCGCTATTTCACAGGGTGTAACCCGAGTGCATCTTCCTTTCGCGAAATAGCGCACACCGTCGATC
Organism: Cryptomeria japonica; assembly: GCF_030272615.1. NCBI lineage: Eukaryota > Viridiplantae > Streptophyta > Pinopsida > Cupressales > Cupressaceae > Cryptomeria > Cryptomeria japonica. Next base: position 437,028,233 of record NC_081413.1, on the reverse strand, counting down.
CATCTCGAACTTGCTCACTCGTTAACCCGACCTTTCTCTGCAAAATTTTGCCTATTTGCCTCAGGAAGCGTGCCTACATGGGGTCCACTTGGTCACCGTCGACTACATGGGGTCCACTTGGTCACCGTCGACTCACCTCCTCCATCGCCTTGGGATCTGTGCTCGCATGTGGGCCCACCTTGGGTGCCATCAAGCACCATCTGTCAAAAGCCTTTATGGCTTAGACATTATAGTATGGTGGAGCCTTATATTTAAATACCAAAAAGTTACACTTCCTAGCCAATGTGGGAGAAATCAATTATGCCTGGGAATGCATTTTTGAAGCAATTTCTGAGTGTTTTCATGGCTGCCAATGAAATTCGCTTGGAAGTTCTTTGCCTTTCTTGATTGCTGCGTGGGAGAAAGGGATGGAAATTGCATTTGTTTGGAAATTTAATGGCTCTTCATTTACTTTGAAATTCCTATGGGCTCTTTCATTGCCACGCAAAGGGGAGGAGGAGCTACCAATGGGATTTGCCTTTATTAGAAAAATGTTTCTGCTAACATTTCACCCAACCACAGCTCACAGCAAGGAGGATGCCTGACATTTGTTTTAAAATTTAAAACTTTACTCCCCAAACACCATGTGCTTGGGAGGATGTTGGCTGGAAATCATGGAATTTGGTTATACCATACCAAAGAGTTTGCTTGAAGTTTCTATTGCTGCTGCTGTTTGCATTTGACATTGGAAAGATCATGCCTTACCTTGCCACGTAGAGGAGAGATGGGCAAAGGTTGTGAATCAAACTTTACAACTGCTATTTTTACTTTGGAATATTAACCATGGCCCCTTATTCACTAAACAATCTGCCATTTCTGTTTGCATTTGTTTGAAAGCTTTTGCCAAAGCCACACACAGCAAGGGAGGATTCATAGCTGCACACTTGCTATTTAATTTGCTTGAAAGATTTTATTGATTTCCTCCTTACCATGCTACGCTGCCACTTCTTTGCTTTGGCTGGGTTCTTACATGTTGTATGGGAGATTTGGCATCAAATCTGCCATATTGCATTTGCTTGATGATTTCAATTTATTTTCCCAAATTTGCTCTCTACATAGCAGGGAAGACTAAGGAAAGGAGATCCACACCACACTTGCAATCAAAGAGCACACATGAAGACCCACGTACCACACTCCAGCTACCATAATGCCATTGCATGGAGTTTTTGATGTTTCAAACATCTATTCCAAGACCATCGGCTTCCATTGCATAAGTTTTTTTTTTTTTTAAAGATTGGAATCTCTAATACACCACTGTAGAACATTCAACCTTGAGTAAACCAATAGCATTAATCACTTCCTCGATTATGTCTAGAAGTTGAAATTCCATGAAATGAAAACCATTCTGTCACAAAATTAATGCGCAGGCATGAGCCAAGTCGGGCCCCAAAGTGGGTCCGACTAAAAAAAATTTCATTTTCATGCAACTGACCCCTGGAATGCTTCACGGACCTCAAAAAAACCTCTGGAATCGATCGGCACCATTTTCAGATCATAAAATTGCATTCTACATCCTTCAGGCAATTACGCCACAATTTTTGCATTTAATCGCGAAGACGTAATTTTCAAACCTGTCAAAACACCTTTCTGGAGCTCGCCATCTGACAGGCATGTACTTTGATATACAAGGATGACATCTACCAAATAGTTTCTCAAGACGAGTCCCGAGCGAAGAGATATTAATTTCCGAAAATGACCAACTGGCTTTGTCGACACTGCGGACCTGATGAAGTCAATGTTCTGGCAACACATGATGCCTTTCTCAAAAATATCAAACGACCTCCGTGGGTCCTCAAATTTGAAACATAGGTACCTTAAAGTACATATTAAATCTTTGAATTCTCAATTTGATCACTAGACTGACAGGATGCAAATGGCGCGCTCACCAAAACGGCTACATTAACTGATATAACACTGGAGTGCGGATAACTGAATTTGATGGCAAAATGAGCTCTTTTGAAAATCGATCGAACGGATTGGTAGAGCCTTGAAATTTGAAAGGTAGCTCACCATTTATACCAACATTAGCCCGGAACAAACATTCTGACATGACGCTCACCAAGACATATTTACACTTATGCAAACATCACAAACTACAAACGGATTGAGCTTTGAAAACTGAGCAAATGGATTCATAAGGACTTGAAATTTTGCATGTTGACTCACATTTATGCATAAAATTCAATCCATTTTGAAATTATTCATGATAATAAACATGGCAAAAGATATAAACACCCAAAGTAGGCTACTTAATAAAATTTGCACTTGTGCCTAGAATGCACTTTCAGCTCACCCCTTGAAATGGGTACCTAGTAAACTTATCCAAACTGAATTCTGAAAGTTGCACATCACTGCATAGGCCAAATCAAAGGTTTGGGACATGAATCCCGAGCCTTACCCTCTGAAAATCAACCGGCTCCATTTTACCCCCTTACTAACTAGGCCATTCAAACTGACTTATTTTAATCATTTGGAAATGCAGGGCAAAATTTTGAAATGGGCCTATAAACTTGAATCAGTTTTAAATACTCCCAACACATACTTAGCCAAAAATCTTCCAAAAACTTATAAAAACTACTCAAGAATCTAAGTCTCCAAAAAATGGAGAGTGGGTGATCAAACTTTTCCCTCCCAAATTATCCCCTAAGAAGACACTCCTCATTCTTTCCAACCCTCTTGGGAAGGGTGAAGGATGTTCATAGGTTGGTCTTCCCAACACCTTAAAAACTATCTAGCCAAGACACCTCAAAAAGGTTAAAAAGAATGGGGAAGAGAAATGTCACTCATGAGGAGGGTTGTCTAACCTAGGTAGGCTCCTCAAAAGTTGAAATTCGGCCAACTTGGAAAACCCAACTTTTGGGGTGACTAAAGATTCCCTAGGGAGTGGACACATGGCTAAATTTGGCCTTCATCCATAGGTACATCATATGAACCACTAAAAATGCCCATAACTTGACCCTAGGAGTTAGTTTAACCCTCTAGAAACTCACTCAAAGTTTACCTACGGGTCAACCCCAAGTTGACCTTTCTAATGGCTCCCTATCCAAGACTTTCTTGGGACCATACTACGATAATTGAAAAATGAATTGGTAAAACAAATTTTGTCTAAAGGGACATGTCATTTCCAACTCACTTTGCAACACATGTGTCAAGTGACACCACAAAAGAATTACACATCACTAAAATACACATGGCAATGCCCCTTTTTTTTGGAATTTATAAATTAAACAATTTCCAAATTAAACACACATCCAAGCATAACATTTACAAATTAGAACATATTTACAAACGAGGTGTTGTCTCTCCAAATAGACAACCCTTGGCTTCACAAATACACATAGGTTTAGGCTTGATTCTCCAAATAGTTTCCATGGTCGCATGGAATAATTTTCCTGCACATCTCACTTTGCACATTAGTAATTTCCAAAAATCACATATAATATTATAATATGAAAAGAATACAATTTAGACATTGCATGCAATTTCAATTATAATAATCAAGTTTCCAATTATCTAATAACATCCACATAAAATAATCTACTAAATGGCATCATCATAATCATCATGGAATTAAATCGTTTATAGAGAATGCATCCATAATTTTCTAGCATCAAAACAAAGTACTACATATCAAAGTAAAGGACATAATCATATCAATGTTATCCAAATACTGAATCATATAAAATCTATGTCCATAATGCATTAAAATATAGTATCAATAGTAGGTCTAACATGAATATAACTGAAATGCTATGACAGCTCAGAGTAGGGCCTCACACCCTCCCCCTTTAGGCATGAACTTCCTCCTAGAGCTCATAAAAAAGATGGGGTACTTGAGTTCTCATCTGGACTGCATCCTCCCATGATGTCGTAACCTCATCATAACAATCCCACTGGACCCTAACCTAGTACAACTCTCTCCCTTGAAGAGACAGTGTCCAACAAGCCAAAATGCGGATAGGCTCCAAAGCTAGTTGCCCATCTGACTCCGCCTACAAGGCATCCCAATCCAAAATATGAGACTCATCTCAAATGTACTTCCTCATAATTGATACAAGAAACATATCGTGGATGTGTGATAGGCTAGGTGGCAAAGCTAGATGATATGCCACTGGTCCTATCCTCTCAAGGATCTCAAATGGTCCAACAAAATGAGGTGTGAGCTTAGAACCCTTTCCATAACGGATTGGACTCTTATGTGGTCGCACTGTCAAGAAAACTTTGTCCCCAACCATGAAGCTACAATCTATCCTCTTCGCATCTGCATACTTCTTCTGCCTATCCTGTGCCTCTCTAAGGCACCGTCTAATCAAAATCACTTGTTGCTCCATATCACGAACTATCTCAGGACCTATGGCTACTCTATCATCAATGCGGTCCCAGCTCAAAGGTGTCTTGAAAGGTCTATCGTACAAAGCCTGAAAAGGTGGTATCTCCAAACAAGTGTGATTCTCATTATTATAGGAAAACTCTACCAAGGGAAGGTACTCTTCCCATCTGGTTTGATGATCCATGATGTACATACGAAGCATGTCTTCTAACACCTAGTTTACCCTCTCTGTCTATCCATCTGTTTCTAGATGATAGGTTGTACTGAAGTTGAGTCTGGTACCCATTGTTGCCTATAACACCTTCCAAAAGGAAGAAGTGAAGAGGGAGTCTCTGTCTGAGATAATATTGCATGGAACGCCATGAAGTCTGACAATATCTCGCAAGAATACCTGTGCCACTGCTGGTGCTGTGAAAGTAGTCTGAACTGGTGAGAAGTGGGCTACTTTGGTCAACTTGTCAACTGTAATCATGATGGCATCATGATGACATGATGACATAGGAAGACCAATGACAAAGTCCATCGATATAGTATCCCACTTCCACTTTGGTATCGCATGAGACTGGAGCAACCCACCTAGATGGCGGTGCTCCGCTTTGACTCTCTAGCACTCAAGGCATCGGGCTACTAGTACAACAATGAATTGCCACATACCTGGCCAATGATATAACTGTGTCAAATCTGTATGCATCTTCTTAACTCTGAGATGCGCTGCATAAGGAGCTCTATGAGCCTCCAACAGATGAAATCACACAATCCTCCAAAAGAAGGTACATAGATGTGCCCTCTATGGCGTAGTAGTCCATCGGACTCTAATGAATAGTCTGCATATTTCCCTTCCAGGGTCTCCTAAGATTGCACTACCTGACATACCTCTAAATACCACTCATCCTCTGGCAGTTGCTGCAATATACGACCTCTCAAATTTGTGTCCATAGATATGGAGCATATCTCATGATGTCTCCTACTCAAGGCATCTGCAACTACGTTCTCTTTCCCCTTGATGTAGTGAAACTCAAAATCATACTCACATAAGAGCTCAATCCATCTCCTCTGATGAGAATTAAGATTAAGCTGAGTGAATATGTACTGCAATCTCTTATGGTCTGAATGAAGCTCAAAATGATGACCCAAAATAAAATGTCTCCACCTCATAAGTGCGTGCACCACTGGTGCAAGCTCAAGGTCATGAGTAGGGTAGTTAAGCTCATGAGTCTTAAGTTTCCTAGACTCATATGCTATAACTTGACCCTCCTACATAAGGATTGCTCCTAATCCATATAAGGAAGCATCTTTGTATACCATTAAATCAGCCGAGGGGTCTGGCACAACAAGAACAGGTGCGTAGTGAGTGCCCTTTTGAGATCCTGAAAGGCTCTCTCACACCTTTTTATCCACTCAAATTTTTTTCCCTTTCATTTAAGGGATGCAATAGGATGTGCAACCCTAGAGAACCCCTCAATGAAGCGTCTGTAGTACCCTGCTAGACCCATGAAACTCCTGACTTTTGTCACACTAGTTGGCGTTGGCCAATACATAATAGCTTTGATATTCGATGGGTCAACTAAAATCCCATCACTGGATATAACATGTCCTAGATATCTGACCTCTGATCTAAAGAATGCACACTTTAAAAGACTTCCATACAACTAGTTATCTCTCAAGCACTGCAATACCTGTCTCAAGTTCTCCTCATGCTCCTTCTCATTCCAAGAATATATCAATATGTCGTCGAGGAACACAATCACAAATTGGTCAAGGAAAGTGCAGAATACCCCATTCATGAGACTCATGAACACAACTGGAGCATTCATAAGACCGAATGGAACCACAGTGAACTCATAGTGGCCATACTTGGTACGAAAAGCGGTCTTGTGGATATCACTCTCTACAATCCTCAACTGATGGTACCCTAACTTCAGATCTATCTTAGAAAATACTTTGGCACCCTAAAGTTGATCAAATAAGTTGTCGATCCTAGACAAGGGATATCGGTTCTTGATGGTCACTTTGTTCAACTACCTGTAATCCATACATAACCGAAGGGATCCATCCTTCTTCTTCATGAAGATGACTAGTGTGCCCCAAGGGGAGAGGCTAGGACAAATGTGACCCTTCTCTAAGAGTTCCTCAAGCTGCATCTTGAGCTCATTAAGCTCATTTGTGGTCATCCTATATGGTTCTCTCAAAATTGGCTCAACTCCTGGTACAAGATCTATGTGAAAATCAATCTCTCTGCTAGGTGGCATACCAAGTAGCTCAGAAGGAAACACATCTGCAAATTCCTCAAGGATGGGATGATCATCTAGGGAAGGCTCCTTCTCATTCTCTTCCTCTCTATCACTAATGGCTATGGAAAATAACTAGCATCCCTTCCACATGCTCCACTTAAGTTGCATAGCAAAAATCATACGAAGTGATATGGGCCTCTGAATCCCTGAGATTACTATGGAGGTACCCTGATCGTCCACACACTCGATCTTTTTCTAGCGACAATCCATCTGGGCTCTGTGGGTGTATAGTCAATCCATGCCAAGAATAATGCCATGAGATCCTAGAGGTGTGACTCGAAGGTCTACTAAGGTGGTTGTACTCCCAATCTGAAGCTGAAAGCCCCTAACCACTAACTCAATAGAAACTCTAGCTCCTGAAGCCAACTCCACTTCCCAGCCAACACCTTGCCTAGTTGCCACTAGCCCGCAACGCTCCACAACCAATGGAGATATAAGAGAATCTATAGCTCCTGAATCAAACAAGATAGAAACACTACTACCTCTGATCATACCTGCAGCCTCTATGACTGTGGCCTAATGCTTTGCCTCACGGTTGTCAACCATTGTGAAGACTCTATGGGACCTACCAATGTCCCCAACTCTAGGCTCTGAAATTGCCATTCGTTGACTGCCTGTCATCTGACCCTGTGGACACTCTCTTGCCATGTGTCCCATGGCCCCATAAGTGAAACAAGCACCACGTGTCTAAAACTAAACACCCTGTGGCCTAGAGTATCCATGTGCTCTTGTCCTACTCAAACCACTAAAACCACCCCTGGAGGACTGATGAGTCTATGTCGGAGGTGTGTAAGGACCCTGTGATCACTGGTCGCACCTAGGACCCTGAGAATTCCACTGCTTGGGTTTAAAGCCTTGCTAACCCTGTGGAGGCCTTTGCCTCTGATTCTATTATGGTTGTTGCGGAGGAGGAGATTTAAAGGACCCCGATGAATTCCTGTGGTTACCCTTCCAGTGGGGTTTCTGAAACCCAAAAGACTACGGTATAGGGTTTCAGTTCTGATGTCAATCTCACGTGTCCTGTGATCTACCCTGAATCTCCTCTGATATCAAGGCCTTCTCCACGGCAACCCAAAGGCTCCCTGGAGCTATCATCCTAACTAGTCCTACTATCCCGACATCCAATCCTCTAATAAACTGGTTGATGAGTAACTTCTTGTCCTTCAGGTATTCAATGTAGGGTAAGAGCTCAAAGAACTTTCTCTCATACTAGAACATGAAGAGACCCTTCTGCTGAAGGTCATGAAACTCGTCAATCTTGTGCTGCCTATAGTGCTCTAATAGGTATCTGTCCCTAAATCACTCTGTAAATATGTCCCAAGTGACAGTGTCCCCAGCTAAATCATTCTTATACTCCTCTTGCCTCCACCATGTGGAAGTCATCCCTCTTAGAAGGTGAATGGAAATCCGTGCCTTCAAATTGCTCTCATAGGAACATAGTCCGAAGCACCTCACTAGGCTCAAAAGCTAAGCCTCAGCCTCTACCCTATCGGTAGATCCTACAAAAGATGGTGGCTGAAGACATAGAATGTCTCTGATCTGATCCCCGAGATCACAGGGTGCTCTCTCAAAAAAACTGGTGTCACTATTGGAGATGCCTCAGGTAGATGGACATACTCAGGCTCATGCTTAACCTAGGCCTATATACAGTTAGGAGGTGGACTCCTACTCCACTCCCTAGCTGTGGATCTATGACTCCCCAAATTTTGGTGCTCTTCTTGATGATCTACTGCTGGGAGTCTATCCTAAACTATTCCTATCAAGTTCTGAAGTGCAACCAAAATGTCTCTGTTGGGGTCAATCAGTTGTTCGGGAGGAGCTTCCTAATCTCCTTCTGAATCTGGCTCATCCTGTACAACGTCCTCGCGTGCCATGTGAGTATGTCTAGGACCCCTACCGTGCTTACGAGCTTGTCGCGTAACTAGCAACATCCTTATTGATCAATAAAAAAAAAAAGTAAATTAATAAATTAATAACAATTCTTAAAGAAAATAATATTAAAAGCGAAATGTAATGGAGAAAGGTTCCTAGTGTTGAAAACTTGGCTCTGATACCAAAATGTCATGCCCAAACTTTTGGGCAAAAACAGAACAATTTTTTTTTTTAAACAACATAAATACATTAAATAATCTATATTTAAAATGGAATAAATAAGTTCTATCTTAACTTAAGGTTAACTCAGGATTAAATAGAATGGTTTCCCAAAGTTGTTTTAATCAACTCCATCATTATAGAGACAAAATTTAGAGTAGACTAATTATTCCCTAAAAAGGGTCGTCACAACTTAATTAATTAATTTCCCCTAATTTAAATTTCTCCAATAATAAATCAAGAGATATTAATTATCTCAATAGTATTTAAATACTCGAGGGCTAAATAAAATAATGTTATCTTATATTAAAATTAGATAATTGAACATACGCGAATACGCTTTTAAATTTAACTAATAATGATAACCAAATCAATTATAATATTCAGTTAATCAAATTCATTTATATTACAGTCAAATTTAAATCCCCTTAGATATTTAAATTCCAACTATTATATAATTGACCAACAATGACCTCATAGGTTAAAAGTTTACATTTATACCCTTAATAAATTCCATTAAATATATATATATATATATATATATATATATATATATATATATATGTGTGTGTGTGTGTGTGTGTGTGTGTGTGTGTGTGTGTGAGTGTGTGTGTGTGAGTGTGTGTGTGTGTACTTACACACATTTTCCTAACTAAAGTCTATATTAAGAACCAATTTTACCCTAGCCAATATTAGGGATTAATTAATTCTAAATATTGGCTATAGACAAATGGTGGGGAAATTCTTTTTCAAATTTTAAAAAGAATTCCCCCTCATTTCATTTTATTATTATTTTATTATAAACCCTATCTAAGGTTGATTTGTTCTTCTTTATACCTTAACCATATTCTTTTTTATTTATTTATTTTCAAGCTAACCCTAACCCGAAATTGGGTTAGGGTTGCTTGTTCATCTCTTCTTCTTTTTTGTGTGTGTGCAGATGATGGGGGGTCGAACCAGGGCTTCTCGCATGGGAGGCCGAAAGGTTCATGAAGGAGGCTGAAAAGACTGCATATAGGTGGAGGCGGGTTGATGTTGGAGGCAGCGGCAATGACTGTTGTGGGTGACCACCCACAGGATGACCGTGATCGTGCCTATGGGTCATGGCCCAAAGTGGCAGCCACAGGCGCCCCCGTGGGTCACAACCCACAGTGGCAGCCACGGGCGCCTTGTGGGTTGCAGCCCACAGTGGTAGCCTGAGCCGCCCTGTTGACGCACCCATAGGGAGCTCGGCTCTGGTGGGCAGGCAACCATTTATTTTTTATTTTATTTTAATTTTTTTTACAGTTTTTTTTTTGAAATCATTTAAAAGTTAATATATATATATATAGGTTTGCAGATTAATTTACATATATATATATATATATATAACTGTGTGGGCATGCATAACTTTAGTATGAACTAAAAAATTTTAATGACAAAGTATTTCATTTCCAGAATATTAATGTATCAAATATATATAAAAATATATGTGTGTGTGTGTGTGTGTGTGTTTTTATATATAAAAGCATTAAACTTAACCCACTTTTTTTATATAATATAAATATATATGTATATATATTGGAGAATATATATGTATATACTTATATATTTAAATGATTCACTCGCCATTTCCTAACTTAGAGTAGGGTATGATTAAATAGTCAGAATAGAATAAATTTGCCTTCTATCAAAACACATAGTTAACTAATCATTTAAAATAACCAGATCTAGATTTGTTTACTTTCTACTATGCATGCATTTCAGATAAGGAAAATTATGACAGTAATAGAAATTATTAACAATTGCAACTATCTTTATCTAATTTATTTTTTTATCAATAGCAGCAAGATGTAAAGCAGATTAATATTAACTCTAAAATGTCTATTTATTTGTTTTGTGTTTAACTATAAACAAAATAACTATTTCTTCTCTTTTAATAAAAACTGCACTACTAGCATTTAGATAATTTCATTTCTTTTTCTTGTAGAATAACATAAAAAGAAAAATGAAGCAACCTTAAATCTACATCTTATTTTTTTCTTTTACCCTTTTCAACATGCATTCAAATTTACTCATTTAATAAAAATAGGATGCAAATTTATTCCCATCTTTCTTAAGTAACAAAGAGATATAATGAAATAACTCCAATCCTTCTTTTATTTTATTTCTTGAAATGAAACTAACAAATAATATGTTTATTACATCACGATCCCTTTCACTAAAAATAGGGAGATTACAAAGTCAAGCCTCTCATTTCTACCAAATGAGGGCTTACCAAATACATTTACCTTTTTTTTTTTTCTGCATCTAAATACAAATTAACAATAACAGGATCAACCATAGCTTTCCATCCAATCTTTTTCCAAGCAAACCTGCAACAAAAGCTTGTAGGTTGTGACCATGGAGGCTCACCTCCCAACCTAGGCTTACAAGAAGCCACCCCCGAGCTAGGAGAACCAAGGCTAAACAGGTTACACTCAAGCATAAACACATAAGCAAGCAGAAAACACAACACAACACTCCCAACCCAAGGATGAACAAAGTCACTTAGTGACTATAATTTGTGGGGTGAAGGTGGACCAAATACCTAGAGGAGAAATATGCAAGTAGAATATCATATTGCCTTTGCTAGGCTTCCAAGAAGACTAACCACAAGTTCTATACTTGTCCCAACAATTCCTTATGTCCCCCAAGGCATACAATCTAACAAACTCCCCATATTACCCCCATTGCATAAACAAAACACTATGCAGTAAGGGTCCCATAACCCCTTGTAAATCACTCTCTTCCAAAGAGAGCCTCTACACTCATAGGCTATCAAACAAGCCTTCACCCCAAGGCCACTCTACCCTCCCAAGGGTGAGTTTGGCCTTGAAAACTCCCAAAATAAAGCTCAAAAATCACAATAACAAAAGGAAAGAACACATTGTGAAGAAATCAACATCTTCCTAACACACTAAGATATCAAGAATGAAAACAACTATAACAAGCAATATTTTCAAAAATACAACAACATACATGAGCTAGAAAAACAACCAACCTTAAATCTACCAAAAGGATGATGAATCTTGTAAAAGAGCTGCCCAAATCCACTATCTTTTCCCCTCCAGACTTAGCCAAAAATCTTCCAAAAACTTACAAAAACTACTCAAGAATCTAAGTCTCCAAAAAAATAGAGAGTGGGTGATCAAACTTTTCGCTCCCAAACTATTCCCTAAGAAGACACTCCTCACTCTTTCCAACCCTCTTGGGAAGGGTGAAGGATGTTCATAGGTTGGTCTTCCCAACACCTTACAAACTCTCTAGCCAAGGCACCTCAAAAAGGTAAAAAGGAATAGGGAAGAGAAATGTCACTCATGAGGAGGGTTGTCTAACCTAGGTAGGCTCCTCAAAAATTGAAATTCGGCCAACTTGGAAAACTCAACTTTTGGGATGACTAAAAGGGTCCCTAGGGAGTGGACACATGGCTAAATTTGGCCTTCATACATAGGTACATCATATGGACCACTAAAAATGCCCCTAACTTGACCCTAGGAGTTAGTTTAACCCTCTAGAAACTCACCCAAAGTTTACCTATGAGTCAACCCTGAGTTGACCGTTCTAATGGCTCCCTATCCAAGACTTTCTTGGGACCATACTAGGATAATTGAAAAATGCATTGATAAAACAAATTTTCTCCAAAGGGACATGTCATTTCCAACTCACTTTACAACACGTGTCAAGTGACACCACAAAAGAATTACACATCACTAAAATACACATGGCAATGCCCCTTTTTTTTTTGGAATTTATAAATTAAACAATTTCCAAATTAAACACACATCCAATCATAACATTTACAAATTAGAACACATTTACAAATGAGGTGTTGTCTCTCCAAGTAGACAACCCTTGGCTTCACAAATGCACATAGGTTTAGGCTTGATTCTCTGAATAGTTTTCATGGTCACTTGGAATAATTTTCCCGCACATCTCACTTTGCACATTAGTAATTTCCAAAAATCACATATAATATTATCATATGAAAAGAATACAATTTAGACATTGCATACAATTTCAATTATAATAATCAAGTTTCCAATTATCTAATAACATCCACATAAAATAATCTACTGAATGGCATCATCATAATCATCATAGAATTAAATTGTTTATAGAGAATGCATCCATAATTTCTAGCATCGAAACAAAGTACTGCAAATCAAAGTAAATGACATAATCATATCAATGTTATCCAAACACTGGATCATATAAAATCTATATCCATAATGCATGAAAATATAGTATCAATAGTAGGTCTAACATGAATATAACTAAAATTCTATGATGGCTCAGGGTAGGGCCTCACAAGTTGAACTATCCTACTCATGACTTGAAGTTGGTAGCCGCAGTTCATGCTTTGGTCAAGTGGCAACATTTTTTGTTAGGGCGTCAGTTTGAGCTGCATAGTGATCACCATAGCTTGCAGTATATATTTACGCAGCCAAACTTGAATGCCTAATAACATAGATGGATGGAGTTCCTCTATTAATATTATTTTGAGGTCTAGTATATACAAGGGAAATAGAATATGGTGGTGGATTCTTTGAGTCGAAGATGGAATGAAGTTGCAACATTGACCCTTGGGGTGGAATTGAGAGAACGAATCCTTGGGATTCTTCCATAGGACACATGGTATCAGGAGGTTAGAGTTGTCACTGAGAGTAGGAGGCCTTTAAAGGAAAACTATTCTAATATAATCTTGAGGAAGATGGTCTTCTTTGACATCTTGGGAAGATCTATGCACCTTCGTTGGAGGGACTTCATACTTTGATTATGATTACGGCCCATCGTGCACCTTACTCGGCACATCCTAGTGTCAAGAAGATGCATGCAGATCTGAAACAAATATATCATTAGGGTGGAATGAAATGTGACATTGCAAATTTTGTATCGAAATGTTTTGAGTGTCAATGGGTAAAGGATGAGCACTAGCATCCTTGAGGGCTTTTACAACCTAATTTGGTCCTGGATTAGAAATGGGACATCATTTCTATGGATTTCATAATAAGGTTGTCAGTTTCCTCTCATCATCATGACGCCTTCATGGTCATTGTCAACAGATTGAACAAAGTTGCTCTTTTCTCCCCTATAAGATCTTCTTTATACATCAGTAGTGGTGGCACAAGTTTTCATGGAGAATGTGGTGAAATTGCATGGAATTCCTCGATGGCTCATTTTAGATAGGGATCCCATTTTTACATCAGCGTTAGGTACCTAATTTAATTTCAGTTCTTCTTACCATCTGGAGACCGATGGTTAGATAGAACGCATGAATCAGGTTTTGGAGGACATGCTTCACATGTATGTTATGGATCAACAGTCACGTTGGGAAGACTATCTTTATATAGTGGTATTTTATTATAACAATGGATATCACAACTCCATAGGTATGTCTCCCTTCTAGGCATTGTATGGTCATCCTTGCCATACTCCTCTGAGCTGGGATCAATTAGATGATAGAGTGCAACTAAGTTCAGATATGTTGCGAGACATGGAGTAGCAGGTTGAGCGAATTCATGAGCATTTGGTAACAACATAGGATAGGGAGAATAAGTATTTCGATTCTCATAGAGTGGATCACCATTTTTCTGTTGGAGACCGAGTATTCCTAAGAGTGTGTCCGCAAAAGAGTCTGATCCATTACGGAAAGGGTTCTAAGTTGGCGCCTTGGTTTGTTGGCCCTTTTGAGATCCTTGAGAGGATAGGACCTATTTCCTACCATCTCTCCTTGTCACTGAGCCTATCTCGCATCCACGATGTCTTTCATGTTTCTGTTCTTAGACAGTATCATCCTGATGTGATGCATGTTCTTGATTGGAATGCATTGTAGTTAAAGGACGAGAAACTTTCTATGGAGCCTGTGCACATTCTTTAGTGTCTAGATTTGACCCTCAGGGGTCGCACCATCGACTAGGTAAGGGTCCTATGGGACCCAAATGATGAGACCTTGGCTACTTGGGAGGATACGATGAGGATCAGAGATCTTTACCCGTGCCTGTTTGTAGGCTTCCAAGTGTAAGCCTAGTTTTAGGGAGCAGATGTAATACCCCTCCCTTAGTCAAACTCTTTTGATACTTAGTTTGACCATGGTTGACCTATGCAGTTATTTATGTGGATGGATGATACTTTATGTTGTGATACTTCTTATCATGATACGATGCTATGAGTTTGATTTAGTAAATGTTGTTTATGCATTATATCTTTATGGATGATTAAATGTTAATTTTACTCATATGTACTAACACATGGACTAACATATTTACTTTATGTATGAGATGTATCATGTGTCTGTCTTTGTGTATGTTTTTGGTTCTGTATGGGGTGAGAAGGGAAGTTCTTCCATCACTCACTTCGGAGAGATGCAAAATGTCACGATTTCCCTTCACCGGTGTGCCTGTTATGATTGGATATATGTGTGTATGCATTTCCCGATGATGCAATATTGCATGTACAAGGCATCGACTCCACCAAGCTTCACACATTTCAGCGTGCCTATATTATCTCAATGGAAGTTGGAGGAGATAGTCATAAGGTCTATCAGTGTCATCCCTAGCCTTGCTCGATTTTAGAGCATTGTCAGTTGTCATTTGTCAGCCCTATCAGAACGCCACTTAGGCAACTTTCCAATGCTTGGTATGTGGGTTATGTTTGTTCTCTTGGTTAGTGTGGTTAAATGTTTTAATGTGTGGGTTGTTTTATTTATTTTAATTGTTATTAAGTGTTGGTTGTAATTTAGTTAATTATTATTACTTACGAGTACTTAATAATTAATGTTTATGTTTTCAATATATAAAGATATTAAAGTATTAAATTAGCACTTTACCTTTTTATTAATAAATTAATAAATTGTCTTAAATAAATAAATTAATAATAAGTGCTTTGTTTGATAAATTAAATAAAGCTTTATTTATTGGTTATTGTGTCATGTTTTATGTGGTGATAAATTAATCTATTTTAGAATTAAATAAATAGCTTTATTGTATTTTATGGAGTGGCATTTTAATGTTGAATAAATTTATTTGTTTATTAATTAAATTAGAATTTTTAAATTTAAAATCGAAGTTTTCAAAAAGGTAAGTTTTTTGGGAACTTTTGTGTGCAGCGTGTTTGGAGGAAATTTCCTTCCCGGAAAGGAATTTTGAAGAAATCCTTTATATTTTGGAAAATTTCTAGAATATGGGGTGGTTCCTCATTTTTGTATTTTTCTCTACTTCATGAGTTTCCTGGGTTTTGTTTTGGCCTTTTACTAGAAAAGGAGTGGGGTTTGAAGATTGAAAAAGGATTAGCAGAGTTTGGGAGTTTGTTGGTTGATGTGTGTTGTCAGTCTGGTTTTTTTTTGAGCTTCTTCAAGTTCTTCTAGGAGTGCGTTGAAGGTAGGGGTTTTTTTTAATTCTCTTGTGTGTTTTTTTAAGAAAGAAATCTTTTGTGAATAAATGGTTGTTGTGTGTAATGAATTTGTTTTTGGAAATCTTATGTGGAAAGAAAGATTAACTTTCATTATTGTTGTGTGCTAGTGTTTTTTGGTAATATTTTGTTGAAGGGAAGATTTTTTTTTTTTAATTTGGGAAAAACGTCTAAGAAAAATTTGTGATTGTATTTGGTTCTGTTTCATAGTCTTAATCCTTATTTCCATTGTAGAATTTTTTTGGATCATATGATCATTTTGGTTTTCGGAAATAGAATGTTTTGTGACTCTTTGATTGAGACTCTTAATTATTCATGTAAAAAATTTATACATTTATTTAATTTTTAGTTTATCTTATGTGAGTTTCCTAAGAAATTAGATGAAATGTATTTTTGATTGGATAAATTTTAAATGTTAAAAAAAAAATGTTTTAATCTGGAATGGATATTTTAATCTTACTATATTATTCATTTTAAATTGATTTTGCAAATAAATTTTATCGTTTTAAAATCAATTTTTATTAATTTATATTTTTCTTTTGAGTATTGTGGCTTGGCCACAGCCATGGAAATCCACGGTTGTGGGGAGACCACGGCTGTGGGCCTCTCCCATAGTCATTGGAACTCACAACTGTGGGGAGACCATGGGCTCTCCCACTACTGTGGGAGCCCATGACTTTAGGGGGGAAAGACCCATAGACGTGGGATATAACCCACGCACTCTGCCATATTCGCAATGTCAACACTATTTTATTCGCCTAGTCAACTAAGTTCGTAGAGTATTAAATTTTGATGCTTAACTTTTGAGAGTTGTACGGTATTATTTTCTGCTATTAATGCTTAATTTGGATTTGAGTTTTATTTATATTTGTAGATACATATTTTAACATAAGCTTGGAGATTTAAATTTGGGTTTTTCTTAATGTGTTTATTATGATAAATATAGTTTTGTTCACTAAATGAAGTTATGTTGGACAAGATGGACATTGTTGAAAATGTAAGTTGTTTAGAAGAGTATTTAATTCATTAAACAATTGATTTTGCATGCTTTGCAAATGAATGTCTTTTGGCTAAAGATTGCTTATTGGGGTAACTTATTGGGTTAATGTTTTAAAGGGAAATGTGGTGTTTTTGTTGAATTGAGTTACTAAATGAGTCTTGGCTTTCGAGTTAAACTTTTTAAGTGCTTGGCCTTGATTTTTACTTGTTATTTCCCTTCATGTGCTCTTGTGATGTGAGTTGACCATTTGTTAATTGAATTACCTCATGTTGGCTCAAACTCTTATAGAGGTTGTATGTAACCAAGTATTTAGCAATTGTTCTTGAAGTTCATGGGATCTTATTTTGGCCTTTGTTTTCTTCTTAGAGTTCTTTGGAGGTTGTGTAGTGTCATAAGGGAGAGTGGCTTCCAAGTGGGGGTCGAGGCCCAAATTGGCTGCTAGGATAACCAAGTGGAAGTTGGTTTAATAAGTGATAACCTAATAATATATTAGGGGCTTGGGTAGTTTATAACATTAATCAATATTAATTGTGCCCTGCTTATGGTTGAGTGCTCGTATAGAGTTAGGATGTAGTGGGAAGGCCTAGAATGGCATGATCAACTACCTTGTCTACATGAAAGGTAAGTTGACACCGCATGAGACTTGAATGGGGGTTGGGGGTTCGGGAGAGGCTATTAGGATAACCTAGGATTGGTGTCAAGGCCTATGGAGGCCTTCAAGGATAACCCATTTCAAGCTATGTGATGACACTCTTCCCGTATGTTCACTAGTGAGTAGTCTCGTGTTGGTAACACTTTGAGAATTCTTGTGGAAGTCATTTTTGTATCTTTGTGTCTTAGGTGGATTCCTGGTGAATTATTTTAGACCATGTACTACATTCTTTGTTGTTTTCTTTAGGGTCTTATGTTATCTGATAGCATGGAGGGATGGTTCCTTTTGGGCCATATGGTCGGGTGGTAGTGCCTTTTTCCATTGGGTATTTTAATCCAGTCTAGCTAGGATTGGCTTCATGCTTGCTTCAGCTTGCTCTCTTGGTTTTGGTTAGCTCGGTGTACCAGTTGGTGGCTTCATGTATCTTTTATTGGATCTTTTATTTATCTTCATTTGATATTATGTGGATCAGATGTAATCTATATATTTGTATGCTTTCATGGCAATGATGTAATCATGATGTAATTTATGAAGTACTTGTGATGTATATGAAATGAGACATAGATGGTAGGAGTTACATTAGTAATGGAAAACATTTATTTAATGCAATTGAATGTGCTCTTAATCAATATAGCTTTAGAAATGTTTATGCTATGCAATGTAAATGTATGATTCAATCATTTGCTTAATGGTTTACTTAGTTGATTAATTTGTTTAAGTTCATGTATGTATGATGCTATCTCTAGTTAGATTAATTAATCCACACTAGGAAACCCTTTAGGAGTTGTTGTAAAAGTCTTTTACTTGTGCATCATAGTGCAATCTTTCCTTTAAATGCAATTGTATGTTCTTTTTATGTTTTAAAAAAAAAAAATTCCATTTTTTTTTAGTTTTTTAGTTAAATCCTTTAGGGTTCCTTGGCGGGGCATTACACAAAAGATATTCTACCTAACTTATTCTTTCTAAAATAGGGATCATAGATGTAATACATGGATTTATTTCTTCAATATAAATTTATTTGAACCAAACTTCTCTTCTAATACAGGCAAAATCAAATCCATCATTTAATACTTCAATTCAATATCAAATACACTCCTAAGTATTATGAATACTATACCTAAATACAGAGAAGAAGGAGAGAGAGCATTGACAATCCATTAACATATTCCCGTAAATTATACATGGATGATTAAATTTTATAGACATATCTTATTTATTGTATAATGTAGCTACTAACAAGATACTTTGAGATATGCAAATCCAACCTTTCTTGAGGTCTCTTAATATTACAAATGCAACTAGAAGTCTTAAGTCCTTACTAAAAGATAAGTTCTACACAAGCAATCTTTCTTACATGCAGGATCACATATGTAGGACCAATCAATAGCTCTTTTTGGTATCAATCCATCATTGGTTAACTTCCTTATATTTTTTATCAAGATAGGAGAAATAAAAGGAAGAGAGAATACATCATTCTTGACTCGTATATATATTTATACATTTCATGCCAATTATTCATATACACATCATGACCTACACTAAATAATATTCATAGGTAAAATACAACCACTTCATCTTACTATTCATTAAAAAGAAATGAATCACTCCAATGTAATAAGTGTTGGTTTGATGGTGATTTTTGTATTTGATGACTTTATGTGTTGTCAATGATGACACACATATGTTTTGATTATCATGGTCATCTTTGTATACCAGTTAGGTTAAACCGGTACTACTATTAAGTCTTTGTATTGTAAACCGGTATCATATTTATAGAGTAAGTCTAACCGGTATGAAGGTGTCTAAAACGGTATATGTAGACAACTGGTATATGCAATTAAGACAAACGGTTTTGGTCAATTCCATTGTTACCAATTTTGAGATGTAGTGGAGAGAGACAAGGAGGTTAATGGAGACAATCATTCTGTGAGTTTGATGCGGTCAACACTCAACCAGTACCAGTGTTCCAACCGTTTTCCTAGATTGTGTGATGAGTTATCACCGGTCATGATGTGTTACCACCAACCAACATTTTTGCAGTGATTTGTGATGTGTTATGAAAGATTGTCCAGATTGACTAAACCTAGGAAGTTGTGTTGAGGTTCACGAGCTGACATGAAATCTAATGTCTATAAAAAGACATTGTGATGAGTTATTTTCATATGCAAGATACAAGTGATGTTATGAGTTAGAGTTGATGTGATTTATTGAAGGAGTTGCAAAGTATGTCGGTGATGCAATAATGAGTGAACAGAAAAGGATCTAAACCAGAAGAATGTGCTATTCCTAGATCATATCACCCATTGTTTTCTAATCACTACAATAGTATAAATCCCCTAATCGGGTAAGCTCTAACAAACTTCATTGTAGAAATATTCTAACAAGGTGATTCAATAACTTGGATCTAAATCCTTCACTGATGTTACCTTTAATTCAATATCAAATACACTCCTAAGTATTATGATTACTATATCTAAATACAAAGAAGAAGGAGAGAGAGCATTGACAATCCATTAACATATGTACATATATTATATATGGATGATTAAATTTTCTAGACATATCTTATTTATTGTATAATGTAGCTACTTACAACATACTTTGAGACATGCAAATCCAACCTTTCATGAGGTCTCTTAACATTACAAATGCAACTAGAAGTCTTAAGTCCTTACTGAAAGATAAGTTCTACACAAGCAATCTTTCTTACATACAGGATCACATATATAGGACCAATCAATAGTTCTTTTTGGTATACATACATTATTGGTTAACTTCTTTATATTTCATATCAAGATAGGAGAAAAATAAGGAAGAGAGAATACATCATTCTTGACTCCTATATAAATTTTTACATTTCATGCCAATTCTTCACATACACATCATGACCTACACTAAATCATATTCATAGGTAAAATACAACCACTTCATCTTACTATTCATAAAAAAGAAATGAATCACTCCAACATAAAAAGTGTTGGCTTGATGATGATTTTTATATTTGATGACTTTATGTGTTGTCATTGATGACACACATATGTTTTGATTATCATAGTCATCTTTGTATACCAGTTAGGTCAAACCAGTACTACTATTAAGTCTTAATATTATAAACCAATATCATATGTACAGAGTAAGTCTAACCAGTATGAACATGTCTAAACTGGTATATGTAGACAACTGATATATGCAGTTAAGACAATCGATTTTGGTCAATTCCACTGTTATCAGTTTTGAGATGCAATGGAGAGAGACAATGAGGTGCATGGAGACAATCAGTTTGTGAGTTTGATGCAGTCAACACTCAACCGATACCAGTGTTCCAACCGGTTTCCTAGATTGTGTGATGATTTATCACTGGTCATGATGTGCTACCACCAACTGACATTTTTGGCGGTGATTTGTGATGTGTTATGAAAGATTGTCCAGATTCACTGAACCTAGGAAGTTGTGTTGAGGTTCATGAGCCAACATGAAATCTAATTTCTATAAAAAAGACATTATGATGATTTATTTTAATATGCAAGATACAAGTGATGTTATGATTTAGAGCTGATGAAATTTGCTGAAGGAGTTGCAAAGTATGTCGGTGATGTAGTAATGAGTGAATAGAAAAGGATCTAAACAAGCAGAATGTGCTATTCCTAGATCATACCACCTATTATTTTCTAATCATTACAATAGTTTAAATTCCCTAACTAGGTAAGCTCTAACAAGGTGATTCATTAACTTGGATCTAAATCCTCCACTGAGATTACCTTAACCAGATATAGCTCCTAACAGGGCTTGGTATCTTTAACAGGATCTTCTCCTAACAGAGCATTTTTAGACCTTAATCGGCCAGTTCCCTATTTCTGTAGATAGTTAACTTGTGAGTTCTATCTCACCGTAGTTTTTCCCAGTTGGGTTTTCCACGTATAAATACTTTTGTTATGGTGAATGTTTTACTTGTTGTGAATTATTTTATAACACTTTGGATTTCATGCAAAGTCATAAGTAAACTGGTTAAATGTTTTTACCAGTCTGGGATTAAAGTTATTTTTTTTACTATCACTGATTCACCCCCCCTCTCACTGCTTTATAAGGTTATGAATTGGTATCAAAGCCTAACTTCCTTAAGGCTTAATTGCTTGGAAGGAAACCCTAAATTCATTATGGGGGATATGAGTTATAGAGAGATGGCTATAGTACTTGCTGAAACTAGGGATGAGCTAGAAACCTTGAGAGGCAGATTCAACACTTCACAAGCAAAGAGGAAACAACTGACTGAACAATTATTGGAGATCTTTGACAACAACTCTTCAGATGAGGCCAACATGTATGCACTAGTTGAAGAAGTGGAGAAATTGAATGGTGAAAAAATTAACCTAAGGAGAGAACTTGAAGCTCTTACAATCTGTATGAGTCAAGAACTTGAAGCAAGGAGGGCAACTGAAGACCTGATCAAAGAGAAAGATCATGAGATCTCTAAGATCAAGCAGAAGAATGTAGCTTTGCATGAACATTGGCATGAGGAGAAAGAAGAGAAAGATGCATTATAGTCAGATCTTGAGATGGCAATGTCTCTTAGAGAGACTCTTATCAAGCATAATGAAGATTTTACCAAAGAGCTTACTAAGGATAATGGGAAGCTTGACAAATTCAACAAGATCGCCTCTATTCTAGATGAATAGATCCAATCTTGGAGAATGAAAGGTGACACATCTAGATTAGGATTCAATACATTTGAGCAAGGTGAGTCTTCTAGAACAAAAGATACTTCATCAAAAGACAAATTGGTATCTAAAGGCATAAAATTAGGTAAGAAGAAGTTTAAACCAGTTTGTTTTAACTGTCACAAACCTGGACATACTACTAATGTGTGTAGAAGAAGATCTAATGAGAACACTTGCTATAATTGTAATACTAGATATGTGTCTAGAAGATTTGAAGGTCATTGCTACACATGCAATATGTATGGACATAGATCAATTGAATTTAAATATGGAGCAAATAACCCAGCACCTCACATGAATTAAAGACCTGTCGGTGACTAGAGAGGGACTTATGATAACTGAAGAAACATGAACTTGAAAAAACCCTATGTCAACCGGTTTAGTCCCTATGAGATGGAGAAGGTAATCAATGTGATTTGCTCAATTTGCAATAACTATGGATATGTGGCTATGAAATGCAGAAGAAGGACTGGAAGAGGTAATGCAAGACCTTGGAGAGCATTTGGGATGGCCCACTATCATTGTCATAAATCAAGACACATTGCTATGTTTTGCAGAACTAAGAAGAACCAATTGGTAAATCACTCCGAAGATCAAAAAGGAAAAAAAAGATAGTATATGTTGAAGAAACTAGAGCATAGATGAATAGAATTTGGAAGAAGAAAAGTGAGGACAAGCCATCAAAATAATCAAATCCTTCACCTAGTGTGGAGAATGCTACACTGATAAACTGAGCTTTTCAACAAGCCTAAGGGGAGCATATCGGTAAATCCATTTCCAAAACCCTTGAAGAGAGTGTGGTAAGAAAATTTTGCATTTCGAGTTGTAATATAAGAATTTTGATATTTATGTCAATCAATTTTCTAAGGATTATCAACTGGTTGATATGCCTACCAGTATAGGCAAGTTTGTTAAGTGGTAATTAGGGTTTGTTACCCTATCGGTAGTGTAATAAATGAAGTAGGTAAGTTAATAAAAGGAAGTTATACTAAATCATTTTTACCCGATTTTCATTCGAAGAAGCATTTTGTGAGCACTTGTAGAGAGAAATAGAGCATTGTTAGCAAATGGAGAATGAATTTGTGCTACGGATTAAAAAGTTGAATCGGGCGTGTGAGAAAGCAACCAAAAACCCTAGTAGTGCAAAGGGAACAAGGTATTTTTGTCAATCTCTCTCTTGAATCAAGATTATTTAGAATGGCATCACCATCTACACCAGCAGAGAGACTTTTTATCACTGTTGAAGCTATGGAGTCAATGGAGATGGATAAGATAGAGTCTTATAATGCATTATCTCAAGTACCCCAAGGTGTTTTGATTAAAGGTGATTTGACAAGCTATACAAATTGCAAAATTGAGGATCTAGGGTCATTGGCAATCTATTCTCAGCTTAAATATCTATGTGACAAAAGCAGGAAGATCAAACCTAAATATATTAGGGTTTATGAGAAAGGTTTTCATAATGTGGTGTATTTTCTAGAATATTTTGAGGAAGAACATGTCAGGATTATGCTCAGTCATGTACATGGAGGGAACATGTATCTTGATAGGTCTCACACTATCACAAAGAAGGTTATTCATGCAATAACAGGTTTCTGCCAAATCGGTGAAGTACCCAAGTTAAGGAAAATCTTGAATGAGAATGTTATTGAGTTGACAAATACACTACTGATGGTCGTGCTATATTTGTCAATAACATTGCAGATGAAGGAGTCAAGTTTGCAACAATGGTTATTGGCTACCGAATATTTCATTCCAGCCAAATGAACAGTGTACCATCTGCTACCGTGCATCTTGCCTACTGGATGATGAAAGAAGATGCAGATTATGATCTGTGTGAGGTGATGAGAAGTCAATTGATGTTGAATCTAGAATCAATAAAGAAGGACAATAGTCAGAAGTTTAAATATGGGCAACTTTTGATCGGTTTGTTTTTCTACTTTCAAAATTTTATTCCAGGAATTGGTGATATACAATGGTCTAAGGATACACCTATTACAACCCAAATTAAGAATAGCATAAAGTCTATGAAGAACACATTCCCAATTGCAATGAATAGGTATTTTAATGAATTCTAGAAGAAGATGAGCATGAGACTAAGGTTATCAGATGAAGTGGTGAAACACTTTGAAAAAGACATTTGTTTCACTGTGACCACTGATTTCTATCTTATGGAGGATGTTGAACCAAGAGAAGAAGAAATGGAGGAAATGACCTATGAAGTCAATTATGACTTACTAATCGGTTATGCCAACAACCTCTTGGCATCACCTAAGGACACTAAGAAGAAAAGAATGGGCACTTATCAAGAAAGGATTGCATCAGCACAACCCAGTAGTGTGAAGGAGAAAAAGAAGAAAGAAGATCAAGGAGCTTATGTGTCTACCGGTACAAGAATAACAAGAAGTATTCAAATCAAGAAGGAACCAGTACCTAAGGTATATGCAAAGAAGACCACTGTCACATGGAAAAGAGGCAGACATCTCATCCTTCAAGAGGAATCTGAGGAAAACTGAACCTGAAGAAGAATCAAAGAAGATGAAGGTAACTGGTAAGAAATCTAAACCAGTAGGAGAAATTCCCAAACAAAGTACTCCTATTGGTGTTACATCTTTCAAACCAATGAGTGATTTTGAGAGGACTTTGAAAATATTAAGGAGAAAGTTGTTTGATAATGTAAAAGAATATTTTGATTCCTTTGATGAAGGTCAGAAACAAGAAGTGGTACAAGAGGTAATCAATCACCTGTGTCAAAATAATTGGTTACCACAAGATATTCAAAAGAACATTTTTGATTCTTTATATTTAATTCTTGAAAATAAACGAAAGTTTATTATAGATCAGGACCAAGAGATTATTGATAGAATTTTTGTTCAATATTTTCCCAAGTTGGCTCGTGAAGAATTATTAGTAATACTTGCTAAATATAAAAGACAATTTCATTAAAAAACAAGGAGACTGAGACTATTGGATGGTAAGATTCAGACAGTTGAAGATGATACTCATCAAACTGCACAAGATATTTAGAAGATGAATGAGCAATTGAAGGGATATCATAATAAACCTAATCAGACTGAGACTGGAGCTCCACCAGAGCTGGATGTTGAAGAAATAATTACAATGGATGTAGTCTACCGTGTCAAGAATAAGGATGACATAAGTTCTCCACTGGTCATATTCTTTGTGGATGAAACTAAAGAAATTCAGGATATTGTTGATACAACCAATAACGTCATTGAACTGGTTAAGGAAACAAAACATCAACCAGATATTGTTGAGAAACAAATAGCAGAGGAAGCACTGGTTACTGAACAAAGTGTGGATATACAACCACCACCTGAAAAAGAACACAATGTTGAGAGTCAACTACCAACAATCATTCCACCTACACTGCAGGAACAAATAGAGAAAGAGAAAATAGAGAAGAAGGTAGAAGAGAAAAAGGATGAAGAGGAGAAAGAAAAGGAGAAGAAAACCGATGATGATGATGATGACTCAATCAGCATAAAAGGCTCTATAGATATGGACAATTTGAGTGCATCTAAATTGATGGAGATTGCTACTATTATGCAATCCAGAGCACAAAAGAAGAGGTTGAAAGAGTAGAGAAAAGAAGCAGAGACTATTCAGACTATTGTTGACATTTTGTCAAGTCTCCTATCAGAGGCTGATACTAGTAATTTATCCACCCCTATTTCTAATCTTGGATAGTTAGTTGTTGATGCCCGTGAACAACTAAAATCACTTGAAGAGGCAACTCATGCCTTAGGAGAAAAAGATTACAGGAAGAAAAGGGGAGAGTAACTGATTCTAGAAATTGATAAAGGCAAGATTGCTTTAACAGTGAACATAGATCTATTAAGAAGCAGTATAGAAATTGGAGGTAAAATTTTGGCTACTATATCTAAAGTATCACTATTTTGTTCTGATTTGAAGAAAAATTTAGAAGATACAGAGAAGGAAATTGAGAGGATAAGTGATGCATATATACCAGTACAGGATTCCGCTTTGAATTTTGGTAAATTTGTTGATGCCTTACAAAACCTATTAGAATTTTATGATTTTGAATAGGTGAAGTGGATAAGATCCTTGAAGGAGTTGAAGAATTAGCTAATCCCAAAAGTTGAAATCCTACAAAGGGCATACAAGGATTCTGAAGTAGTTTTGGCTACCCCGGAGATGAGCACTATTGATGCTATGGAAGAATTTACTGCACAGATTTTGACACATGTTGAGATCACTAAGACACTGTTAGAAGCATGGGATAATGACCTTGAATAGTTGAAGATTGATTTCAGTAACATTTTCTCTAGAGTTACATTGTAAAGATTTAAAACTCTTATATATATATGCAGTTTTTTATGACAAATTTTGATGTAATGTATGTATTTTAGTTTTCTATTTAGCATTGTTGTCAAATGGGGAGTAGAAATATGTAAAATACAACCACTTCATCTTACTATTCATAAAAAAGAAATGAATCACTCCAATGTAATAAGTGTTGGCTTGATGATGATTTTTGTATCTGATGACTTTATGTGTTGTCATTGATGGCACACATATGTTTTGATTGTCAAAGTCATCTTTGTATACCAGTTAGGTCAAACTGGTACTACTATTAAGTCTTTGTATTGTAAACTGGTATCATATATATAGAGTAAGTCTAACTGGTATGAAGGTGTCTAAACCAATATATGTAGACAATCAGTTTGGGTCCATTCCATTGTTACCAGTTTCGAGATGCAGCAGAGAGAGACAAGGAGGCACATGAAGATAATCGGTCTATGAGTTTGATGTGGTCAACACTCAACTGGTACCGGTGTTCCAACTGGTTTCCCAGATTGTGTGATGAGTTATCACTAGTCATGATGTGTTTGTTAGTCCCAACCGGTGCTGAGAGGGGAGGGGTAAATCAACACTTTACCAGTTTTACACAATTAAAAATTTTAATTCAAGTCTACGCTAACTTAATATTCATCAATGTAAATAATTACTCTAGAAGAATATGCATGCATGAAGAGATACACAGTGACACGAAGATTTATCTCATGGAAACCCAAATGGGAGAAAACTACGGTGTGAGTAGGAACTCACAACATTTGTACTCTTCTGGAGTACGCCTGGTGAAGAGCCATCCCTATTAGGAGATTAAAAAGATACTGTTAGGTGCCACCAGGTTAGGGGATTTTATTTAAGGTATATTAGTGCCATTACCCTGTTAAAGGTAGCCTGGTTAAAGGACTTAGGAACATCAATTAAGATGTCACCCGATTAAGGGATTTTACAAAGGGACCTGTTAAAGTCCACTTGGTTAAGGGATTTGAGTTGCAATGGTTAGAAAGCTATAGAAAGATGATCTTCTGGAGTAAATACTTATAGCTTGATCAAATCACAATGAAAATCATACTCTATCTGCATTAGTTGTGTCTACTCTGCACAACATCGGTTTTCTGCTTATACCTTCGGCTCTGCACTCTATCGGTCCTCTAATCCTTGACTCTTCACTCTGTTGATCCTCTAACCCACACCTCTACCCTCTACCAGTCCTCTAACCCTCAAATCTACACTCTATCGATCTACCTCATACACTCTCTGCTCTGCTAAATCTTTTAGCACATCCTCTCACTCTACTCTACACTTTGGATCGCCTTTCACAAGATCTTCTCTTTGCAAATTTTATGATCAAGAATATTTTTAATGAACTAAAAATACTTTATACATTCTCTGACATCAATTTCAAGTGTCTTCTTAATCAATGCAATCATATATTTTGGTAGATTTAGAATTCAAATCTTCCTTCTCTTGCTCTGCATGCCCTGCAACCAATTCTGTCACCGCATCCCTCAAAAATAGTGACTTCTAGGTCGAGTTCAGTCTTTTAAATGCAAACCAAAAAATCTGCAAGTAATCATGGCTTAACTGCATGATGAATGAACTTGACTTCACCAACCATTAGTTTGGCATAGACATAATCTCACCAACTCACCTTTTGCCATCGCAACTATGTAACCGATCACCGCTCTGAGATTTATGGTGACCACCTATCTTCCTTCTACTTCACCAGTGTACAAGTCTACCACTACACTCTTCATTACTAGTTCATCCTTTGATGTTGGTTTGTTGTGCTTCCATCAAGCCTCTTCTCCTATTTTCCAATGAGGTTTTGGTTTATATACAACCTCAAGCCTTCTTGCCTAAGTCACCTTTTGTGACTTCATCATCATCAGAATGACCAACCTAAAGATTTGACCTCAACACCGATCTTCTTGAGTGATAAAATGGTTAGCTTAGTCTATCTTCCCTTGAGCTGATTGAACCTTGATCATCTGTCTCTTATGTTGTTTCCATGTTGTTTACAAGTCATCACCTTTGCTACTGAGATACACCACTCCACCGGTACTACTCCACCAATCAATGTTAGATATCAAGGATAAATCTTAGCAAATATACCAGTTCTTTGGATTAACTAGTTTTGTCAATGCCAACAATGTCCCCCTTTGGCATTGATGATAACACTTCAGAATCTGTCTTATCAGTTGCTCATACATTTACTTTCTTCATTTTCTTTCTTTATCATTACTTCTTCTCTGAGTAATGAATATCTCCCCCTAACACTGCAATACTCTATTTCAGCAACTTCAGCTCAACACTATTTACCAATATTCAAATACTATAATCATATCTCTCACTTTGACAACAATGCTAAAGATGTATTTTAGTACACTTACAAGACTGGCCCCCCTAACCTGAATAGTCCACACTTATCAATCCAGTCCTAGAATTTTTTCATAAAGAAATCATACTAGATTGATATAGAGCCCTTTTTTAATTATTTTAATGCAAGTAGGGGCATTACCCCTATCTTACCTCTAAGGTATTCAAAGGTGTCCTTATGTAGTGGCTTGGTGAAGATATCAGCCACCTATTCTTTTGTTGGTATATACTCCAACCTCACTTCCTTGTCTTGAACCTATTCTCTAAGGTAGTAATATTTGATAGCTATATGATTTGTCTTGGAATGAATTGCTAGATTCTTGGATATGTCTATAGCACTAGTGTTGTCACAGTGAATTACCATAGGTTCAGTCACCTTTTCTTGGATACCTTCCAATAATTTCTTCATCCATACAATTTGTGTACAGTTGATTGCAGCAACCACGTACTCAGCCACAGTTGTGGATTGAGATATGCAATTTTGTTTCTTTCTTGTCCATGACACAATCCTATCTCCAAGAAAAAATGTGATAGGACCTAAAATTATGTCTTCCAAAATTTGGTCATTCTCATTTTATTTTGTCCTCTGTCAAGTTTTCATGGGTTTAGGGCTTTAGCGATTGTGTCTTTTCTTGATTAAGTCTTGGTATAAAGAAAAATCTTCGATCCTTTTTATATTTTGTCATTGCCTTTTTTCTCTCTTAAGGCCAAGGGTTCCACTTTGTTGGTGGGGCCATTTCATTCCCTAAATATTAAGTGGTGGTCAACTGGTTTATGAAATGTGATTTTTCCTAAGTTGCAAAAATTTCCCTATGACCAGTCTTCCTTTAAATATTTGTGCCCATAATTTTCCTCAAACTGAAAGTCCTAAGTATTTTGGCTGGTTGCTAAAGACAGAATGAATCAAACGGTTCATGCTTCCCTGTGATCAAAGATGCAAGGATGATAAAGATCGCGACATTGTGAGATTGTGTCATATGTTTTCAATGGAAACTGACAAGGTTGACAGTATAACCAGTCGAAGCATTGTGTTACCAGTTCTTATGTGGTAAAGGTCAGTTTACTAATAGTCTTATCAATTTGCACGTGTTCAAAATGAATGGAGATGTTTTATCCTAAGTTAAAAGGTGCTCAATTTTTTAATTCTAGAGGAATTAATGAGCATTGTTCTAAGAAGTAAAGTTTGAACAGATCTGATGGCCCTCGTATCCCTACGATCGAAGTTTTAGGGAAATTACAAACCATGGCATCATGAGATGATCCCACATGTCCCAGGCTGACCAAGAAGACCTACGGTGAAGCCGCTAGCAGAGTCTGGTCAAAAGATGATATGGTGTTGTCTAGTCGGGATTTGGTGGGTCCTCGGATATAGGTGGAAGGTCAAATGTCACGTCAAAAAACAATGATCATTATATTTGCCAAGTTGGGTAAGATCTGCAGTTGAGTTTCAAATGTGAAATTAGGAGGGATCATAGAAGGCACCGGTCATAGCTCATGGGGAAGAGGCACAATGAACAGAATAAAAACTTGTCCACTCAGGATGATTAGTGACCAATTGGGATATTTTGATGCCAACCTAGTCTAGGAGGATTATTTTCAAATTTTCTATTGAGCATAGGACTGATTCTACAAGGCAACGATGATATCTTAGAGATGTGAAAGGATTAGGATAAGATTATAGTTCAAGTGTGATGCATCATGAGTTCTCCGATGAATTCAAGGATTTGCTTGTTGACAAAGATCCTAAAGCAAAATAATGTACACCCATGGAAGAATAAAATAAGGATAAAATCACTTGCATCAGATGAACCTTGACAGAAGAATATAGTGGATGTGATATGCATAAATTAAAGTGTCCATAGATGGAAGACTGAATTAAGAGCACTAGAGTGATGATGTTTCACAAACAGGCACTACATTATGAAGTATGGTTTAACTATAAATACAACAAGGTGGTGATCAAGTTGGTAGAAGAGTATGAAGCCTTTTCATTTTTTGAATGTAGTTTTTCCTTCTGCAAAGGGAATCATGTTTGAGCAAGCTTGTAAATGGAGTTGCAATATACTCTATGACACTGGATGGATTTTTTCTCTCATGTGTGAGTATGTCTATTGCTAGAGGGCATGTGAAAGTGGGGAAGATTTCCAGAGGGGGTATGAAATCCTTTTCTTATGAAGAAAGGCCACACATGGCACAACCTCTGTGTCTACTCTGTCACTAGATGGCAGGGGGTTCTAAGAGAGAGCCCACAGAGGAATGAAAAAGGAACATGTCTGGGTATGAAGTGGTAGCAATCCATCTATGTACCTGCATGGAAGCTGCAACCCCTCCCCAGCATATTATTTTTCCCCCCTAAATCCCCCTCCCACTACCTCTCATCCTGGGAATGAAGGTTGAAGCTCCTCCTCTAGTTTAGAGGCGACTTTTCTCCTTGCCAGGATCCTGTTTCCTTTCTTAGAAGGGAAATGCTCAATAGGATAAAAGTGCAACATCTTACACTCCATCTGAAGGTGTTAGGGCGATAACAACATGGTTCAAATTTTTTTTTCCCATACCAATTTTTAGTTGAGAACAATGATTCACAGGTTGCAGCGCATGGACATGTAAACAATTTTGTAACAAAATTGCATATGGCCTTTTAGGGTTAATTGTTAAGAATGAATATGTTGTTAACATGTGTCTTCTGGCTCAAATCTTGTGGCTCCCTTTATTCTATAAAAGGGGAAATCATGGCTAGGAGAAGGGTTCATAATTTGATAAAAACATCTTGTAGGTTCAATTTTCTTGTTCCTTGGGTTTTTTCCTAGTTTGTTTCCAGCAGTGATTTAGAGTGAAGCAAACAAGCTGTAAAATATTTTACAAAGCAAATAAATAAATGTTTTAGTGTCAAATTTTATACAGGTTCTTGAAGGAGTTATGCATAAAATTTGTCTTGTGACAGAAATAGCTTTTTGTTTAAAGAAAAATAGAATTCCGACCTTTTTCTCTTAAGTGCATGATTCTATCAATTTTTAAATGAAATGAATCAAAGGTTTGTTTCATTTAGTATATTGTTATGATGTATGTAGCTATGCTTCGGCCCAAGGGGTCCATTAAATCTCTTAAATGGAGCTGCAGAATGATAGGGCTTATGCAAGGATTTTAGATAGGTAGTTTTGGGTTAGGGTTACAAATGGGATATATTGTAAGGCAGCATCATCTCAGATTTTATGTTATCAGATCAAATTCTTTCACATTTTCAAGTTTATGTCAAGTGCCCAATGGAGTAAGCCACTAATCAATGTTTGTAACTGGTTTTGTTTATCAACCTTGTTTTTCTTTTAATTGATGAATCTCTACAAATATCTTAAAATATCAGAAAATCATTTGTTAAGTTTTATGCATTTTCTGAAAAATTATCCCATCCTTCTCATACTCTAGCTTAAGGTTGAGGATCAATGAAGGACTTGCCATCCTTGAGCATTCTCCCTTTCTATTGAGTCGTTTCGTGAGATAATCTGCTTTTTTTTCAGTAAATTCTTGAGTATCATTATAAAGAGCAGGAAGTCCACTGAAGGGATCACCCTCCTAGGTCCTATAGAGCCCGAAGTGTAGAAGGATCTTGTGTCCTTGTTAAAGTTGGTCCAAGCCTGATGGATATTGATAGTTGCAGGTGGCTCTCCATAGATATTTGGAGGAATTAGCTTGGTCTTTGCTCTGTGGCAGTGTAAACCCATCCATTTTTGGGAACCAACAAAAATGGTGACTCTGTTGGGGACAAATGAACTGTTGAGAATCTCTAGTTAGAAAATATTTACTTAATATATAGTTGAGATTATCCCAGTCGAGTCACCAACAAAAATGGTGACTCTTCTAGGGAAAATATGAATTGTAAAGAATCTCTGGTAAAAATATTTGCTAAATATATAGTCAAGATTATCCCATCCGAGTCACCAACAAAAATGGCAACTCTACTCGAAAATGTTGCATAAAGTTGTTTGGGTCTTTTGTGATTTGATGGTTGAGCATTGCTCCCGCGTCATAGGACTAAAACTTTTGCCCATAGAGTGAAGAGCTTCTTAACCTGTCCCTTGTCAGTTTGAGTCATTTCTCATAAATGTTGCTGGAAAATCTATTATAGTTCATTTTCTATAGTTTGGTCTAGATCTATCCATTTTTGAAGATTATTTGTAATACCTCACAAGTGTGAGTGGCGACTCTAAGACTCTGAGATTTATGCACCAGTGTGTGTTTGCCTAAAGAAGAAGAACCAAGAAATTTACAGAAAAAATGACGCAGATTTGAGCTCTTATGATGAAGTACCCTGACAAGTTGAGGATGGAATCTATACTATGCCATTTGATGATAAGGAAGTGTTGCGGTGTTGTGTTGAAACAAATCTGACCTCTGAAGGAATTCCAGTTGTTTGAGTATTTATCCTCTGCAAGGAGGTGGCGACTCTGTCAAAAGATCAATGTTAGAGATTTGAAGGATTGAAGGTGATTTTGCAATTCCCAGGTTAAAGAAGGCAACAATAGCTTCAGGATTTCAAGGTATTTAGATTTTCATGAGTTAAATGTATTTTCATAAAAATTGTGTGTGGAAAAATGTTCCCTAAAGAGTGAAAGAAACACTAAGGAAGGGAATGGTAGTGATTATTTTACATACTCTTGTGATTCAATTTCCATTTTCTGATAGTTCTGATACTTAAAGATAAGTACAGATGCCAAGCTAATAAGATGAGAGGGGGGGGTGAATCATACAAACTTAATCTTCCATAAAAACATCAGATTCAACCTCGGTAACATATACTTCAGTAATATAACCAAAACTGCTAAACATGCAAACTCAAAAGCATATTAACATCATAACACTCATAACACCAGATTTAACGTGGAAACCCAAATAGGGAAAAACCACTGTGGGATTTCAGACCCACTAAGAAATATACTCTTCTAGAGTATGCTCGGTTAAAAGCAAATCCTGTTAAAGATTACAAACACATTGCTAGATGTGACCCGGTTAAGGGATTGCCCTCAGATCTGTTAGGATCTTCACCTTTTTAGAAGTGACCTTGTTAAAGGATTTCAAACACTCAATCAGAATGTCACCTTGCTAGAGGGTTTTACAAATAAGACTATTAAGTCCACTCGGTTAAGAGATTTTCTGTCACTTCACAAAATAACAGTAATAAAAATCTATCTGCAACTTCACATCTAAAATGCTAAAGCAATTTCTTATTTCCTCAATACAATATAGACATAGAACTAATCTTGTCCATCTACTGGGCTCTGTACTATGTTATTCAAAACAGGTCTTCAAGCTTCTATGCTCGGTAATCACTATGTAGCATCCTTGTGCATACACTTGCCCACATACATTATTTATCAACAGTTCCCTATTTATAAACAATTCACCAACCACTTAATCTCCTTGATTATATTTCCCATAATCAATCATAGCCATCAGATCTTCAAACTTTGTCTGGGTTCAATGTATCCTTCGATCTGAAAATGTTTTACCCTGCCTCGGAACTTGCATACATTTCTTGGAACTTGTACTAGGGTATTGCAGTTCAATCTAAGCTGTAGATCTTCCTGCTGATTATCCTTTGCCATAGATTCTATAACAAACTTCATTCATGGCATACCAATCATTTAATCATAACCAGATCATCAGCTTCCTTCATTAAATAATGCATGTAATCATTTAATGCATTCTATTATTACTCGATTGCAACTCGGTAAATACTAAACTTCACTCAGTAGACATTCTGCCTTCATTAACCAATAGCGATAACCTTAAGGTTTACCGACTAGGTTCCTTAGGGTTTACCGACTAGATTCTTTGCTCGGTAACATAGTATAATATTAACCTTTCAATCAATAACATATGTATGATATCAAAACAATCTAAACATCATGATCTCATCATTGTCTAACTCAGTAATAGGTTCCATTGAATAACTTATTTCTCCCCTTATTCATCATATTCTTTCTATGTCTTTTACCAACATCGTTATACTCATCAAATCATACTTCTCAAGATATGGCGACATCATACTGAATTAGAAAATCAATTTCTTGACATCAATGACAAAATAATAATATTGAGATAGTAAATATCCTTAATTAGTTATATCCATAATCATCAACAACCTTCTCAATATCCTTATTGAAATGCCAACAATCTCCCATTGTCTGTTATAATGCCAACAATCTCCCCCTTTGGCATTGATGGAAAAACCAATTGATTTGACCTAATTGATTTGGATTGCTGTGACATTTTGAAATACTGAAATTCTCTCCTTGTGTCATCAGAATTCTCCCCCATACATTAGTCTTCTCCTCTTGTCTTTTGTCTTCTCCCCCTTTGACAACAATGCCAAAAAGTAAAGAACTAAAGCATAATTTCTTCCTGTATGAAGTGATTTCCTGTTGTTATGTGTCAACTTAGTCTCGGTCAGAGCATTTTGTCTTCAATTCCTGTTTCTTGTATTGTTTCATGTATTGTTTCCTGCATACCTTTAGAAAACATCCTAAAGTGTGTCAATCAACATCAACTCCTAAAAGATATTCTGTAGAGTCATCAAATTGATGCTTTCACCAAACTCGGTCAGTGAGTAGAAGATAGGGGTAGGACCCCTAACTTACTTCTGAGATACTCAAAAGTGTCCCTTGGTAGTGGCTTGGTGAAGATATCTGTTATTTGTTCCTTTGTGCTAACATACTCCAACACCACTTTCTTCTTTTGAGCTTCTTCTCTAAGATAATGATATTTGATAGAGATGTGCTTTATCTTAGAGTGCATAATAGGATTCTTTGAAATGCTAATGGCACTAGTATTGTCACAGAATATAGTTACTAGCTCAGTAACTTTCTCATTTATACCTTCCAATAGTTGTTTGATCCATGCTATGTTGGTACAATTCAATCCTGCAGCAACGTATTCAGCTTCTATTGTTGACTGTGAAGCACATCCTTGTTTCTTGCTAAGCCAACTCACTAGTCTTTCTCCTAAAAAGAAATCTCCTCCACTTGTGCTTTTTCTGTCATCAATGTTGCCTACCCAATCAGCATCAGTATAAACTTTTAAATCAAAGTCATTTCTTTTCTGATATACTAAGACATAATCCTCAGTGCCTTTCAAGTATCTAAAAATTCTCTTGATTGTTGTCATGTGTGCTTCCTTAGGATCTGTAGAGAATCTTGCAACTATAACTACTGCATGTGCTATGTCTGGTCTGTTGTGAACAACATATTGTAGTTTTCCAATCATGGATCATTAAAGTGTCTCATCAACAGATGCAGATTCATCATTCTTTGATAGTTTACAGTTGGTAATCATAGGAGTACTTACTGGTTTTGAATCCTCCATTCTAAATTTCTTCAAGATTTCCTTTATGTACTTGGATTGAGTAATGAAAATCTCATTTTTTATTTGCAGTATCTATAAACCTATAAAATACTTTATCTCATCAATTAATGACATCTCAAATTCTTTGCTCATTTCATTTCCAAAATTCTTGCATAGAGAGTCATTTCCACAAAATATAATATCATCAACAAATATGGCTGAGATTAGTATTCCATTTTCATCATTCTTCATGTAAATATTGTTGTTTTCACTTGTTCTTATAAAACCAATCTTGATTAAATAAGAGTGCAATCTTTCATACCATGCTCTAGGTGCTTGTTTCAGACCATATAAAGCTTTGTTCAATTTAAATACCTGATCTTTATTATTGTCTTTAGCAAATCCTTCAGGTTGTTCAATAAAAGCTTCTTCTTCTAATATTCCATTCAGAAATGCAGATTTGACATCCAGTTGGTATACCTTGAAATTCTTGTAAGTAGCATATGCCAACAATGTTCTTACTCCTTCAAGTCTAGCCACAGGTGCAAAAGTTTCACCATAATCAATTCCTTCTTCTTGAGCATAACCTTTGCAAACTAATCTTGCTTTATTTTGAATGACCTCTCCTTTTTCATTCAGCTTGTTTCTGAAAATCCACTTTGTACCAATTACATTTTTGTTCTTCGGTCTTGGGACCAATGTCCATGTGTCATTCTTCTTGATTTGATCAATCTCTTCTGTCATAGCATTTATCCAATCTTCACTGTTAAATGCCTCTTTCACTATTCTTGGTTCAAATTCAGATATTAGACATGCATTATGTCTCAGTTTGTTCCTTGTCATCACTGGATCATCCTTATCTCCTATAATATGACTTGGTGCATGATGTCTTCTGACATATTTGGCTAATACAGGCTCAGTAGGCTCTGTATGATCTTCTTCATCACTCGATAACTGGATATTCTCTTCATTTTCTTCAATAGTTTTCTCGGTAAGACTTGTTGGTTGAACATAGACAAATTCATCGCAGTCTTCTGGTTCCTTGGAATTTCCTTCATCATTTCTTTCTGCAAATTCATCAATTTTCACATTTGCACTTTCTACAATTTTGTTAGATGATTTGATCAGACATTTAAATGCTTTACTCCTAGAAGAATAACCAAGAAATGTTCCTTCTTCACTTTTCTGATCAAACTTGCCATTTTTATCATCCTTGTGTACATAGCATCTACTTCCAAAGATTTTAAAATAATTTACATTAGGTTTCTTGTCATACCATATTTCATACGGTGTCTTCAAAGTACCTTTCTTCAGTTGTACTCGGTTCAGGGTGTAAACTGCAGTGCTTATTGCTTCTCTCCAAAATGTTTGTGGCACTTTCTTTTCAATCATCAGGATTCTGGCACAATCCACAATAGATCTGTTTCTTCTCTCAGCTATTTCAGTTTGATGTGGAGTTCTCGGTGCAGAGACTTGTCTTTTTATACCATGATCATTGCAGAATAAGTTGAACTCATCAAATGTGAACTCTCCTCCTCTATCTGATCTAAGAAATTTCAGTTGTCTTCCTATTTCATTTTCAACTCTTGCCTTATACCATTTAAACATTTGAAAAGATTCTGATTTTTCTTTTAAAAACATTACTGACATCATCCTTGAGTAATCATCCACAAATAATATGAAATATTTATCACCATAATAACTTTGAACTTTCATAGGACCACAAAGATTAGTGTGCACAAGATCTAAAATTCCCTTAGAAGTGTAAGACTTACTTGTAAAGCTTGATCTTGTCATCTTACCCATCTGGTATCCTTGGCACATAGCATTCTCAGGTTTTTCAAGACTCAGTAGACCTCTTACTCGGCGCTTCTTGCTTATTTTGATCAGATTATCAAAATTTACATGACAAAACCTTTTATGCCATAACCAAGTATCATCTATCTTTGCATACAAACATTTATTCCGAGTTGATTCAAGGTGAAATGTGTTACCTTTTGTTTGTGTCCCGGTAGCAACTAACTTTCCATGCTTGTCATGAAATTTGAAAATTTCTTTCTGAAATTCTATTCGGTATCCTGTATTGTTTAGCTATGCTACACTCAACAAATTGTATTTCAAACCTTCAAACCAATAAACATCATTGCATCTTGCATTGTCAAGAAGTATTATAGATCCTTTACCTCTTACCAGACATGGTGTTTCATTACCAAATCTTACATAGCCTCCATCATAGTCTTCTAACATAACAAACTTGTGTTTATCACCTGTCATGTGATGTGAGCATCCACTATATATGATCCAAGAATCATTAGTATTTATGTGAGATATTAGGGCTTTTTTTTCATACCTTTCTTCATTTGATCCATGTTTAATAGCCACATAAACTACTTCCTTTGTATTAGTTTCATCTGATTTATCATCATTGAATTCCTCATCATCTATTAAGCATGACTTTCTATCTCTTCTTCTGAAGTCTCGATGTCCTCTGTAATGATTATCTTTTTGTCTATCATCTCGGTAATCTCTCTTTTTAGTAGAATCTTTGTCACGACAGTTAGAA
Source organism: Cryptomeria japonica (assembly GCF_030272615.1). Lineage (NCBI taxonomy): Eukaryota > Viridiplantae > Streptophyta > Pinopsida > Cupressales > Cupressaceae > Cryptomeria > Cryptomeria japonica. Next base: position 436,989,075 of record NC_081413.1, on the reverse strand, counting down.
GCTATATGTCCTATCTTATCACAATTGAAACATTTCAAAGGTAGTTTTCCTTTATACTTACCTTTGCCTCTCAGTAACCTTCTGGCTAATAGTGCTTCAAACTCTTCTTGCTTTTTGATGTCCTCAAATAGTTTGTGTACTTCCTCCATGTTCTTGTGAAATCTTTCACTTGCTCCACTGTGATCTCCTTCAGGGTACTTATACTTTCTTTCATTGTAATCATTAGATTCACCAATATGAAAAGAACTAAATGTAGATTCAACTTTATTTACCGATGACCCACTGTTATCAAAGTTACTTAACTCAAATGCATGTAGCTTACCAATAGTAGCATCTAAAGAAACTAGCATATTAGGTACAAACCTCAATTCATTGATTGTAGAGACTCGAATTGCATAAGCTGGTAGAAGGGTTCTTAACAACTTACTTGTTATATCATATTCTTTGGGTATGTGCAGGATCATGGTGGGCCAAACAAGCTCTTAAGTGGCAATGAAAATCAGAAAACAAAGTTAGGAAATTTGACGTAAATTTCGAATAAGTTATGAATAGTATTTTAAAAATATGTAAGAATATAATCTATAGAAAATTGAATTTAGTTTCTAAGCTACTAGTTTATTTTTTGAAAAAAAAAAATCTACTTCACAAAAAAATGAAATTTCAATGTAGTAGTACTAAAATTTTAGGAAAAAGATAAGAAGCGGGTGTTTGTCTGACCACCCTAATCACAGTCAAATCATAGAAAATTTTTATAAGATTTTAGATATAATTATAAGACTCATGTCTAGATGTGAAATAGATTTTTTATATTTTTATTTGAAATAAATAATTAATTATGATTTTTTTACTGTAGCTTTTTAAAAATATAAAAAAATTGTATGTCTAACCACTATAACTTGGTCAAAAATTTATAAAATTCAATTTTTCTTTTTTTAATCCTATAGTATATGAAACATAGAATGTGACACATGTTTCAAATTCAAAAAATGTGATACCATTTGAAAGTTATAGATATTTTTCAATTAGTCTATCATCAAAAATTTAGTTAGAATATTGCCACCTTTTGGTCCCTCATGATCCTGCACATACCCCTTCAATAGTTCCACCTACTCCTTTGATTTGATTGACAATCTCCTTTAGTCTTGTATTGTACTGGGTTATGTTCTCACCTTCATTCATCCTCATAGATTCAAGTTGTCCTCATAGACTATCCACTTTTTCTCTTTGAACATGTTCATCTTCACCATACATAGATATGAGCTTGTCCCACATAGCCTTTGCATCATTGCAGCCTTCTAGATCATTAAACTCTGAATCGGTCAATGCAAATGTTATTTCAATCATTGCTTGGATATGTTCTTGATTTGCCTTTATCTCTTCCATTGTCAATGGATAGGTGCTCAATGTGATGAAATCATTCTCCAGATAATATACAGCATATTCTCCAACTCTTGATAGGTGCAGCTTCATCCTTTTCTACCATGTAGAGAAACTTGACTTGTTCAACTTCGGTGCATCCCTCTTATAAATCTTTGGATCTTTTCCTCAAGTACCTTTAAACTTTTTCTTCCGGAGTCCAAAGCTCTGATACCAATTGATAGTTCTGATACTTAAAGATAAGTACAGATGCCAAGCTAATAAGATGAGAGCAGGGAGGTGAATCATACAAACTTAATCTTCCATATAAACATCAGATTCAACCTCGGTAACATATACTTCAGTAATGTAACCAAAACTGCTAAACATGCAAACTCAAAAGCATATAAATATCATAACACTCATAACACCAGATTTAACATGGAAACCCAAATAGGGAAAAACCATTGTGGGATTTCAGACCCACTAAGAAATATACTCTTCTAGAGTATGCTCGGTTAAAAGCAAATCCTGTTAAAGATTACAAACACATTGCTAGATGTGACCCGGTTAAGGGATTTCCCTCAAATCTGTTAGGATCTTCACCTTGTTAGAAGTGACCTTGTTAAAGGATTTCAAACAATCAATCAGAATGTCACCTTGCTAGAGGGTTTTACAAATAAGACTGTTAAGTCCACTCAGTTAAGAGATTTTCTGTCACTTCACAAAATAACAATAATAAAAATCTATCTACAACTTCACATCTAAAATGCTAAAGCAGATTCTTATTTCCTCAATACAATATAAACATAGAACTAATCTTGTCCATTTGCTGGGCTCTATACTCTGTTATTCAAAATAGGTCTTCAAGCTTCTATGCTCGGTAATCATTATGTAGCATCCCTGTGCATACACTTGCCCACATACATTGTTTATCAATAGTTCCCTATTTATAAACATTTTGCCAACCGCTTAATCTCCTTGATCACATTTCCCATGATCAATCATAGCCATCAGATCTTCAAACTTTGTCCAGGTTCAATGTATCCATCGATCTAAAAATGTTTTACCCTGCCTTGGAACTTGTGCTAGGGTATTGTGGTTCAATCTAAGTTGTAAATCTTCTTGTCAATTATCCTTTGCCATAGATTCTTTAACAAACTTCATTCACGACATACCAATCATTTAATCATAACCAACTCATCAGCTTCCTTCATTAAATAATGCATGTAAACATTTAATGCATTCTGTTATTACTCAGTTGCAACTCGGTAAATACTAAACTTCACTCGGTAGACATTCTGCCTTCATTAACCGATAGCGATAACCTTAGGGTTTACCGACTGGGTTCCTTAGGGTTTACCGACTAGGTTCTTTGCTCGATAACATAGTATAGTATTAACCTTTCAATCAATAACATATGTATGATATCAAAACAATCTAAACATCATGATCACATCATTATCTAACTTGGTAATAGTTTCCCATTGAATAGCTTATTTCTCCCCTTATTCATCATATTCTTTATGTGTCTTTTACCGACATCTTTATACTCATCAAATCATACTTCTCAAGATATGGCAACATCATACTGAATTAGAAAATAAATTTCTTGACATCAATGACAAAATAATAATATTGAGACAGTAAATATTCTTAATCAGTTATATCCATAATCATCAACAACCTTCTCAATATCCTCATTGAAATGCCAACAATCTCCCATTATCTGTTATAATGCCAACATTTTCTATATGAGATTAGATGGAGTATGTTTTGAGCCTTGCCAATGTGATAGTTTAAGATTTATGGCAAAAAGAAAGAAATAGGGAAATGAATGAAAATATGTATCATGTGCCTATTCTTCCCTATGAAATGTCAAATACAAATATGCAACCTCTATTGAATCACCATAGAGATTTCTTTATGGAAAGATATAAGCCATTGAACTTTAATGTTATCCAAGGTTTCCCAAATCCTGTTCCTATAAGGGTTAGGGAACAATTACCAGGATTCAGTGGGAAAAGGTCAGAATCAACATGCCAACATTTGTAGGAGTTTTCTGTGTTAATGAAAGATTTTGAGATAAATCGGGAGGATGTTTTCATGAAGTTGTTTGTTCTGTCTTTGAAGGAAAATGCCAAAGACTAGTTTTCTTACATTGTAGTATGTTCTATCTCATCATGGGATGAGTTGAAGGTAGCATTCATGGAACAGTTTGGTGAAAGGATTAATCCAACCTCAGTTATGAAAAACATTCATGGATATCCAGAAGGAGGAAGATGAGTTAGTACCTTCTTTTAATCTTAGGTTTTCTAGGGCATTGGATGACATTCCTAGCAGTTATAGACCAAATATTGCAGTGTGCTTAGTTGTTTATTTGGCTGCTTTTGATGAGGAAGAGAGTTATTTGCTGAGAGATAAGGATCCTAAAACCTTGCATTGGGCTTATAGGATAGAAATGGATATTGAGAACAACTAGAAGTATGAAATCCCTAAGGGTTATCTATTTGCAAGGGTATGCTATCCCACAATATTAGAGGTTAAAGAAAGGCATTAATCAAAAGGTAAAAATTGTCCTGTTATTGATTATGATTTGAACAAAACTATGAGTGAAGAGAACTTGTCCCAGAAAGTGGTTATTCCTCATATTGATGAAGAAGAGGTTAATGGGAAATTATCTGACGTATTGGATGTAGAAATGGATATGGTGTCGATTTCTTTACTAAATAACAACAACAGTGGTTGTTCCAGAAATGAGATTCAACAAGAGGTTCATCTGTAATCTTGTGTTTTAGATAGATTCAACAGTGAGTACAGAGAATTGGAAAGTGTTATGTCTGATACTAATGCAAGTATGTAAGATGTTGATGATACGAATTCAGTCTCTCAGGAATCAATCATATATGATGATGAAAATTCAGATGACAAGATCCCACCAATTTTAGTTAATAATATTATTGGGATAGAAAGATGCATGATGTGTACAAATGAGGAAGTTGTCTTAATAGAAGACATTTCTAGCATTAAGGACCAGACTGTTCTAAACTACTCTCATTTCCAAAATGTTCCAGAGTTGACCTCTATGTTTGAGAGGAATCTAGTTGTAAAGAATCATAATGATCATGGTATCTCTGTTGGGGCTTATGAACATCTTAACATGGAACATTCATACTATGGGGATCATATTGTTGGGTGTTGTACCAATTCAGATTCTGATTCCTTGATTCCTGATGAACCTGAAGATAAGATGAGCAATGATTTTAGTGAAAATATCAATGTATTATTTGATGAAGAAGCAGATGAAGATCAATTGGTGCTTTGTTATAATGTTTTTGAGAAGGGTTTTCATATTGTTCTTAACCCTTTGTATGAAGAAACAGTTGAGAATCTAGACACTATTGTATCAACTTCTAAAATGGAATATTATAAAGATAAAGGTGTAATACCTAAATTAATGATAAGTAACAATGATCGGTTTTCTCCTGTTGCTGATATTGTCGACATTAAGTTAGATATAGAGCAAGAGGGTGAAATATTCGTCCTATTTAATGAATTGCAATTACATGAAGAGGTCATCTCTAATCCTTTTCCTCCCCTTGATAAAAATTTTCTTTCTATGATCATTAAGAAGGTGGATTTCTCAAAGAGTCCCTATTTTAGTAGGTAGGCTGATATTGCAAGTGAGGCATGCTTTCTCAGTTATGTGCCAGAATATGAGATTTTCGTTTTTCAACAGGATGATGTTTTTACAGAAAGGGATATTGGTTGCAGTTAGGATGTGTTTTATGCTCAATACAACACATATATGACACATAATAACAAATATTTTATATCATTGCACAAGTTTCATACTTTTAGCAGAAATTGCAGTGATAAATTTAAGCATAGTGGTTGGATGAAAGCAGCCAGCAAGTTTGAAAAATGGTTTTCCACTTATTTTATTAGATTACATTTGATGCTTTCAGAAGAAAATCATTTTTATGATAGAGGAAAGCAATGGTTGACATTGGCAGATGGCATTGGGCCATCATATGTGGTTTGACCCTGTAGGCCACAAACAATTTGGGGTAGAGTAATTTTTTCTGACTCTATGCCCAATGGAGTTGTTGTCTTCAAAATTTGATTCACTTCAACATCCTTATAATAAAATGATTAAACTCTGCGCAAAAGAAATATTAAAGGGAAGGAAACTCTTAGGACAACATATGATAAGGTTTGATTTAACCTTCTACACTTCGGACCTACTCTGAGTCCAGGCGGGTATACCTTTGTGAACTAAATTCCCACTTTCAAAAGATAAATCCACAACAAACCAGTCAAGAAAACTAGTGGATCTAATCACCTTGAAACTAACTGAAACAAAGGAATGAAAATTATACTCATATTCAGTATTTTGACCTACAAAACATGTAATAAACAACCTCGATCTATACCAGTGCCTTATCCAAGGTCACAGAGTCATCTAAATTCAAACAATACTCCCCAAACAAGATATCTTTACACATCCCATTGGCTCGGCATCTGTTGATCCCTATATATGCCTAACACACACAAGAATTTATGCATACCAAATTAAACTATGCTCATCAAGATTCAAAGTATCCTACAGAGAATTTACTGGTAGAAATAATCCTTGCATATTTAATTCCCCTCCTGAAGAGAAAAGCTAAGAAGAATATCTAATGAAAGTTGCCTTAAAACTCTATTCAAACAAAATAACCCTAGATTATTCAGAATGAAATGGTAAACAATTGCAAATACATTTGAAGAGGACACAAAGTTTTCACTCAAAGCCAATGGTCTATATATTGATATTATCTTCAAGAAAGTATTACAAAAACTTTTGACTATTCTCCATTAAACTTAGAAAAGCTCAGATAAATTTCTGTAGTGTTTTCTTACAATTCTTTGCGATCATTTTTCTATTAGTCCTGGTATCCATTTATAACAATATGGATGCACATAGCTTTGGACTTTCCTAGGAGAATTTGTTAGAATAATTTCTTTTCTAAAAGAAGTTACAAAGCCTTTTATGAAAATAGTTACAAGTCCTTTTCGACCTCTGCAACTTCTTCTACTTGTTGTCCAGTTGCAACCTCTTCTAACTATTCAGGAGTGCCCTCTAACCGCTCTACATCCTGGATGGCATATTTTCTTGTCCACTCATTGTACACATCATCAGTTGGCCACGCGAAATTAATCACTTTTGCCTTTTCCTTGCTTAACCTTTTCTAGGAATTTCTCATCTTGTTGACCTCTAAATTGAGAAAACCATAATGAGATTTGATTTTCTCTATTTCCTAAATTGTCACAATAAAGAAGGAAGCATCATCTAAATCAACAATTCCTTTTATTCTAGCTGACAGTTTGGCCTCTAATTCCTTGAGCCACAATTGTTTGTCCTTTAGTTGATCTAGGCTTAAAAAAATTCCTGGGAGCAATTCAAAATCCTGATCAGCATACTCCTTTTTGTACAAGTTGATTTTCCTGTCAGCATTGTCCACCCCTTATGCCAATTTTACTAAATCCTTGGTGGTGTCACAAGTGGATTTGATGATAGGATTGGCTCTTGCTTCATCATAACATACACAAATAAGCTCCAAGTCCTACTCTCTAGGCTTCCACTTCTCAAAAATAGGCATCAAAATGGCCTTATCTCCATTAAGCTCATTCCACATATCCAAAATCTTGCTTATGTTATTATATAATAAGGCAATCATTGTATTTGCAAAACTTGAAATGGTAGCCCTTACTCTTTCCTCATACTTCTTTGCATACCAGGCCTGAGCCTGTTTCAAATTCTCTAACTCTTGAGGAGTAATATCAACCATTTGGGAGCTAGAAGGTGCTGGAGATGGTGGGAACTCAATGATGGGGCTGGTAGGTGGAGGTCTTGCAGGAGAAGAGGAGATCATCAGTGTTGAAGACTCACCTTGATGGTACTGTCCTGTCAACTAGCTTTGCAACTTAGTAATGATGCTATCCTTACCTCTTACCTCCTCCTTAGCACTGTTATAAGCCTTCAAAATTATTTCTAACTTGACTTGGAGGTCTACTTTTTCCTTAGCTTCCCTTTCTGCTACTGCAACACTAAATTTTGCAGTTTCTAGCACAGTGCTAGCAGCTTCTACCACCCCTGTGTTCTGCACTCTCTTCACTATCATTCCACCAACGTAGATTGACCCTGGGGTATCTTTAATTCTCTTATTCTCATCTCTCTTGAGAGACCACATGACAAGTGCAGCATTATCTTTGCTGAAAGTGATTCCCTCCATGGGCTTGGTTTCTTTTCTCACTGCCACCAGTACCAAGGCATCTACTATGTCCCATTCAGGGAGAATGAGCACTCCAGCTTGTGCCACCATATCTCTTCCTTGCTCAGGAGTGATGGTCTTAAACTCATCCATCATCTCTTGCTTTATTTCCTCCTCCACCAGAGCTGGATCTTTGTGAGGCTACTCACCTTTTCTCTTCTCACATCTTGCATTGTATTTGTCTATATTTTGCTTACATACAAACTGCATAAATGCTCCTGATGTAACAAAATTGTTGTCAGCCAAGAAGTCATCACTGGCCGGTTTGATCTCAGGATCCCACTCCTAGCCCTTAAATTCATTGGTAGTGATGTTCGTTTCAGCAGCAAGGGGCTCTTCTGGAATTCCCTCTTCTACTTCATCATATGTGTAGGCTATTTCTCCTAGACTGCCTAACTATATCAGTTGCTCAACTGCTGCCTGTTCATCTCCTATGTGAGTAGGGGATTGGGATGGAGAGTACAAGGGTGTATCAGATTGTACTTCTTTTCCTACTTTTTGCTTCTTTGGGCTCTCTTGGATGTCAATGACATCTTGTATCTTACTCTTTCCTTTGGAGGTAGAGGGCTCCCCTATGGTAGGAATCAACACACTATAATTAGATTTCTTTTGCAATGTATAGTCACCAGGAGGGATTTCTCTGGTGGAGGCAGACCTACTTAGAACCATACTTGCCTTTTTAGGGTTTCTTTTAATCATAGCCTCCCTCTTTTCTTTCAGAGTCTGCATTACATCCTCAAAGAAAACAATTAGGAACTTTATTTTCTCCTCAAAAGGGAAAAAGCTAGACAATGGGTCATAGCTGGCATCAAACTGATGTACAAAATCTAAGGCTTTCTTATAAGCCACCCATTTTTCCTTCCTTAGCTCCTACTCATCTAAATCAAACTCATTTCTAATGAGGTCTTCAGGAAACTGAAATTGATGGGGTCTACCTCTGCACACTGCTCTCTTTCTAAACATGCCATTGAAGAAGTCTTCCGGATCGGCACACCTGGATATTGCAGTTGACAAATGATAAGGTTTGAGAAAATCTTCAAAACAATTCCAACCTCCCTTGGTTATTATAAATTGATGGGCTATGGTAACCGTAGGGAAAATAGTCCCTTTACCCCTGCCTGTTAGCTCTGCTTCTTGTACACTACCAATTTCTCTGAGAACTTCAGCAATTCCCACTTTGAGAGGGACCTGATAGGGCAACCAGAATGGAGTGCCTCTGAAACCAAAAAATCTAAAAACTGTGGAGACAGGGTATAAGTAAATATCACCCCAATTATGAACAATCTTTATACTTTCTGCAAATTCTTTTGGTCTAATAAATTCGAAAAGAACTTTGAGGATTCTTGGGTTTTCTGAGCAGAGGAGTGTCCTAATCTTTGATGCAAAATATTTATCAAATTTTAAGAAACTGGCATCATCTCTGTCCCATGACAGCATAGTACTCCATAGTTGCACTGGCATCTTTTCTCCTTCTTTATCTTTTATGAGGTCCAGTCCACTTGCAAAGTAATCACCACCTTTGAACAAAAATAGATGCATGAGGAGTGAATACCATTCAAAAAGCCTATCCACCTTCCCATTTTTTATTCCTACCAACCCTCCATGGATAGAATCAGTAATGAAAGAAGCATAATCAAATGTTACTGCAAGAGAAGGATTCAAAATCTAAGCAATCATTAGCAAGTAGTGATTGGGCATATTTGCCTCAGCATCCTCTCCTAAAATCTGCCAAAGTGACCAATACATTGCCTTAGCCCTAAGGGTGAACAAATTCAATGATAAGGGCTCTTCAGTGTTGGGTCCTACAACTGTCAACCCACCCATTTCACAAAAAAATCCTTAAGAGGCCAATTTCTAAGGTGGTTCCTCTGTGCACTATATATTTGAGCTAATGATTTGAAGTTAATGGGTTCCAGAAAATTGGTAAACTCATTAAGCCCAAAAGCACTTCTGAATTCCTCATTATTGATTTCAATGAGGGCTTTCCCATTTATGTCCCTAATGCTCCTTGTGACTAGATCATAGTTATGTGCAATTTGAGTCAATAGATCCATATCCATGAATACTCCTGGAACTACCAATTTCCCGACATCTAACTCCCAGATGCTATTCTGTGGGGCTGGAGAATTTCTCATTCCGAATCCAACTTTGAATAACCCCAACCCAGACAACCCAAGCCGTGGATCTCTCAACCAGTTGCCCTTATCATATAACCCTTCTCATATTTTCAAACGAGGAGATCTTGGCACTAAATCTTTTACTTTTGATGCCTGATTAGTTGACAATGCCAACTGTTCAAGAAAATCATCACAAATGGCCCTCTCCTGATAATTAACTTTCCCAGAAAATTCTCTCTTAGGTGCCATTTGAAGATATGCAAGCAATTAAAATACTACCCCCAATTGGTTTTGTGACAAATCAAGACCTTAATTAAAACACACCACAAAGAAATTGCCACACAAGAGTACAAGAAAACCTGTTTTTAGCTCGAAGGAATCTGCTCTGCAACTCAATTGACTTGCTCTGTATTTGAAGAAAGTAGCTCTACAACCTCTCTTCTGCAACAATTCTTTTGAATGATACCTTTCCTCAATCAATAGGAGATCATATATGGTACCCAGGCTCTTAACTGCGACATTGATACCGCATGCTTCGGCCATCCCTTCAGAATTGAATTCTTGAGAGAATTCAAATTTTTCGCTCCAATGGGTCACAACATTCCTGCACATTCTTTCCTTTCGCTCTTTCACTGTTTCATGAAGCATAACCTTCGGGCAATTTTGTTAAATGAAATCACGCCAACCATTCGATCAAAAGAAACTTGATTGGCCTTTACACTGACGTAACAGCCTTGCCTTCGCCCTGGGCCCCACCTCCTTTTTGCCATTTTGCGAAGCATAACCCTTGATTACTTTTCCTTCGTGAAGCTGCACCAGGTGTTAGATAAAACTCTAACTACTCGGCATTTAACTCTTACCGAAACTGTCGACATCTTCATTAACTATGCCCTTACCTTGACTGCTAGCGGTCTTTTGCTATTTCATGAAGCTCAAATAGCTTTCAACTTCGGGCCACCAAACAACACGAAGCGTTGGATCAGATCAGAGATGACCATCCTTTAAGGGAAACCTTTATGCTTTCTTTACTTACGCCACCTTTTCATTGGTTATTGACTACCACGTGGCACTCAACCATTAGCTTTAGAAAACCGTTCAAGCCTAGTTCAATGTCAGCCACATGTCTCTCCCTTATACCACCAATTACAGCTTGGTGGGCCCTCAACTTCTTCTGAAACCACGTGTCCATGGACACGTCACCATCTAGCATGACACCTCGATACCCTCTCTTCTTTTCGCCATTTCATGAAGCATATCCTTCGGTTGGTTTGCAACTGCGAAATAACACCACTCGTTGGATCAAAATGGAGTTGATCCTCCTTTAACCTCATGCTTTATCTGTCTTTGGGGATGAAAAACCTTTTCGCCATTTTGCAGGGCATAAAACATGAGCACTTTACCTTTGCAAATTGACGTGGGCCGTTAGATTATTTTTGACTTGCTTGATGCTTAACAATCTGAACTGAATCCGATAGACGTGGGCCCTCTGACTCAACTTCAAACACCTAGCATCTAGTCACTTTCAAAGTTGACATGTCAGTCTTTCATTTGCTGAGAGAAAACACTCAGTTCCACCTCATCCTTGCCACTTGTATCTGCCAGGTCACTTCTTATCCTACGACATAACTCACCTCTGGGACCCACCTCTTAATCCTTAGACCCACCTTGCTGACTATTGTGGCCTCTGCCATGTGCCATCATCTTACTCACCCTCTCGACCAGTTGGACCGTCTGCTTGGAGTGCCATGTCATTTCGCTACTTCGTGAAAGCTAACTATCGAGCATCTTCATCCTGCAAAACAATGCGAACCATCGGATCAGATTAGACTTGATCACCTTTTAGTCACTTAGAAAGTCTTCACATGCAAGGTCCCACCGGATGCTTTTGCCATTTCACGAAAGGTATTTCACTTGCAAGTTTAGGCTGTGAAATAATGTCAGCCGTTGGATCTTGGACAAGATGAAGCTTCTTTAAACTGGACCAAAAGAGCCATTTATAATGCTTCTCCCTTTTGCCATTTCCCGAGTCTTAAACCATGCACAACTTCACCTAATGAAATAGCAAAAACCATAGATCTACCTGAGAACTGCGCACAACTTACTGGGCCTGACAACATTAGGAAGAAAAAGACATAAGGCATAAATTTTTCAATTAATTCAAATAACCGCCTAGGCAAATGACAAGGGGGGGACACTTCCCACGACCCCAAGACCCATTACTTAAGTGGATAAAGTAACGAAGGAATAGAAACCAGAGGGTTTTTTGATAAAACATTGAATGATTTAAAATTAAAACCCTAAACCCCTAGGACCTAACATAGAGATGAAGCAATTGATAGTGTGTCTAATTCAAAATTTCAAAAGCTTAGCCAATTATGGGAAAGGAAAACCCATTTTTTAAATAGTGACAACAGCGGCTCTGATTGGGGATGGTTGATCACAAGGTCAACACAAGAAAAACTCAGAAACTCTGGAGAAACAGACCCAAACAAAACAAAAGGAGAGAAACAAAATATATACAAACAAAGGACCTACTGTGCATGGGTATCAAGAGAAATAATATTTCAGGAATTGTCCATGTACTAGAAATTCTTGTATTTCATCATTCATATTCTTCACAAAATATGAATCCGTACCATTTAAGTCACAGACCACAAAAGGGCGAATCCATAATGATTCAAATTTTCTATGCTTTCCCTTGTCCTATCCTTTGGCATTCCACTGAAGAACAATGTCATCAATTTGAAACTTCCTTAATGATGTCATTTTATCAAAAAGGTATTTGGACTGCAATTGAATCTTTTGATTTCTCTTATGAGCCAAAGCTTTGAGCTCTTCCACCTCCACAATTTGGATCATTCTATTTTCCATAGGTTCAGATAGCTCCATGTCCTCATCTTGCAAGAATTTGTAAACTAGAAGAAGATTATTCACTGGCAATCTGACTTGAGTACCATAAACCAGTTCAAAAGGTGACATTCCAATGGCCTTCTTGACTGTTATTCTATCTGCCCACAGAGATAACTTCAATTTTTGATCCCAAGATCTCTTATTTTCTTCCAGGATTTTCTTGATGATATTCAAAAGGCTTTTATTGCTGGATTCTGCTTGTCCATTTCCCTGAGGGTGATAAGGTGAAGAGTAAGACATGAGTATTCCATGACTGGTACAAAATCCTACAAACTCTTCCGACCTAAAACTCATGGCATTGTCCATTACCAATTTAGCAAGTATTCCAAACCTAGTTATTACATTATCCATCAGGAAATCAATGACAACCTTGCTTGTAGCTCTTCTTGTAGGAATAGCTTCTATCCATTTGGTGAAATAGTCAATGGCTACTATGATCCATCTATGACCTCTTCCTAACCTCTCAACAATCTCTCCAATAAAATCAATGCCCCAATGGACAAAAAGAGCTTCCACTGTGACTGGATTTAGGCGTAAGGCTCCTTCATACTTCAGCTTGGATGAAAACTTCTGACATGGGTCACATTTCTGAACATATTTATGAGCATCTTTGAATAAGGTGGGCCAAAAGTATTGTCTTAGCAGAATAATGACCCCCACATACTCCATCATGCATTTCAGTCAATACTCGTTTAGCCTAGAATTCATCCAAACACATTAGTAATTCTCCACCTCTTTTTCTCCAGAATAGATCACCTTGAATGAGCACATATTTTTGTGACTTGAGCTTTAGAGTTCTTTTCTGATTATGTGTCATTCCTTCTGAGAATGCAGCATCTCTTAGGAATCGGACTATCTCTGAGTACCAAGGTTGCCTTTCAATGCTAGTGACTGAAGTATCTCTGACTTCAACATTATGTATTTCAACATTCATAAGATTAGACTCAGTCATGAGCTTAGCCAAACCTAAACCTCTCACCAATTTGGTGATCTTTATCTCCAAGTCAAATTCTTGAATTCTATTAATCCATTTGCATCTTTTCCCTATAACCTCAGACTAGGACAAAATATCCTTAACTGTAGCATGAGGGACATAGGCAATGATATTTGCATTTACCAGATATGGCCTAAAAGCCTTGACAACTTTAACCAAAGCATAAGCTTGTTTCTCCATGGTCTCATATTTTAATTCTGCTGCTTGCAAAGACTTGTTGTAGAAAGCTATGGGATGTTCATATCCCTCATTATCCTTTTGTAACAATACTACAACTACTGTATGATATGAAGCAAAAGAAAACAGAGAAAAGGGCTTACTGTAATCAGGAGATTTTAACACTGGTGCTTCTTGAATGGCCTTTTTAATTTTAGAAAAAGCCTTTGAGGCTTCTTGATCCCAACAAAATTTGGTATCCTTCTTGAGCAACTTGACAATGGGCTTCACTATCTCTGCAAAGTTCGCAATGAATCTAAATTCACTTTGCCTAGAAAGGATTGAATACCTTTTACATTCTTTGGTTCAGACACCTTGTTTATTGCTTCAATTCTTTCAGGGTCTATCCTTACCCCTTCCTTGGAAACAATGTGTCCCAATAGTTTTCCCTCAGTGACTCCAAAATGACATTTTTTGGGATTTAGTGACACACCAAATTCCAAGGCTTTATTGAACACCTTTTCCAAATGTCCACAATGATCATCAGCCCTCTTAGAAAAATAGGTTAGATCATCTTGATAAACCACCATGATGATATTAATGAATTCTTTGAAGGCTACATCCATGGCTCTCTGAAATGTAGCTCCAACATTTTTCAATCCGAATGGTATTCTCACATAGACATATGTTCCCCATGGAGTAGTGAAGGCAGTTTTAAACTGCTCAGATTCCTTCACTAACACTTGATTGTATCCTGAAAAACCATCCATCATTGATAGAAGATCACAACCTGTCACTCTCTGCAACATGGCTTCCATATTTGGGGAAGAGTAGTTATCTTTCAAAGAAGCCACATTCAAATTTCTAAAATCTACACACAATCTAATGTCCCCATTCGTCTTTCTTACTGGGACCAGATTGGAGACCCATGAAGAATGTCTTATAGGTTTGATAATCCCCCCTTCTCTTAATTTATTCAACTCTTACTGCATCTTAGTTTCTAGCAGGGGATTGATGGGTCTCTGTATCAGTCTAAAAGGCTTAGCATCTAGAAGTAAAGGAACTTCATGCTAAAAAAGATCTTGTCTATACGCCTTTAGGTCTTCATAAGACCAAGAAAAAACATGTTTATATTTCCTCAATAAATTAATAAGGTTAGTCCTGACACGAGGAGGTAATTTCTTCCCAATGTATACTAACTTAGGGGATGATTCAGTCCCCAGATTTACCTCCTCTAATTGTTCCAACTTGGTGGTAGACTGCTGATGTAAGTGACTATCATTGTAACTGAGCATGCTTTCCAGCTCTACCAACCCTTTAGGTATTTCATTAGTTTCCAATTGGACCAAATCATTTCCAAACATTGTTTCCCTATTATCAACCATCTCCACCAGTGCATTGCAATCAATCTTCTGTCCATCATAATCATCAACACATTGGATGTACTTAAGAATGTCTTCATCATCAGCAAAAACTTGCCAATTGTACACATTATCAGGAATAGCAAGCCTAGATTTTATTTCCACAGTGGAAATACTGATTAGTGTTGCATCATTATTTTTCAAGGCAACATTAGCTAGGAAATCTGCCATAATATTCTATGATTGCTCTATCCAATTAATAGAAAATGCACTAAAATGCTCAATAACATCCCAAACTACATGTTTATATCTCTTTAATCTATCATTCTTGGATGCATATTTGGATCTTACCTGAGATACAACCAATTTTGAATCCCCTAACACTATCAACAGCTGGATTCCATGCTTCTTTGCAACCTCAAGCCCTAACAATAAGGCTTCATACTCTGCAGTATTATTTGTGCACTGGAAAGCCAATAAGAAAGAATACTTAAAGGTTATACCTGATGGGGATACAAAAAGAACCCCTGCTCCAGATCCTTCTTTAGAGAAAGCTCCATCAAAATACATCTACCATAATCCATACTGTTGTGCTTCTAATTTGACCACAATGGGGTTAGTATTCTTCAATTGGGGTAAAATTGGTTGAAGTATAAAGTTATCAAGATCTACATCAATCATACAATTGAGCATATTAGGGTCTACATTTTCAATTATCCTAGGAGCACGTGGCTCTCTGTACAATTTGACCTGATTTCCATTGATTGGAATGGTGGCATAAGATAAGTCTAGTTGAACATTTCCTCCTACTGCTACTGCCCATTGCCTGGACAGTAACATACCATAATGGGGCTTGGTATCAGTAACAATAACATCCATTTTATAAGTTGTCTCAGGGAATGCTGCTATTTTTACCTCAACATCTTTCATTGTACCTATCATAGGTACTTCCCTGTTATCCATAGCATAGCATTTTCCATATACAGTGGTTACTGACAGTCCTAATTCTTTCATAACACCATAGGGCACTACATTAGTAGCAGCTCCTGAATCTATCATGTAGTTTTTTATCAACCGGTTGTTTACTAACAAAGTAACATAGAAAGGATCTACCTGTGAAGGCTCTTGAGTGATAGTGGTTCCAACATAAACCTCTAGGGTTTGGAACTCTTGATCCTTTCCAATTCTAGCTAAACTGGTGGGTAAGATTGTGTCAATATCAGATACACTAGAAAATAAAGACATAGTTGTATCCCTATGTTCTTTAATCTTCAGTAATTCTACTAATGGGACAGTGACCTTCATCTGAGTAAGAGCTTGAGCCATGTCAAATGTAGAACTATTTCTTATTTTAGTACTATCTCTAGCTCTTTTTGTCTTGAGCTGACTTGCCTTTTTCACTGTGGCAGCTCCTTGTATATCACCAGTGTTTTTATCATTTGTACTCTTGGATACATCTTTAACTTGTTCCCTTCTTTCTTGACCAATCTTAGGAACAGTAGTAGCACTACTTGCTGCCCCCTTTTGAGTGACCTCTTTTATGAACATGGAACCAGGTTCACCCTGATTAGTGTCCCTCTTAGTGCTCCTCAAGTTATAGTTGTGTTTTTCTTTGGAAATGGCAGCTTTAGTGAGATTTTTAACTTCTTCCTCACTAGGCCTTCTAAGATGAACTTCTTCATCCTCAATTGTTACCACATTCAATGTAGGATGCCAATCTAAGGTTAGTTGTCCTTGAACACACATTTCATTATCTAGCACATAACTGTATTCACTTTGTATAGACTCTTCATCACTTTCTATGATGGTTTCAAACATATTGATGTCAGGCTCAGCTTCTTGTCTCATAGATTCTTCAAGAGCCTGAGCCACTGCACACTGATGAGGAGAATGTGGTCCATCACAAGCAATACACCAGGGAGTATTTTCTATATTATGGATAGTTTTCCCTTTCAAGGGATCTGGAGTGTCCTGATTTTGGGCAATTTTAGGCTTCTCATTTTGGGGTTTGCCATCTTTCCAGTTGGTATTATAAGGCATGTCATGTAATCTAGGGGGTCTATCTTGCCAGTTATAATAAGGTTTGTCATTTTTTTTTACCTTGGCAGTCAGATCCTTCATTGCAATAACCAACTTCTCTATCTTATCTTCCTCCTTAGCAACTTTATTAGGTTGATGTTTTGCTTCTTGCCATAATCTACCATCTGTTCTTCTTCCTAACTTCCCGAATGCTTTTCTATTACTTTCTACATTTATGGCAATTCTAAAAGCATCTCTCAAGTTATGTGGATTCTTATCTCTCAGGATATAGGCCATCTTAGAATCAAATGCATTGTAGTAGGTATTTAAACACATGTTATCATCTAATCTCATCACCTGATACAATCTATGCATAGCCTTTTGGAATATGGCATTGAAGTCAGTGACCATTTCATTAGTAGACTTTCTGATGTTATTGAACTAATTGAACATGAAGCTCACATTAGTCTTATCACCATACTTCTCTTGAAAACAATTTTTAAAATCCTCCCATGACCCTATGATATTAACTGGAAGACCTCTGTACCAATCTCTTGCATCATCAACCAAGGATTGGACAAACAGTTTCATGATAACATCTTCATCCACTATCTCATAATCATTTATTAGGTCCCCAAAAGATTTTGGATGTTCCTCAGCACTAATTGCATTGTTCCCAACAAATTTATGGAGTCTGTCTCTTAACTCAGTAAGAACATGATCGAGATATCCTAGAATCCCATCAAAGAACAATTGTCTATATTGTTCTAAATTGATTGGTCTCCTTTGAAAAGGGGTGATAGCATTATTGTTTCCCATGGTCATTTTAACTTTTGGAATTGGAGACTGAGATACTTGGGTGTACTGACTATTCATAGGGATTTGACTCACTGAAGCTATATTAGCAGGCACTATAGGTTGAATCTTAACCGGGGGAAGGGAAATTTGTTGAGGATCAGGCTTAATAAGGTCTTCTAATGGAAACATGATAGGGGGAGCCTTTAAGTAACTGATTTTTCTTTTTACTTCCTGATTTGCTGCTTCCAATTCAGCTTTCTCTAGTTCCATTTGGAGATCCTCTTTTTCTTTCCTCAATCTTTCCATTTCTCTCTCATGTGCTAACAACCTATGAGAAATCTCTTCTGTAGTTTTAGATTCCATTCCATCATCCACCCATTTATGTTTTCCTTTATCCATATTAGTCCTAGGAAGCTGAGAATCACTAAATACTTCTCTGTTTGGTTAGACTACTAACCTATATGCTTGCTTGGCTTTGGGGATCAAAATTTCTCTGATCACAGGGCCTTCCTCATCACTCTTTTCTTTTTCCTTAGCTAGCACTTCAAGATCAGCTATTTGTCTAAGAAGCCTATCTCTCTCCATTAATTTAGCTTTGACTTCCTTCTCCTTATTTGCTTCCTTTTGGGCTCTTAGGGAGATCAAATGGTGAACTCTTTTATTGAGATCTTCAATTTCTTGGGATACTTTATCTTCATCAAGGAAATTTTCCTTAGAATCTGATATATTGACTTGATCTATGTCAATCAAATTAATGTTTCCATCAATTGTTCTAGGCACAGAGTGTCTAATTGCATTTGAACTAGTCCTATCTCTGGCAGAGACACTAACATGGGATAAATCTTGATTTAAAACATGTGCATTATCAATATTTCCAAACAATCCAGAATGGAAGCCTAATATATCTTGTTCAGAATCTCTGGAAGAAGAATTAGACTTTGTATAAATAGGTCGATCAGGCATCTTACCAGTATTATTATTCTTTTGTACCCAAGCAACATTTGATGGCTCATGTAATATTGATCTCTTCTGGCCTCTTCGTGACTGCTCTGGCAAACCCTCTTGCAAAGTTTCACGAGGATGCTTCTTCATGAATGATCTGGTGTTTTTTCCTCCTTGCATTACGCTTCTTTTACTTTTAGGATTATTTATAATTCAAAAGGACTGGTTCCAAGATAACAGAGTCGCCATCCACAAGAATATGGGAATTATGAAAACAAGCTTTAGAATAATATGCAGGAATTCAACACACACAATGATTTTCTTTACAAATTTAAGCACAAATCTACATCTGGATCCTTAATGTGACTCTCCCCAGCAGAGTCGCCACTTTTGTTGTCTTCAAAATTTCATTCACTTCAACATCCTTATAATAAAATGATTAAACTCTGCGCAGAAGAGATATTAAAGGGAAGGAAACTCTTAGGACAACATATGACAAGGTTTGATTTAACCTTCTACACTTCGGACATACTCTGAGTCCAAGCGGGTATACCTTTGTGAACTAAATTCACACTTTCAAAAGATAAATCCATAGCAAACAAGTCCAGAAAACCAGTGGATCTAATCACCCTGAAACTAACTGAAACAAAGGAATAAAAATTATACTCATATTCAGTATTTTGACCTACAAAATATGTAATAAACAACCTTGATCTATACCAGTGCCTTATCCAAGGTCACAGAGTCATCAAAATTCAAACAATACTCCCTAAACAAGATATCTTTACACATCCCATTGGCTTGGCTTCTGTTGATCCGTATATATGCCTAACACACACAAGAATTTATGCATACAAAATTAAACTATGCTCATCAAGATTCAAAGTATCCTATAGAGAATTTACTAGTAGAAATAATCCTTGCATATTTAATTCCCCTCCTGAAGAGAAAAGCTAAAAAGAATATCTGCTGAAAGTTGCCTTACAACTCTATTCAAACAAAATAACCCTAGATTATTCAGAATGAAATGGTAAACAATTGCATATACATTTGAAGAGGACACAAAGTTTTCACTCAAAGCCGATGGTCTGTATATTGATATTATCTTCAAGAAAGTATTACAAAAACTTTGGAATATTCTCGATTAAACTTAAAAAAGCTCAGATAAATTTCTGCAGCGTTTTCTTACAATTCTTTGCGATCATTTTTCTATTAGTCCTGGTATCCATTTATAACAATATGGATGCACATAGCTTTGGACTTTCCTAGGAGAATTTGTTACAATCATTTCTTTTCTAGAAGAAGTTACAAAGCCTTTTATGAAAATAGTTACAAGTACTTTTCAACCTCTGCAGCTTCTTCTACTTGCTGTCCAATTGCAACCTCTTCTAACTATTCAGGAGCGCCCTCTAACCGCTCTACATCCTGGATGGCATATTTTCTTGTCCACTCATTGTACACATCAGCAGTTGGCCATGCGAAATTAATCACTTTTGCCTTTTCCTTGCTTAACCTTTTCTAGGAATTTCTCATCTTGTTGACCTGTGAATTGAGAAAACCATAATGAGATTTGATTTTCTCTATTTCCTGAATTGTCACAATAAAGAAGGAAGCATCATCTAAATCAACAATTCCTTTTATTCTGGCTGACAGTTTGGCCTCTAATTCCTTGAGCCACACTTGTTTGTCCTTTAGTTGATCTAGGCTAACAAAAACTCCTGGGAGCAATTCAAAAACCTGATCAGCATACTCCTTTTTGTACAAGCTGATTTTCCTGTCAGCATTGTCCACCCCTTATGCCAATTTTACTAAATCCTTGGTGGTGTCACAAGTGGATTTGATGATAGGATTGGCCCTTGCTTCATCATAAGATACACAAATAAGCTCCAAGTCCTGCTCTCTAGGCTTCCACTTGTCAAAAATAGGCATCAAAATGGCCTTATCTCCATTAAGCTCATTCCACATATGCAAAATCTTGCTCATGTTATTATATAATAGTGAGGCAATCATTGTATCTGCAAAACTTGAAATGGTAGCCCTTACTATTTCCGCATACTTCTTTGCATACAAGGCCTGAGCCTATTTTAAATTCTCTAACTCTTGAGGAGTAATCTCAACCATTTGGGAGCTAGAAGGTGCTGGAGATGGTGGGAACTCAATGATTGGGCTGGTAGGTGGAGGTCTTGCAGGAAAAGAGGAGATCATCAGTGTTGAAGACTCACCTTGATGGTACTGTCCTGTCAACTGGCTTTGCAACTTAGTAATGATGCTATCCTTACCTGTTACCTCCTCCTTAGCACTTTAATAAGCCTTCAAAATTATTTCTAACTTGACTTGGAGGTCTACTTTTTCCTTAGCTTCCCTTTCTGCTACTGCAACACTAAATTTTGCAGTTTCTAGCACAGTGCTAGCAGCTTCTACCACCCCTGTGTTCTGCACTCTCTTCACTATCATTCCACCAAGGTAGCTTGACCCTGGGGTATCTTTACTTCTCTTATTCTCATCTCTCTTGAGAGACCACATGACAAGTGCAGCATTATCTTTGTTGAAAGTGATTCCCTCCATGGGCTTGGTTTCTTTTCTCACTGCCTCTAGTACCAAGGCATCTGCTATGTCCCATTTAGGGAGAATGAGCACTCCAGCTTGTGCCACCATATCTCTTCCTTGCTCAGGAGTGATGGTCTTAAACTCATCCATCATCTCTTGCTTTATTTCCTCCTCCACCAGAGCTGGATCTTTGTGAGGCTACTCACCTTTTCTCTTCTCACATCTTGCATTGTATTTGTCTATATTTTGCTTCCATACAAACTGCATAAATGCTCTTGATGTAACAAAATTGTTGTTAGCCAAGAAGTCATCACTAGCCAGTTTGATCTCAGGATCCCACTCCTGGCCCTTAAATTCATTGGTAGTGATGTTCATTTCAGCAACAAGGGGCTCTTCTGGAATTCCCTCTTCTACTTCATCATATGTGTAGGCTATTTCTCCTAGACTGCCTAACTATATCAGTTGTTCAGCTACTGCATGTTCATCTCCTATGTGAATAGGGGATTCGGATGGAGAGTAAAAGGGTGTATCAGATTGTACTTCTTTTCCTACTTTCTTCTTCTTTGGGTTCTCTTGGATGTCAATGACATCTTGTATCTTACTCTTTCCTTTGGAGATAGAGGGCTCCCCTGTGGTAGGCATCAACACACTATAATTAGATTTCTTTTGTACTGTATAGTCACCAGGAGGGATTGCTCTGGTGGAGGCAGACCTACTTAGAACCATACTTGCCTTTTCAGGGTTTCTTTTAATCACAACCTCCCTCTTTTCTTTCAGAGTCTGCAT
Organism: Cryptomeria japonica; assembly: GCF_030272615.1. Taxonomy (NCBI): domain Eukaryota; kingdom Viridiplantae; phylum Streptophyta; class Pinopsida; order Cupressales; family Cupressaceae; genus Cryptomeria; species Cryptomeria japonica. The sequence goes on along the minus strand of NC_081413.1, from coordinate 436,966,772 downwards.
TGCATCCTCAAAGAAAACAATTAGGAACTTTATTTTCTCCTCAAAAGGGAAAAAGCTAGACAATGGGTCATAGCTGGCATCAAACTGATGTACAAAATCTAAGGCTTTCTTATAAGCCACCCATTTTTCCTTCCTCATCTCCTACTCATCTAGATCAAACTCATTTCTAATGAGGTCTTCAGGAAACTGAAATTGATGGGGTCTACCTCTGCACACTGCTCTCTTTCTAAACATGCCATTGAAGAAGTCTTCTGGATCAGCACACCTAGATATTGCAGTTGGCAAATGATAAGGTTTGAGAAAATATTCAAAACAATTCCAACCTCCCTTGGTTATTATAAATTGATGGGCTATGGTAACCGTAGGTAAAATAGTCTGTTTACCCCTGCCTGTCAGCTCTGCTTTTTGTACACTACCAATTTGTTTGAGAGCTTCTGCAATTCCCACTTTGTGAGGGACCTGATAGGGCAACAAGAATGGAGTTCCTCTGAAACCAAAAACTCTAAAAATTGTGGAGACAGGGTATAAGTAAATATCACCCCAATAATGAACAATCTTTATACTTTCTGCAAATTCTTTTGGTCTAACAAATTCCAAAAGAACCTTGGGGATTCTTGGGTTTTCTTAGCAGAGGAGAGTCCTAATCTTTGATGCAAAATATTTATCAAATTTTCAAAAACTGGCATCATCTCTGTCCCATGATAGCACAGTACTCCATAGTTGCACTGGCATCTTTTCTCCATCTTTCTCTTTTATGAGGTCCAGTCCACTTGCAAAGTAATCACCACCTTTGAACAAAAATAGATGCATGAGGAGTGAATACCATCTGAAACGCCTATCCACCTTCCCATTTTTTATTCCTACCAATCCTCCATGGATAGCATCAGTAATGAAAGAAGAATAATCAAATGTTACTACAAGATAAGGATTCAAAATCTGAGCAATCATTAGCAAGTAGTGATTGGGCATATTTTCCTTAGCATCCTCTCCTAAAATCTGGCAAAGTGACCAATACATTCCCTTAGCCCTAAGGGTGAACAGATTCAATGAGAAGGGCTCTTCGGTGTTGGGTCCTACAACTGTTAACCCACCTATCTTCACAAAAAATTCCTTAAGAGGCCCATTTCTAAGGTGGTTCCTCTGTGCACTGTATATTTGAGCTAATGATTTGAAGTTAATGGGTTCCAGAAAATTGGTAAACTCATTAAGCCCAAAAGCACTTCTGAATTCCTCATTATTGATTTCAATGAGGGCTTTCCCATTTATGTCCCTAATGCTCCTTGTGACTGGATCATAGTTATGTGCAATTTGAGTCAATATATCCATATCCATTCATACTTCTGGAACTACCAATTTCCTGACATCTAACTCCCAGATGCTATTCTATGGGGCTGGAGAATTTCTCATTTCGAATCCAACTTTGAATAACCCCAACCCAGACAACCCAACCTGTGGATCTCTCAACCAATTGCCCTTATCATATAACCCTTCTCCTATTTTCAAACAAGGAGCTCTTGGCACTAATTCTTTTACTTTTGACGCCTGATTAGTTGACAATGTCATCTGTTCAAGAAAATCATCACAAATGGCCCTCTCCTGATAATTAACTTTCCCAAAAAATTCTCTCTTAGATGCCATTTGAAGATATGCAAGCAATTAAAATACTACCCCCAACTGGTTCTATGACAAATCAATACCTTAATTAAAACACACCACAAAGAAATTGCCACACAAGAGTACAAGAAAACTTGTTTTTAGCTCGAAGGAATCTGCTCAGCAACAGAATTGACTTGCTCTATATTTGAAGAAAGTAGCTCTGCAACCGCTCTTCTGCAACAATTCTTTTGAATGATACCTTCACTCAATCGATAGGAGATCATATATGGTACCCAGGCTCTTAACTGCGACATTGATACCACATGCTTCGGTCATCCCTTCAGATTTGAATTCCTAAGAGAATTCAAATTTTTCGCTACAATAGGTCACAACATTCCTACACATTCTTTCCTTTCACTCTTTTACTGTTCCATGAAGCATAACCTTCAGGAAATTTTGTTAAATGAAATCACGCCAACCATCCGATCAAAAGAAACTTGATTGGCCTTTACACTGACTTAACAGCCTTGCCTTCGCCTTGGGCCCCACCTCCTTTTCGCCATTTCGCGAAGCATAACCCTGGATTACTTTTCCTTCATGAAGTTGTGCCAGGCATTAGATGAGACTCTAACTACTCAGCGTTTACCTCTTATCGAAACCGTCGACATCTTCATTAACCGCGCCTTTACCTTGACTGCTAGCGGTCTTTCGCTATTTTGCGAAGCTTAAACAACTTTCAACTTGGGGCCATGAAACAACACAAAGCATTGGATCAAATCGGAGATGACCATCCTTTAACGAAAACCTTTATGCTTGCTTTACTTAAGCCACCTTTTCATTGGTTACTAACTACCATGTGGCACTCAACCATTAGCTTTAGAAAACCGTTCAAGCCTAGTTCAACGTCAGCCACGTGTCTCTCCCTTATACCACCAATTACACCTTGGTGGGCCCTCAACATCTTCTGAAACCATGTGTCCATGGACACGTCACCATCTAGCATGACACCTGGATACCCTCTCTTCTTTTCACCATTTTGCGAAGCATATCCTTCGGTTGGTTCGCAACCGCGAAATAACGCCAGCCGTTGGATCAAAATGGATTTGATCCTCCTTTAACCTCATGCTTTATCTGTCTTTGTAGACGAAAAACCTTTTCGCCATTTCGCAGGGCATAAAACATGAGCACTTTACCTTTGCGAATTCACGTGGGCCATTAGATTATTTTTGACTTGCTCGATGCCTAACAATCTCAACTGAATCCGGCAGACGTGGGCCGTCTGACTCAACTTCAAACACCTGGCATCTAGTCACTTTCAAAGCTGACATGTCAGTCTTTCATTTGCTAAGAGAAAACACTCGGTTCCACCTCATCCTTGCCACCTGAATCTGTCTAGTCACTTCTTATCTCGCAGTATAACTCACCTCTAGGACCCACCTCTTAATCCTTAGACCCGCCTTGCTGACTATTGTGGCCTCTACCACATGCCATCATCTTACTCACCCTCGCGACTAGCTAGACCGTCTACTTGGAGTGCCATGTCATTTCGTTACTTCGTGAAAGCTAACTGTCGAGCATCTTCATCCTGCGAAACAGCATGAACCGTCGGATCAGATTAGACTTGATCACCTTTTAGTCACTTAGAAAGTCTTCGCATGCAGGGTCCCACTGAATGCTTTCGCCATTTCGCAAAAGGTATTTCACTTGCAAGTTCAGGCTGCAAAATAACGCCAGCCGTTGGATCTTGGACGAGATGAAGCCTCTTTAAACTGGACCAAAAGCACCATTTAGAGCGCTTCTCCCTTTCGCCATTTCGCAAGTCTTAAACCATGCGCAACTTCGCCTAACGAAATAGTGAAAACCATAGATCTACTTGAGAACTGTGCACAACTTACTGGGCCTGACAACATTAGGAAGAAAAAGACATAAGGCATAAATTTTTCAATTAATTTAAATAACCGCCTAGGCAAATAACAAGGGGGGGACACCTCCCATGACCCCAAGACCCATTACTTAAGTGGATAAAGTAACAAAGGAATAGAAACCAGAGGGTTTTTTGATAAAACATTGAACGATTTAAAATTAAAACCCTAAACCCCCTAGGACCTAACACAGAGCTGAAGCAATTGATAGCGTGTCTAATTCAAAATTTCAAAAACTTAGCCAATTATGGGAAAGGAAAACCCATTTTTTAAACAGTGATAACAGGAGTTATGAATAAATCCCCTCTTAAATTGCCTATTCATGGACAAATTTTGAGGTTCTAGTTTTCTTAAAGTAGCTATTATCCATGAGCATTAGTTAATTTTGCTTGTTAGTGTAGTTCCCTTTCAATTGAAGTTACCATGTCCAGATAATTTCTTTTTGGTCTGCTCTGTGATTGGTCTGCTTCACCCAAAGATCTTGGTTTCTCATCTCATTCTTGTGAAATGGACATCCCCAACGAGAGCCACTGATAGGACCTAAAATTATGTCTTGCAAAATTTGGTCATTCTCGTTTTATTTCACCCTCTGTCAAGTTTTCATCGGTTTAGGGCTTTAGGGGTTGTGTCTTTTCTTGATTGATTCTTGGTATAAAGGAAAATCTTCGGTCCTTTCTATATTCTATCATTGCCTTTTTTCTCACTTAGGGATGAGGGTTCCACTTCGTTGGCGGGGCCATTTCATTCCCTATATATTAAGTGGTGGTCAACCGGTTTATGAAATGAGATTTTTCCTAAGTTGCAAAAATTTCCCTATGACCGGTCTTCCTTTAAATATTTGCGCCCATAATTTCTCTAAGATCAAAAGTCCTAGTATTTTGGTCGGTTGCTAAAGAAAAAATGAATCCAATGGTCTATGCTTCCTTGTGATCAAAGATGCAAGGATGATAAAGACCGCGGCACCATGAGATTGTGCCACATGTTTTCAATGGAAACCGAGAAGGTTGACAGTATAATCAGTCAAAGCATTGTTTTACCGGTTCTCAGGCGGTAAAGGTTGGTTTACTAATAGTCTTATCAATTTGCACTTGTTCAAAATGAATGGAGATGTTTTATCCAGAGGTAAAAGGTACTCAATTTTTAATTCTAAAGGAATTAACGAGCATTGTGCTAAGCAGTAAAGTTTTAACAGATCTGATGGCCCCTGTATCCCCGCAATAGAAGTTGTAGGGAAGTTACAGACCCTGACATCATGAGATGATGCCACGTGTCCCAAGCTGACAATGAAGACCTACGGTGAAGCCACTGATAGAGTCGGGTCGAAAGATAATATGGCACTGTGTAATCGAGATTTGGTGGGTCCTCAAATACAGGTGGAAGGTCAAATGTCGCGTTGACAAACAATGATCATTAGATTTGCCAAGCTGGGTAAGATCTATGGTTGAGTTTCAAATGTGAAATTAGGAGGGATCATAGAAGGCACCAGTCATAGCTCATGGGGAAGAGGTACAGTGAACAGAATACAGACTTGTCCACTCAACATGATTAGTGACTAGTTGGGAGATTTTGATGCCAACCTAGTCTAGGAGGATTATTTTCAAATTTTCTATTGAGCAAAGGACTAATTCAACAAGGCAAGGATGACATCTTAGAGATATGAGGGGAATAGGATAAGCTTCTGGTTCAAGTGTGATGGATCACGAGTTCTCTGATGAATTCAGAGATTTACTGATTGATAGAGATCCTAAAGTAGAAGAATGTACACTCATGCAAGAATAAAAGAAGGATAAAATTACTCACATCAGATGAACCTTGACAGAATAATACAGTGGATGTGATTTGCATAAATTCTAGTATTTATAGCTAGCAGATTGAATTAAGAGCACTAGAATGATGATGTTTCACGAACAGGCACTACTTGATAAAGTATGGTTTAACTATAAATACAACATGGTGGTGATCAAGTTGGTAGAAGAGTATGAAGCCTTTTCATTTTTCGAATGCAGTTTTTCCTTCTGTAAAGGGAATCATGTTTGAGCAAGCTTGTAAATGGAGTTGCAATATACTCTATGATACTGGATGGATTTTTTCTCTCATGTGTGAGTATTTTTATTGCTAGAGAGGATGTGAAAGTGGGGAGGATTTCCAGAGGGAGCATGAAATCCTTTTCTTATGAAGAAAGGCCATGCATGGCACAACCTCTGTGTCTACTTTATCACTAGATGGCAGGGGGTTCTGAGAGAGAGCCCACAAAGGAATGAAAAAGGAACATGTCTAGGTAGGGTGTGGTAGAAATCCATGCATGTAGTTGCATGGAAGTTGTGACCCCTCCCCAACATATTATGTTTCCCCCCTAACTCCCCCTCCCACTGCCTCTGATCCTAGGCATGAATGTTGAAGCTCCTCCTCTAGTTTAGAGGTGACTTTTCTTCTTGCTAGGACCTCATTTCCTTTCCTATAAGGGAAACTCTCAATAGAACAAAAGTGCAACATCTCACACTCCATCCGAAGGTGTTAGGATGATAATGGCATGGCTCAAATGATTTTTGCCCCTACCAATTTTCAGTTAAAAACAATGATTCACAAGTGTCAGCGCAGGGACATGTAAAAAATTTGGTAATAGAATTGCATATGGCCTTTTAGGGCTAATTGTTAAGAATGAATATGTTGTTAACATGTGTCTTCTAGCCAGAAGCTTGTGGCTCCCTTTATTCTATAAAAGGGGAAATCATGACCAGAAGAAGGGTTCAGATTTTGTTAAAAACGTCTTGTAGGTTCAGTTTTCTTGTTCCTTGGGTTTTTTCCTAGTTTGTTTCCAGTAGTGATTCAGAGTGAAGCAAACAAGCTGTAAAATATTTTACAAAGCAAATAAAGAAATGTTTTAGTGTCAAATTTTATACAGGTTCTTGAAGGAGTTATGCATAAATTTTATCTTGTGAGAGAGATAGCATTTTGTTTAAAGAAAAATAGAATTCTGACCTTTTTCTCTGTAGTACATGATTCTATCAATTTTTAAACAAAATGAATCAAGGGTTTGTATCATTTAGTGCATTGTTATGATGTATGTAGCTTCATGTTTATGCTTCATCCCAAGGGGTCAATTAAATCGCTTAAATGGAGTTGCAAAATGATAGGGCTTATGCAAGGATTTTAGATAAGTAGTTTTGGGTTAGGGTTACAAATGGGATATATTGCAAAGCAGTATCATCTCAGATTTTATGTTATCAGATCAAATTTTGTCATGTTTTTAGGTTTATGTTTCACAGCTTTCAGGTGCCCAATGGAGTAATGAATTAATCAATGTTTGTAATCGGTTTTGTTTATCAACCTTGTTTGCTTTTAATTGATGAATCTTTACAAATCTCTTAAAATATCAAAATATCATTTGTTAAGTTTTATGCATTTTCTGAAAGTTGTCCCATCCTTCTCATATGCCAGCTTAAGGTTGAGGATCATTGAAGGACTTGCCATCCTTGATCATTCTCCCTTTATGTTGAGTCCTTTTATGAGATAATCTGCTTTATTTTCAGTAAATTTATGAGTATCATTGCAGAGAGCAGGAAGTTCACTGAAGGGATCATCCTCCTGGGTCCTGCAGAGCCCGAAGTATAGAAGGATCTTGTGTCCTTGTTAAACTTGGTCCAATATTGATTGATATTGATAGTTGGAGGTGGCTCTCCATAGATATTTGGAGGAATCAGCTTGGTCTCTACTCTGTGGCAGTGTAAACCCATCCATTTTTGGAAATCAACAAAATGCACCTTCACTAGTGCTTTTTATGTCATCAATGTTCCCTGCCCAATCTGAATTGGTGGACACTTAAGCTAAAGTCTCCCTTATGTGGATACCAGAGACCATACTCATCAGTCCCCTTTAGGTATCTAAATATTCTCTTTCTTGCCACCATATGAGTCTCTTTCAAATTTCCAACAAATTTGGTAACCAAGCCAACAACTTGTGTTATGTCTGGTCTACTATGTACTGCATACTGCAACTTACCGATCATGGATTGGTAAAGTGTCTCATTCACTTCATGAGCCTCATCATTTTTGGAGAGCTTGCAACCTATAACCATTGGAGTTCCAACATGTTTGCAATCTTCCATTCCAAAAGTCTTCAAAATTTCCCTTATGTACTTGGTCTGGGTAATGAATATGTCATTCTTAAGCCATGAGACTTGTAGGCTGATGAAGAATTCTATCTCACGAATCATGGACATCTCCAATTATTGCTTCATTTTTTCTGCAAAACCTTTTCTCATCTCATCATCTCCTACAAAGATGATGTCATCTACAAATATTTCAGCAATTAGATGTTTTCTTTCCTTCGGTCTTCAGATACAAGTTACTATTATCATTGGTTGTCTTGAACCCTATGCTTAATAGATATGAGTACAGCCTCTCATACCAAGCTCTTGGTGCTTCTATGTATACTTCTTCCTCTAAAACACCATTGAAGAATGTTGATTTGACATCCATTTGGTAAACTTTGAAATTTTTGTAAGCAGCACAGGCTAGCAAAATTATGATCCCTTCCAACCTAGCCACTGGTGCAAAGGTTTCTCCATAATCCAAACCTTCTTCCTGAGCATATCCTTTACAGACTAATCTTGCTTTGTTTCTTACTACTTGACCGATTTCATCCATTTTGTTTCTAAACACCTATTTGGTACCTATCACATTTTTGTTTTCCGGTCTGGGCACTAGAGTCCAAGTTTCATTTTTCTCAATCTGCTCCAGTTCCTCCTCAATGGATTTGATCCAGTCATCATCTTTTAGAGCCAACTTTTTTGTTTTGGGCTCAATTATGGAGAGAAAACATGCATTGTCTCTTGCTCTTCTTCTAGTCAATACTCTTGCATCTTTGTCACCAATGATATTTTCAGTAGAGTGATTGTTTTTGACATACTTTGCTAATACCGGTACATTTCTTGGAGCTTCTTCTATCGGTTTTGTAGGTTCTACTTCACAAGCTTCTTCATTTTCCACTACAATGGGATTCTCTTCAGTAGGTTTGAGGCTCAGGCTGAGCATGAGCCTGAGTCAGTCCATCTACCTGAACCACCTCCAGTTGTGGCACTAGTAATTTTAAAGAGAGCACCCCGTGATCCCAGGGATCAAATCGAGGAGATTTAATGTCTTTAGCCACCATCATTTGTAGGATCTACCAATGGGGTAGAGGCTAAGGCTTGGTTATTGAGTCTAGAGAGGTGCTTCGGATTGCAACCCTATGAGAGCAATTTGAAGGCACATATTGCTATTCACCTTTTGAGAGGGACAACTTCCACATGGTGGAGGCAAGAGGAGTATAAGAATGACATAGTTGCAGACACCATCACTTGGGACATCTTTACAAAGAGATTCAAAGACAAATACCTATCAGAGCACTTTAGGCAGCACAAGATTGATGGGTTTCATGACCTTCAGTAGAAGGGTCTCTCAGTGTCCCAGTATGAGATTAATTTCTTCGAGCTCATACCCTATGTTGACTACCTGAAGGATGATAAACTACTTGTCAACTGGTTTATCAGAGGATTGAATGCCGGTATAGCAGGACCAATTAGGATGGTAGCTCCCGGAAGCCTTCGGGTTTCCATGGAGAAGGCCTTGATATCAGAGGAGATTCAGGATAGACCTTAGGACACACGGGATCAACATCAAAATCAAAACCCTATACCTCAGTCTTTTGGGTTCTAGAAACCCTACTGGAAGGGTAATCACAAGCATTCATCAGGGTCCTTCAAACCCCCTCCTCCTTAGTAGCCATAGCAAAATTAGAGGAAAAGGCCTCCACAGGTTCAACATGGCTTTAAGCCCATGCAATGGTAGGCACAGGGTCCTAGGCACGATCAGCGACCACAGGTTCCATACACACCTCCGACATGGACTCAACAGTCCTCCAGGGGTGGTTTCAGTGGATTGAGTAGGACAAGAGGACATGAATACTCTAGGCCACAGGGTGTTCAGTTTTAGACATGTGGTGATTGTTTCACTTGTGGGACCATGGGACACATGGTGAGAGAGTGTCCACATGGTCAGATGGCAGGCAATCAGTAGATGGAAGGTTTGGAGCCTACAGTTAAGGACATGGGTAAGTCCCACAGAGTCTTTGCAGGTATGATCAGAGGTTGCAGTGTTTCTATCTTGTTTGATTCAGGAGCTACAAATTATTTTATATCTCCATTAGTTGTGGAGCGTTGTAGGCTAGTTGCAACTAGGCAAGGTGTTAGCTGGGAAGTGGAGTTGGCTTCAGGAGCTAGAGTGTTCGTTGAATCAGTGGTTAGGGATTGTCAACTTTAGATTGGGAGTACAACCACCTTAGTAGACCTTTGAGTCACACCTCTAGGATCTTATGGCATTGTTATTGGCATGGATTGGCTATATGCCCACAGAGCCAAGATGGATTGTCGCTAGAAAAAGATCGAGTGTGTGGATGATCATGGTACCTCCATAGTAATTTCAGGGATTCAGAGAGTCGTATCACTTCATATAATTTCTACTATGCAGCTTAAGTAGAGTATGCGAAAGGGATGCCAGTTATTTTCCATCACTGTCAGTGATAGAGAGGAAGAGAATGAGAAGGAACCTTCCCTAGATGATCATCCTATCCTTAAGGAATTTACAGACGTATTTCCTTCCAAGCTACCTGGTATGCCACCTAGTAGAGAGATTGATTTCCACGTAGATCATATACCAGGAGCTGAGCCAGTTTTGAGAGCACCATATAGGATGACCACTAATGAGCTTAATGAGCTCAAGATGTATCTTGAGGAACACTTAGAGAAAGTTCACATTTGTCCTAGCGTCTCCCCTTGGGTCACACCAGTCATCTTCATAAAGAAGAAGGATGGATCCCTTTAGTTATGTATGGATTACAGACAGTTGAACAAACTGACCATCAAGAACCGATACCCTTTGCCCAGGATCGAGGACTTATTTGATCAGCTTCAGGGTGCCAAGGTATTTTCTAAGATAGATCTGAAGTTAGGGTACCGTCAGTTGAGGATAGTAGAGAGCAATATCCACAAAACCTCTTTTTATACTAGGTATGGCCATTATGAGTTCATCATGGTTCCATTTGGTTTGACGAATGCTCCAGTTGTATTCATGAGTCTCATGAATGGGGTATTCCACACTTTCCTTGACCGATTTGTGATTGTGTTCCTTGACAACATATGGATATATTCTCAGAATGAGAAGGAGCGTGAGGAGCACTTGAGGTAGATATTGTAGTGCTTGAGATACAATCAGTTGTATGGTAGTTTGTCAAAGTGTGCATTCTTTAGATTAGAGGTCAGCTATCTAGGGCATGTTATATCTAGTGATAGGATCTCAGTTGACCCATTGAAGATTAGAGCTATTATAGATTGGCTAGTGCCAACTAGTGTGACAAAAGTCAGGAGTTCCATGGGTCTGGCAAGGTACTACAGATGCTTTGTTGAGGGGTTATCTAGGATTACCCATCCTATTACATCTCTTCAACGAAAGGGAAATAAATTCAAGTGGGTAGAAAAGTGTGAGAGGGCCTTTCAGGAACTCAAAAGGGCACTTACTAGTGCACCTATTCTTGTTGTACCAGATCCCTCGGCCAATTTCATGGTATGTATAAATGCTTCCTTAGATGGTTTAGGAGTAGCCCTTATGTAGGAGGGTCGATTTATAGAGTACAAGTCTAGGAAACTTAAGAATCACAAGCTTAACTACCCTACTCATGACCTTGATCTTGTAGCAGTGGTGCACGTACTTGTGAGGTGGAGACATTTTCTTTTGGGTCATTGTTTTGAGCTTCATTCAGATCATTAGATCTTGTAGTACATATTTACTCAACCTAATCTTAATGCTCGTCAGAGAAGATGGATGGAGTCTTTATGCGAGTATGATTTTGATGTTCACTAAATCAAGGGGAAAGAAAACATAGTTGTAAATGCCTTGAGTAGGAGACGTCATGATATTGTCTCCATGTCTATAGACACAGATTTGAGAAATCTATATTGCAGCAGTTGCCAGAGGATGAGTGGTATTTAGAGGTATGCCAGGTAGTACGATCTCAGGAGACCCTGGAAGGGAAGTATGTAGACTATTCATTAGAGTCTGGTGGACTACTATGCCATAGAGGGCACATTTATGTACCTTCTTCAGGAGGATTGCATGATTTCATTGTGATGAAAGCTCATAGAGCTCCTTATGCAGCACATCCCAGAGTTAAGAAGATGCATGCAGATTTGAGACAGCTATATCATTGGCCAGGTATGTGGCAATTCATTCCTGTACTAGTAGGTTGATGCCTTGACTGCCAAAGAGTCAAGGTGGAGTACTGCCATCCAGGTGGGTTGCTCTAGTCTCATGTGATACCAGAGTGGAAGTGGGATACTATATCAATGGATTTTGTCATTGGTCTTCCTATGTCATCGCATCGTCATGATGCCATCATCGTGACAGTTGACAAGTTGACCAAAGTGGCCCACTTCTCACCAATTCAGACTGCCTTCATAGCACCAACAGTGGCACAATTATTCTTGTGGGATATTGTCAGACTTCATGGCCTTCCACACAAGATTATTTTAGACATATATTCCCTCTTCACTTCTTCCTTTTGGAAGGCGTTACAGGCATCAATGGGTATCAAACTCAACTTTAGCATAGCCTATCATCTAGAAATGGATGGACAGTTAGAGAGGGTGAACTAGGTGCTAGAAGACATGCTCTATATGTATGTCCTGGATCATCAGACTAGATGGGAAGAGTACCTTCCTTTGGTAGAGTTTTCCTATAATAATGGGCATCACACTTCCTTGGGGATGCCACCTTTTTAGGCTTTGTATGGCAGACCTTGCAAGACACCTTTGAGTTGGGACTCCATTGAGGATAGAGTAGCTATTGGTCCTGAGATATTTCATGATATGGAGCAGCATGTGGATTTGATTAGACAGCACCTTAGAGAGGCACAGGATAGACAGAAGAAGTATGTAGATGCAAAGAGGATAGATCATAGCTTCATGGATGAGGACCGAGTTTTCTTGAGAGTGCGACTCCATAAGAGTCCAATCCATTATGAAAAGGGTTCTAATCTCACACCTCTCTTTTTTGGGCCATTTGAGATCCTTGAGAGGATAGGACTAGTTGCATATCGTCTAGCTTTACCACCTAGCCTATCGCGCATCCATGATGTGTTTCATGTATCAGTTCTGAGGAAATATATTTATGGTGAGTCTCATATTCTAGATTGGGATGCCTTGCAAGTGGAGTCAGATGGGCAGCTATCTTTAGAGCCCATTCGCATTTTGGCTCGCTGGACGTTGGCTCTTTGAGGCCAAGAGCTGGACCAGGTTAGGGTCCAGTGGGATTGTTATGATGAGCTTACAAAATCATGGGAGGATGCAGCATAGATGAGATCTCAGTACCCCCATCTTTTTGATGAACTTCAGGAGGAAGTTCGTGCCTAGAGGGGGAGGGTGTGAGGCCCTACCTCAAGCCATCATAGCATTGCAGTTATTTCTCATGTTTTGGACCTATTATTGATACTTTATTTTGATGCATTATGGACATAGATTCTATATGATCCAGTGATTGGATAATATTGATATGGTGTATGTCACTTATCTCTGATTTACAGTACTTTATTTTTTATGCTAGAAATTATGGATGCATGCTTTATAAATGATTAAATTTCATGATGATTATGATGATGCCATTGAGTAGATTATTTTATGTGGATTTTATTGGAGAATTGGAAACTTGATTATTATAATTGAAATTGTATGCATATGTCTTAATTGTAGTCTTTTTATATGATAATATTATATGTGATTATTGAGATTACTAATGTGCAAAGTGAGATGTGCAGGAAGACTAATCCATGCGACCATGGAAACTATTCGGAGAATCAAGCTAAACCTATGTGGGTTTCTGAAGCCAAGGGTTGTCTATTTGGAGAGACAACACCTTGTGTGTAAATGTGTTTTATTTGTAAATGTTTATGCTTGAATGTGTGTTTAATTTGAATTTTTTAAATTTATTAATTCCAAAAAAGGGACATTGCCATGTGTATTTAAATATTATGTAATTGTGTGGTGTCACTTGACACATGTGTTGTGAAGTGAGTTGGCAGTGACATGTCCCTTGGAGGGAATTTGTTTTACCAATGCATTTTTCAAAATATACTAGTATGGTCCTAAGAAAGTCTTGGATAGGGAGCCATTAGAAAGGTCAACTCAAGGTTGACCCGTAGGTAAACTTTGGGTGAGTTTCTAGAGGGTTAAACTAACTCCTAAGGTTAGGTTAGATGTATTTTTAATGGGCCCTATGTTATACCTATGGGTAAAGGCCAATTTTAGCCATGTGTCCTCCCTGGTGACTATCTAGTCACCTCAAAAGTTGATTTTTTTGAGATGGCCGAATTTCAACTTTTGAGGATCTCACCTAGGTTAGACAACCTTCCAATTGAGTGATATTTTCTCTTCCCCATTTCTCTTTTACCTTTTTGGGTTACCTTGTTTAAAGAGCTTGTAAGATGTTTTTGATTAAGTAAAAATAGGTTTTAGGGGACCCGAAACCCTTTTACAATTTGAAATTTAAGCATTAAAGAGACTAAACAAAACAGTTGTGAAACACCAGCACAAAAACCAATAGCTAAGAAAAAGATAGCAAGAAGCCAAGAAGAAGTTGGCTCCAAACCCAACATTACAAATTAATTGAAAACTTTAATAGATTCCTCAGCATTTTGAATGAAGAGCATCATCGCCTTGGTCGCTTCCCTTAGGTCGTTGTTTTCCTCTCTCAGCTAGCTATCTTTCGTATTGATCTCCATCTGCGATTGGGAGTCTAGTGGGTGGTGCTGGAAGTTGGAATATCATCAATGACAACCAGATTCTTTTCCTGATTTTTCCTTTCCAGATGGTCCACCAAAGCATTCATGTTTTGTGATGAGACTTTGAGGACCTGGAGGCTATGGTTCATGAAGTTTTTTAGGGCCTTCTCGGTATGGGTGACCCAGGAATTGATGTTGTCTTTATCCTCTTCAGTCTATTCTTTCAAGGTTCTTATAACATCCTCCAGGTGTTTCAGATCCCCTTTGATCAAATCTTTTTCTAGCCAATCCTCCATCTCAATTTCCTCATCAGCTTCACTAGTTTTCGTCTCATCCTTCTTTTTCCTAGAGTCCTTAATCAACTTATTAATCTTGTTTTCCAACTCCCTTTGTTTACTTTGCATGCTAGTAATGTTGTCGAAAACCCATTTCTGGAAGTTGAAGGACTCCAGCGTAAAGTTACGGGTGGTATTCAAGATGGTGGTCGCAGAATCCCTACCCTGTTCAGTGCCCACAGAGTTGGGATTATCATCCTCCTTAGCATCTCGAGCAACATTCCTGTTGTCCTAGCCCATAGGGTTAGAGTGAGGGTTTCCAGAGTTACCCCCTTCATCCTCTTCACCAATGTTCTCATCCTTTTCATACTCCATATCCATTTCAAAATCCTTACCCTTTTCCTCCTCCACATCACAGTGCCCCTTCGTATCCACATTATCTATGTCAACTCTCCTTTTTTTGTGGGTAGAAGCCTTAGGTTATTCCTCATCCGGATCTAAATCTTTTTTGCTCTTAGAGATATCTGCATTCGTGATCAGTTGGTCATCTTTGGTCGCCCTAGCCTTGTCCTTCAGATGTTCATAAATGAGCAATATAAGCCCCTGATGGGCTATAGGGTAGGAGTTAGGCTTTTTTAGCGTGGTTAGCAAGACTCTCATTCAGAGAGGACGCTAAATAAAAAGGCAGGGATATTTTGGCCCCATATCGGAAGTGGTTCAAAGAGGATTGGAAAGAGTGAGGAGAGTCTTCTTAGGGAATGGTTTGAGAGGGAGAATTTTGATCACCCTCTCTCCATTTTTGGAGACATAGAATTTTTGTTCAAGTTTTTTTTTAGTTTTTGGAGTTGGGTTTTTCTAAGTCTTAAGAAGGAAAAAGAATAATGGATTGAGAAGCTCTCCTACAGCTTCTACTCACTTCCATTTGTAGGTTTTAAGGTTGGTTGAAATAATCTCTTATATATGTTGTATTGCTAATGTGAAAAGATTGTTTGTGCTTTTCTATGGTTGTTTTCTTTGTAGGCCTGGGAAGATTGTTTTGAGTTCTTCCTTGTGTATTCTGTCTTGCATGTTTCAGGTTATGTGTTTTTGGGTGTTTCAAGGCCATACTCACCCTTGGGAGGGTAGAGTAGCCTTGGGGTTGAAGGGTTGCTTGATAACCTAAGAGTGTAGAGACTCTCTTCTTGGAAGAGAGTGATACACAAGGGTTATGGGACCCTTGCTGCATTGTTGTTTTTATGTATATGCAATGGGAGTCATAAGGGGAGATTTAGGCTTGTATGCCATGGGCGACATAAGGATATTTTTGGGGGGCAAGTTGTAACTTGTGATGATTCTACTATGCTAGCCTTGCAAATGCATTGTGTTCTCCTATTTACAGATTCTCCTCTAGGTACTTGGTCCACCTTCACCCCACAAAAAAAAATAGTCACTTGGTGACTTTGTTTATCCTTGGGATGGGAGTTATATGGCTGTGAGTCTTCTTGTGTTATGTTTTCTTTGGTTGTATCTCATTTATCCTTGGTTCTCCTAGCTCATAGGTGGCTTCATGTAAGCCTAGGTTGGGAGGTGAGCCTCTATGGTCACAACCTACAAATGTTATTGAAGGTTTGCTTGGATTAAAGAATGGAGTGGAATCTACTTGCAAGTTCCTATTTTATTGTATTTTTTTTATTTTTTTTAAATGTATTTGACAAGCCCTCATTTGGTAGAAATGAAGAGGCTTGAGTTTGTAATCTTCCTATTTATGTTAAGGAAATAATGAAGTAACAAATGTATTTATTTTGACTAGTTCATTCAAGAAATAGAGTGAAAAGAAAGGCATTTGAGTTATTTCTTTATAATGTATATTGCTTGAAAAGGTTGGGAAGAAATTTGTTTTCTATTTCATTAGTTAATAAAAGATATACATATTGGAAATGGAATAGAAAAATAGATGAATATTTAAGTTGATTCATTATGTTATTTTATCATTCTGCAAAAAAATAAGTTTTAGAAATGCAGTTATAAATAAAAAGGAAAAGCTATTTCTATATATAGTTTCAAAAGGAAATGTAGGAAAAATACTTTTAAGTGTTAGTTTAAATATTCTTTTAAATTTTCATCTTGGTGTTTTATTTATCAAAAAGAAATGTGAAAGTTTGCAGTTGTTAAGGAAATTATTTTTGTTACTTGTCATACCTGTTTCTAAGTTAGTGTAACAGAAAATAAAAGTGCAGATTTAGGAACACACACACACACACACATATACATGTATGTTAAATATTCTAAATACCTATTATTTTGCATAAATCTAATATGTTGTTGTAAGAAAAATTAAATAAGATATGTGTTGCATCTAAGTCAAAAAAAGATCTCATATACATTTAAATCAGAGCTTTTCATACATTTAATATTTTTTTCAAAAAAAGATTATTTAAATCTGTGCAATTATATATATATATATATATATATATATATATATATATATATATTTGAAATATATATATATATATATAAAATATACATATATTTGAAATATATACCCAGAAATACACATTTCCTATTGACTATGCACACACACACACACACATATATATTTTATGCTGCTTTAAAAAAAAATGAAAAAATTTCATTTAAAAAAGAATTGCATCAAAAAAAAAAAATGGTTTCAAACTTGTTGTTTGGGGGTTCGGCCCTTATGGTGGGGCCATGGGGGCCATGGCCGCCCATAGCCGCAGGGCTTACCCCTGCGACTGTGGGAAGGCCGCCCACAGACATGGGGCCGAGGCCCCGTGGCCTGTGGGGAAGGCATCCCCACAGCCGTAGAGGCAAGCACTGCGACTGTGGGCGTGGCTGCCACGGCGGACCACCCCGCGCAGACCCCATGTGCCTCTTGACATACACCGCCACATAATTTGCCTCCCTTCGACCCCTCCATGTGCCTCATCCGCCATGACCACCTTCGGCTCTCTATGCCTCCCTTCACCTGCACACACACACACAAAAAAAAATATAAAAGAGTAGTATGTGTGGTAAAATGAAACCCTAACCCAATTTTGGGTTAGGGTAAAATAAAATGAAAAAGAAAAGTAAAGAAGGGGGAGTCATAAGGATTTTAAAATAAAACCCTAGTTAGGGTTAGAATAAGAGATAAAGATAAAAGAAATAAAATAATAAAGGAGAGGGGAAGATTTCTTTAAAATTTGAAATGGGAATTGTCCCATTTGTTTAAGTTATTATTTAGTTTACTATTTAGGGAATTTAATGGAAGATGTAAGAAATTAATTATATAGCAATATTATACTCATGTTTGGTAAATTTATTAAAGATGTTTTCTAATGGAAATTTTAAATAGTATAATGATTAAATTTAAGTTAAGGAGGTATTTTAAATGTCGAATATTAAATATTTGATTATTTGAATGTTAAGGAGGTAGTTTAATGTCAAATATTTAATATTTAATATTTAATGTTGGCGAAATTATTTTGTCAATTAAATGAGGTTATTGGATAGGTTATTATTATATTTGATTTAGTTAAATTTTAATAGATGGATTTAAACACGTTATTACTATTGCTCAATTAATTGTTTTAAATTCAATAAAATATGTGTAACATTATTTAATTAGTCCAAAAGCAATTAAATACTATTTGGAATATTTAATACCTCTGGATTAATAATTGAAGAATTATTTGGGGTAAATTAATTAAATTAATAAACAAAGTTGTGATGACCCCTTGGGGTAGGATTATTCAAGTAAAAAAAAAAAATTGTAAACGTTATATTTGTAAAGTTAATTAAATTAACTTTAGGAACCCATTCCTTTAACGTTTGAGATAACCCTTAGCTTAGACAAACTTATTTATCTCATCTTTATCGTAGAGTATTTAGTATTTTTATGTTATTTAAAAAAAAATTGTTGTTGCGTTTTTGCCCAAAATTTTGGGCATGACATTTCAGAATTTATATTCACTGTATTCTTAGGATGGTTTTGTTTAGCTTTGGCAGCATTAGCTTCATTAACTCTTAAAAATAAGAAATATATATTTATGGAGTTAATTTTTTTTTTAAAGTATAACATATTGAGGATCGACGATGTGGGGAGCCACGAACCCCTCACCCGTCATCGGGGGCTGAGTTTTATTACCTGTGGATGTCGTAGCGAGCGGGCTGCCACTCACTGTGAGTCGTCCACAGTGGGCGGGGTGAAACCCACCACTGTGGACGACCCCCAGTGGACGGTGGCCGCCACTGTGGTAACCCACAGTGGTCGAAGGCCACCACTGTGGCATTCCAAAAGGGATGACCTTGGAAACCCTCTATTGTCCCTAATTTCGAGGTACTGTGTGAACATCGCCCCCTCCTTTGATTCATCCCACCACCATGGATTTGTCGGCCCTGTATCATCCGTTCTAGAAGAATAAAATAAAAATGAAACAAAGAAAAAGGGAGTTTCATGCTAATAGGAAACCCTAACCCGATTTAGGCTTAGGGTTAGATTCTATGGAAAAGAAACAAAAAGGAAGATATGGGGTATAAAAAAAAGGAAATTAAAATGAAATGAACTGATCTCATATCAAAATATAAAAAACCCTAAATAGGGTATTAAAAAAAATCCCTAAATAGGGTTAACCCAATAAAAATGTATTTTTGAATAGGGTTTTATTTTTAAAAAGTAAAATGGGGGAACCCCATTTGAGATTAATGAAGATTTAGAATGAATTAATGTATTCATTCTTATCTTAGGAGGTTTTAAAATATAATGAGGCATTGATATATTCCTCAAAGGAGGAATTCATAGCAACTTAACTAAGGTTATATAAAAACATTTTGGAAATTTTAATGGTAAATAATAATTAGATGGAGTAATTTAATGAAGATTATTAAATGATTGTTTTGTTTATAAGTTAAATGTTAGGATAAGCTCATGGAGTGTTAATTTTTAATATATTAAGGTAAATTGTTTTATAAATGATTAATTGAAGTTTATATTTTCTTGATTAGATAATCGTATCTATATAATTTTTATGAACTATTATTAATGGGTATTTTTAATTATAATGATTATTTAACCCCTAAGTGGGGGGGGCAATTTAATGGTAAATGATTATTAAATCCTCGGGAAGGATTTAATTCATTATTAATGGAATATTTATTTGCTAGGCAATATTAATAAGTATTTAGTTAATTTTATAAACTTGTTTGAAAACCTTATGTTTATTGGCTCAATTAATTATTATTAATATAATGAATTTGTATTAATAATAATGTTAGGGGTTTTGTAATTATCTAAATATTATAAGGAGATAGTATTCACTCTAATAAAAACAATATTGGAGGTTGATGATTGGGGTGAATTTATCAAGGTTGTGTTGATCTTTCAGGATTACTTTATTTATCTTTAATTAATGGGAAGAATAGTAGATGTTAATTAATTGAAATAAATATTATTAAGAATTATATTCAAGATTAACTGGATGAATTTCAACACTTAGATAGAATCTAGTTAATTGATTAATAAATTGCTTGGGGAAAAGCTCTAAGCCTTCTAGTGCATATTAGAAAACAATTCTTCTAACAATTAAGTTATCCTTTAGAAAAACTATTTAAGTTATCACATCTAATTAAACGTAGGTCACAAGTAAATAAGTGTTAAAAAAAAATGTTGTGTTTTTTGCCCAAAAAGTTGGGGCATGACAAAAAGTGTGGGATGGAGAATTTCTGGCACAATTCTTTGACATCTTGATTTTTGAAAGGTCTACCATTGTCTGTAATGATAAATTTGGTAACTCCATAGCGGAAGATTAGGTAATTTAGGATAAAATTGGAAATCTATTTTCTAGTCGTAAAAGTGAGTGGTATGGCTTCTACCCACTTGGTGAAATATTATGTGGCAGTTATTATGAGCTTGTGGCCATTGGATGAGGTGGGGTGGATTTTTCCTATGAGATCGAGCCCCCACTAACAAAAGGGCCAAGGTGTAATAAATGATTGCAAATCCTGAGAAGGTGCATGAATCTTGTCACCATGTTTCTAACAAGGAATACATTTCTTCACATAGTGCTAAGCATCTTCTTCCATTGTGAGTTAGTAGTATTTGGTGCACAAGAGCTTCTTAGGTATAGTGAGGTCACTTGAGTTCTCTCCACAGATACCTTCATACACTTCATGTAGTGCTCGTTAAGCCTCCTCTTTTTCTAAACACCTTATAAGGGTTTTGTCAAAGTGCCTTCGAAATAGAGTGTCCACTGAGGATAGTGTAGTGGGCGGATCGTTAGATGAAAGTTTGTTGTTGGGTCTTTGTGAGGTGAGGGGGGATAATATTATCTTGAAGGTGGGTGAAGGTTTCTTGATACCATGGGGAATCAAGACCAACAAGAACATACACCATTTCTGAGTAGGGGACATCATATACTAGTACTAGAAGTTTCTCAACCAAGAATTCACATTTCAGATTGTTTGTGGGCATCTGCAGGAGGGAACCAATTGTAGCCATTGCATCGAAAGATCTATTTTTTGTCCGAGGAACTTGCTCAAAATGAATGAAGGTGAAGTGTTTCTTGAAGTCCTCCACAAGGCGGTGATAAGGGAGAAACTTGTCATCTTTTGTTTGATATGTTGGAGCTCAAAATTGCAGGTTTTGCTAAACTCTAAGAATAGGCCAGATTCTATTGTTGAGTTCAACAAACAGTATTGGCCAACTAATGGATTGAACCAAGTTTGGTTGTTAATCCCTACACTTTAGGCTCTACTAATACCTAGGTAGGTTTACCTTGAATGAAGTAAATTAGATTTATTTAAATAGTATGATACATTTTTTGCCTTTTGAGTAAAATGTACACAGACATAAAATATTTACAAAAAAGTGAAATAGGTTTTAAGGTTATAAAATGAGATCAGTGCCTTCCCTCTATCAGGTACAGAGTCAAGTAGGTTCATATTCCTTATGTTTTCCTTATTAGACAAAATTTTAATTTCATACTTGATGTGAATCTATCAATTGTTTTGTTTCTTATACTCTATGATTCATCTTTATTATAATGACCATTTTGCATGTATTTAATCTTTCCCTGAAATAACCATACACAACAATCATCCAAAGGTGAAGAATTATTTGACCAATCCAAAATATCCTTGAAATAATGAGACCTGAAATAATAAGATAATCACAGTGTATAGAAGATGTATGAGTAGTCTTTGATTACTATAATCAAAATAATAAGCCAAACTGAATATTAAAGGAACTTAACAATATCTCATGCATAGTATGGAGAGAGATGAAATTTTTATAGATTGCCAGTATTCAAAAGTTGTTTTCTTATTATTCTTATTGTCCCCATCTCAAAAACAAATGATATTCCTTTTATAAGGAAAGACCACTCAACTTGAAACAACATGTCTTTTGATAACAACAAACAACCTAATTAATCAGCTTAATTAACCATGCAATTATTCTAATTCTTTAACATATTAACAACCACTAAATGCTCAGTGTAACCTTGTTTTTTTATAATTTTTAATATTTGATACTAAGTGTCTCATGATATACTCCTTCTAGTAGAATCAGTTCATAGCAATCTCCATGTTGTCTAGCACATGTTCTTTATCATTGATATCTTCTAATGCTTTGGGAAACTCTTTCATTGATATCCCCTTCCACTGTTCATGAGAAGTGAGTGAATTATTATCACCATGGAGGATAGTAGGGATACTTTCTGTGTCTTTGATGTGAGATTCTCTTTCGATGAGACCCATCTTTCTTTTTCTTGACACTCACTCTTATACCGAACTTTGACATTTCAATGTGACCTTTAAATATCTCCCTAACACTACCGCTTTCAGTGTGATATTGTTCTTCAGTAGGACTCCTTCGCCTTTGGAAGACCTTTGTTGTCACACCAACGTCTTCATTTTGATGAGACTTAAAGTATGTCTTTTCAAGGAGTTCTTTTTCAATGTGACAATTCTTTTTGGCAAAGATTTTCCATTGCTTCCTTCAAATCTTAATGATCTTTGAAGTGATAAATTATGGCTCCATTTGATAACCATTTAGAGTATGTTTACTATTGCAACTACCAGGACCCATTGTATTTTTTATGACTCATGCTTTTTTGTGTGAGATCCATTTTTGCTAAGATCCCTTTTGCCTTAATAGATCATTAATGTCACACTGATGTTGTTGGAAAATGCACACTCCAATGAGATATTGTAGGTGATTGAAGGTATTGTCATTGATGGCAACCTTACAATCATGTGTTATCGGCAGACAAACACAAGCACCGGCACTGACAGACTCTACACTGACATATAGAACGCCAGCACTGAAAAGGAAGATTACCGACACCCTGGCCGACAACAATTTTGTATTAATGTATTTTGTAATTAATTGTAAAATCTTTTGTAATCCGACATGGCGGATTGTAATATGACTCATATATGTATGAGATCATTTTAGATCACTTTATATATGTTAGGGTATGATGCAAAAGATAGAAGGTAGCAGACCTATTATGCAAATTATTGGATAAGGGTTTATGTATGTAGCAGAGCTTAAACTGGTACTGAATCTGGCATAGCAGATGCTAATTTGAAGTAGTACAAGACATTGGATTAGTATAATCCATTTTTGTAAGTCAGTGTGACTTCTTTTGTAATTGAGCAGTGAGCTCTAGGAACTTGGCCTTCCTGCATGTGCAGGCCCCTATTGTAGCAGTAATATTCTCTTATTGGCCAGTAATTGAATATTGTGGGTCACAAATCCCACTGATGTTTTTCCCACACCAGGTATCCTCGTTAAAATATTGTGTTATGGTGTGCTTTTCATGTTTTGGTTGTTATTCTTATTTGTTGCATTATTTCTGGTTTACCGGTACACAGTTTTAATATGCTTTTCATCTTACAAGTTAAGAAAATAGTATTATCGGTTAGATACTGATTCACCCCCCCCATCTCAGTATCTTTGGGAATCCTAATAGATGTTTATATTTTGATGAGAGGCAAGACGTGTATCCTTGACATTCTCTTTTGGCAAGACTTTGCTTGTTGGTAGGATCCTTTTTGCTTTGGCAGACTTCTGGTATCACGTCAAAAATTATGTCTTTGGTGAGACATAAGAGATATCTTCTCGTCAAACCCTTTTTCAATATAACTCCTCACTTCGATAAGAGCTCCCGTGGCCATAGTAGACTTTTCATGTCACACCAAAGTTTATATTTTGTTGGGATATATGTTCTGTCTCTCTGATAAATGAGTTTTTGTTGTGATATAGCTTTTCGGCCCAACACAGTTCACATCTTGTCGGCTTTCAGTGCTTCATCAATGCAATGTTTTTTGATATGATGAATACAGAGTCTTGGTGAAAGACCACTAACAAGAAGGTTTTTCTTTCTTAATGGTAATATTCACACTTGGTTTTGCACAAACGTGGGAATGGCTTGATTGATATACCAAGATGGATCATTTTGCATTGAAAATTCTTTCCATACTTGCCATTTTGTGCTTATTGTATCTTTTCAAAGATTTTTAGCATGTAGGGTTAATGACTTTGGACAGTAGTGGGAAAATTTGTAAAATTTAGAAAAATGGGAAATTCATTCTCATTTTTCCAAGTTTCAACATGATACTCATCATTAACTTGCTTTATGACAAGTTGGGAATCTACATAGACTCGTAGTTCTGTGATTTTCCATTATATAGCCAAACGGAGTCCTGTGATTAGAGCTTCATACTTTTCTATGTTGTTTGTGCATGCAAAGGCTCTCTTATAGGACTTAGGGATGAAATCTCCTTGAGGTGTGATCAGCAAAACTCATGCCCCTGATCCATTTTGTGTGTAGGAACCATCAAAGTATAACTGCCATTGTAATGATGTGGTGACAGTCATGATGGAATCATCAAAAAATTCTGTTATGAGGGGTTGATCACCTTGAAGTTGTGCATCAACCAATTGATCAGCTATGACTTGCTCTTTTATTGCCTTCCTATCTACATATGCAATGTCTAATTCACTTAGTAGCATCACCCATTTTGTTGTGCATCCCGTGAGAGAAACCTTAGACAACAAGTATTTGAGGGGATCAAACTTTTCTATCACTTTGATCTTGTTGTTGAGCATGTAGTGACATAGTTTTGAAGTGTTGAAGACCACTGCAAGGAAATCTCTTTCTATGTGAGTATAGTTGAGTTTGTATCCCACAAGAGTGCAACTGATGTAGTATATTTCATGCTCTTTGCTTTTGTCATATGTTTGTGCAAGTAATGCCCCCAATGGCACTATAGTTTCTGATATGTATAATAGGAGGTGTCACCGTAGAATAGTGTTACTACTTATCAGATTGCCATTAGTTTTATGTCAAAGTTATACTATATACTCTAGTCAGTTATCTATTACTGAAATATTCAGTCGATATGTACAGTCTAGTCGGTTACAGAAGAAAGTAGTCACAGAACGCAGTATACACCGAGTTGTCTACCGAGTATCTTTACATGTCTACCGAGCAGCAAAGATGACAAACCAAGTTGATTTACACTGAGTGAAACGTGTTACCAGATTCATTGAACCTGGAAATGCATATGAAAACATGTTACAAGATCGAGGGACATCTAACCGTTATCACATTGGAAATTGCATTTAAAGATTGTGTATGATTTTGAGGTTATCTAACCAATGAAGTATTTTGCATGGTTATTCATTCAATAAATCATGTTTGTAAGATCGAAGCAATGAATTGGATCACTGTCATAAGAGATCTATTTATACAGCATGAGTTAAAGAGTTAAAGGTGTGTGCATGAGTGTAAGAAGACTGTTACAGAGACACAGAGGTCACCGAGAAGGTTTTCAGAGAACAGTCGAAGAATAGAGTAAACATAAGGGTTTACCGAGTTACTATATGGGTTACCGAGGTATTCTATAAGCAAGGTAATCTATTTTGAGCACATAGAATCTTCTATAACATTCCAGATGTAAAGTTGCAGATATTTGTAATGATTTTATTGTAATATTGTGAAGTTGTAAGAGAAACCTTTAACAGGGTAAAAGACTCTAATCAAGTCTATAAATTGTAAAGCCTCTAACCAGGTGCAACATTTAGATGAAGTGTTGTAAAATCCTTTAGCAAGGTAGATCTAACAGATCTTGTTACTCCTAATAGGGAAAGCTATCAGAAATAGCTAAACATGTAGCTCTAACCGAGTACTCTTTATTATTGCAGTAGTGAAGTTGTGGGTGTCATCCCCACCGCAGTTTTTCTCTCTAACCAAGAGTTTCTGCGTAATCAAAATATATGTGTTATGGAGTGAATCATGTATGATTGTTATCTATTTGTTAAGGTTTTATATTATGTTACTGCACTATTCAGTTTATGCATAACAATAAAGATATTGTTGAAGAAAAGTTTTGAAAAACTAATTCACCCCTCCCCTCTCAATACATTAGCTTTCCATATTGGGCCTAACAATTGGTATTAGAGCTTGAATCTTGGAAAAGGGTTTAACTACCTAAAGAGAAAGATCTTATCAATGGAAGCCTATAAACAATCTTGGAGGATTGTGTATCTGCAAGAAGAGTTGGATCATGCTAATCAAGTGATTGCAGACATGCAAAGGCAAATGCAAAAATCTTTGAAAATGAGAAGAAGATTATCTGATGATTTGCAGGACTCTCAAGAGTTAGTGGAACAAATTGAGACATCATCTGAGAACAACATATCTGAAGAGACTGAAGAAATGATTGGAGTATTGAAAGAAAAGAACAAAGCACTGGCTGATCAACTGAAAGCAATGAAAAGAGAACATGAACATTTCAGCACATAGATGACTGAAAATCTAGATGCATTGAGAATAGCTGAGGATAAAGTAAGAGATCTAGAAAGAGAGAAACAACAACTTGAAGTCTTAGTATCTGATAAGAATGATGAAATCACAAGGTTAATTGGAATTCAACAAAACCTATCAGATCAACTAGGTTATGCACATCATGAAGGAATTCTGAAGAATAATGAGAATCAAGCATTGAAACTTGAAGTATCAAGGTTGACCGATGAACTTGAAACATAGAAGAAATCCAAAGAAACACTAAAGAAGAGTTATGAAGCATCAAAGATGTTGGATGAGCAACTGAACACAAGATGACCCAACAAAGATGCAGGACTCAGTTATAAAGGAAAAGACTCTACCGAGAAAGGAATTCATACTACCGTGAGAGGAGAATCATCAAAGCAAGTTGGAAACAAGAATAACATCAAAAGAAAGAAGCCTATTTGCAACTACTGTGGAAATCAAGGTCACACTGCTAACATATGCCAAATCAGAAAAGGTAAGAAACCGAATGCCCCTAAGTCCAATGGTTATTGTTACAATTGCAATCAATATGGTCACACATCTAATCAATGTAGGACAAAGTCTGTTAACAATCATCAGAAGGCAAAATTCAAAGGGTTTTGTAAAAACTGCAATAGATATGGACATAGTACCGAGAAGTACTAGTTTAAGAAAAAGAACTACATGTGGTATGCACACCGAGCAAATGCTAGAGGTTACCAAACTCACACAGATCCTTACTGATAGTATTCTGCAGTACCATGGGATTACATTGCAAGGATATGGTGTGAATTTTGTGGAAGATATGGACATATAAGTGCCAACTATTTTATAAGGTTTGGGATGTACAACCGAAGATCATGGAGAAATCCTAGTATGGCATGTTTTCATTGTCACAAAGTGGGACACTTAGCTAGAGATTGCAGAGATCAACCTAGAAAAGACACTAAAGAAATAAAAGAAAAATTAAAGATGATCTGGAAAAAGAAGGAAATTGTGTCAAATGAAGAAAGCACCTTACCTACCGAGTTAGGTGCACCTATTCCAAATTAATCGGTAAAGGTATGAAGGGATTGCATTCTCTGAAGGTTAAAATCTTAACAGTTCCTATTCTATTATGTACTTAATTCAAAATCTGCATAATTAAGATGTATTAGTAAGTTTGAAATTCTATCAAAGTCTTTGAAGCACTTTACAAGAAACCTGTCAAGTCGGTGAATACAGGAAGCCTGTCAAGTCGGTAAATGAAGGAAGTTTGGTTACTTGGTTAAAATGAAAAAGGAGAGTAAATCGGTTAAAGAGGAATCGAGTGCATTTAATGTTTTGACCTAATCCGCATAGAGCCCGATAAGCTATTTTGTGTACTTAATAGCATTTTCATGGTCATTTACACTTACCAATTTTTCAAGAGAACAGAGCAAGCGATTCAAAGGCGATCAAACCTCTGAAAAAGCAAATTCAAGGTACTTACATCAAATCTCAACATATTGTTAAGCTGGTTTACCGAGCATATCTAGTTGCCATTATCTGCTATGTATAAAGCATCTGTCGTTTGAAATCCTGAAACCCTAAGGACTCTTTGCTAGTTTTTATCAAAAATCTACAATGGCACCCAAGATCCAAGATCCCATAGTTGTCAAGAATGTAGAGAAGCCCTCATTGAAATACTCTTTGAACCCCAAAGTCGCTTCTGAACCGGATGACAAAACCACCTTTTCACTCATCCCAGACAGAGTGTTGTTAGTCGAAGATGTGAGATTCTTCACCAAATGTCGTGTTGAAGAACTCGGTCATGTTGAAATCAGAGACACCTATGATGAGCTATGTACCGATGGTATATTGAACAGCAAGTATGAGCACATCAAGATCAAGGGATTAACTAAAGCCCTAACCTATCCTCGTGTGTGCAAACCCTAGTGGGTCAAGTTTGTTCTGAGCAGAGTTCACGATGATTTCATGTGGCTAGAAGAACAACTATTTAAGATTACCAAGGAAATCATTCATCTAATTACCGGTTACCCTATCTATGATCATGCCCAAGCCCAGAAGATGATATCATAGAAGGAATTGATCAGTTTAACTGGAGTGGAATCTGATTGTAGAGGTGTAGCGTCGTAAATTGTACGCACTTGCTAGGGTGGTACAATTTCACACCTAGTTTAGCACCCACCTTGGCGCATTTCTCATTTTGCATTGCATTTCCCCTTTAGCAGTTAATTAATTAAATTAATTAGGTCTAAGGGTCTATTTTATTATCTCCCATATCATAAAGTTGGGCCCTTTTCATTAGAGTGTGCCCCTTTCATTTTATTCTTCCAACACATCATTTAATCAAAAACCCTAATTAGGTCCTATTTTGAACTTGGGGGCTTGATTTCGGGGGTCAAAACATCTCAAAATCAGCTGTAACTTCGGGATTCTCTCTAAAATCATCATATCCGACGGCCCTGAAAATTTGGTGAAAAGTTGTCGGGACCATGGCGCCCGGAGTGCAACATGGTCCCGGACATTTTTCCCAAAATTTTAGGAGCGCGATCCAATCATAAAATAAAGCTTAACCCCAAGAAATTGGTGGGAGATTCAATCTCTAAGTTGGCCTAAAGTTGAAATTAAGACCTAGGGTTTCATATATAAGAGCTCTCTTTCTTCATTGGAAAGGATCCGATTTTCGTTTTCAGGAACCTCATATGCAGCGAAAGAGCAGATCTTTGAAGACTTCAATAACATTCAACATCCATCCATCAAGCATTCATCAATTTCATTCATTTAGGGCTTGGGAGACATTGAAGAACAATAGGAGATTACCGACTGAAGATTGGCTTGTACTCCTCCCTTAAGGGTTGGGTATGATTTCATGTTGTTTTCATGTCTTTGCATAAGCTTCAATATATCCTTTATTCATGCTTTAGATCACTTTGCATCTTGATTTAGAGCATTTACATTATCATTTACAAGCAATTAGGGTTTACTTTCTAGGTTGCTCTAGTTTGCTTTCTTGCATTTAAGGACCTTGCACACACACTAGGTCTGCACACACAATACATTTTACAATACAACTTGGCTATTCGTGGAGGTGGAAATCACCGAAGCGGGGGTTTGACTAAGGCAAAACCCTATATAGCCGCCCACCACACCTTTTCAAATATAAGTGCAGGTTTCAAAATTCGGACGACGCCGCAAGTTACAGATCCGGAAGAAGTAGATGGAGACCAAACTTCACACCAAATCTCAGAGCAAAAGACCAGGACAGGGGCGTGGGGCGCTCTGGTCCTGCCAGGACAAGGGCGCTGGGCGCCCTGGTCCCTGGGATAGGGGCGCTAGGCGCCCTGGTCCTCCTGACAGACAGCATTTTCAGCATTTTGGACAGCTTTTCTAGAGTGTAAAACAGCAGTTTCCGGAGCAGTTTCAGGGGCAGAATCAGGACAGTGGCGCCCGCGCCCCCGTCCCGAACATTTTCAGTCATATTTTAACTCTGGGTACGCATTTGTATTCTTGTCTTGTCCTTGTGTTTACAACTTTCCATTGTTTATGTTCAATTCTGCAATCTTGTTATTAGTTCATACTTGCACTTTGCGGTTAGGGATTGAACTTGCATCATTTTATCTTTCAATTACAACAAAGGAATAGAAATCCTAATAGGTAGCCCGTGGCTCTCTCTTCCACAAAAAGAAGTAGCCAATTGTGTGATACCTCTAGGCTCTTTCGTATTCCACAAGTGTGTGGTTGAAAGTGAGATTAGGGCATGTTTGCTTAGTGTCACTTTTTCTCCTACACATTTTGGTGAACCCGACGTGAATCTATCATTGCTTCCTCTTGCATTGCATTTGTTAGATCTAGATCTAGATTTAGTGTGTTTTCATTTCATTTTCATTAAAAAGAGAAAAAAAAAAGTGTGTTTCTTTGCGTTGTGTGTTTTTTTTGCAATTTCAAAATGTCAGATTTTTATTTGCAAGATGTTCATATTTGTGATGATTATGAGTTAGATGAAGCTTTAGATGAATTTTTGAAACCTAAATATACCAAACCTTCATTTTACCAAAAACTCATAAACATTGTTACTATGCCATTTCGTTGTGATGAGAAAGATAAGTCGAATGATTCCTCTCAAGGGTACATTCCTATCAGCTCTTCCACTAAATCTAGTAGCATGGTTGTTTTCAATGATCCCCTCTATGAAGAGATATCTCCTTTTGAATCTTTTAATAGATATGATCATGCTTTGTTGAATGATGCCCTTGATGCCTTTGTGTCTCCCAAAAAACACTCCCTTCATGAGGATCCTTTTGTGCAAGAAGATGACATTATCCCTACATTTCCTAGTGATGGCCTTTCCTTTTCCAACAAAATTCCCACTAGAGATGATGAATTAATGATAAATGCTTACCCTTCTCCTAAAGTTTGTCTTACCCATAAGCATCCCTTAGAGAAAGAAGATGAAATAACAAGCAATTTCCTTAATTCTCTATCCCCTAAAGATCATATTGAACATATTTTGAGGAAAGAGGATGAGTTTAACACATCTATTGATGCTCTCCCTCCTAAGGATGAGGAATTAAGAAACAATGTTATCTCCTCTCCCGAAATTGACAATGCTTCAAACATTCCTTTCAACAACCTCACTATTTGGGATGAACCATTAGAAGAAGGTGTTGATTATTCTCTACCCTGTGAGAGAAACCTAGCCAAAGGTGATGAAATCTAGATTAAAAACTCCCTTGATAGTTTCTCACCTTCCTCGAATCTCAATTATTCTGCCTCTGAAAATAAAGCATCTCCCTCTCCTCAACTTGGTTCTACTCATAAGGAAACCCTAGCTCAAAGCAAGATGGTTAACATCTCTTTCAAAGATCTCCCTCTCAAAAGTGAGGCTTTAGAGAGTAATGTTGATCCTTCTCCTAGAGAGTTTATTCCCCATGTAGATCCTTTGATAGAGGATGATAGGACTTTTCCTAGTATTACTTTTCCTACTAGAACATCAATGCCTACCACTTGTCTCTCTCCTAAAATTGATTTAATCCGTGATAAGATTTTAGTGCAAGAGAAGACTATCAATAATTCTTCCAACACTTTTGTTCATTCCTCTAAACCATCCTCAATCAATTTGATACATGTGAATGAAACACCTAACAAACCTCTCTTCACTGTCCAAGGTGCTTGTCCTTCTCAAAATTATCAACCTTTAAATAAGCCTATCTTAGTGGTCCAAGGTGGTTATGCTAATGATTCTTTTTGCACTCCTAAGAAACCGGTTATTACTGTGCAAGGAGGTTATTCCTCTAAGATCCCCTATGAGTATGCTAAGCAATTGACTAGAGAGAGTTATCATGCGGTTGCCCATACCTATAACACAAGAAACAATACGCAACCTAATCCTCCTCCAGTTATCCCCACTTCGCTTCCTCCTTCCCAACCTATTCTTCCTCAAGCTCCTCGTATTTCACAAATGCTTAGTAAGGACTATGATCTCATAGAACAACTTAAAGCTACCCCTGCTAAGATATCCCTTTGGGATTTGATCCAAACTTCTTCTGCTCATCATGGAATGTTACAAGATGCCTTGAAAGATTTGAATGTTCCTCCACCTAATACATCTAGTAATATAGTGTCTTTGGTTAACTCTGTGATGAATCCTAAAGCTCAAATTGTGTTTACTCAAGATGAGTTGCCTGCTAGTGAAATTCAACATCAATATGATCCCTTGATGATTGTGGTTATCATAAATGATACTGCTATAAGATGAACACTGGTAGATAATGGTTCAAGCCTTAATGTGTGTAGCATTAATCTATTGCATAAGATGAATGTGGATACATCCCTTATTGAGCCTGACCCTCATCCCATTCGAGGCTTTGATAATGTGGCTAAGTCTTCATTAGGTATTATCACCTTACCCATCACAGTGGGACCTGTTACTTTGCCTACTCCTATCCATGTTATGTCGGGAAATCTAACATACAACTTGTTATTAGGGAGACCTTGGATTCACAGTATGCAAGCTGTCCCCTCTACATTGCATAGACAAGTTAAATTCATTTATAACAATAAGACATATACCTTGATAGGTGACACTAATCTTCAAGCTTGTTTACAAACATCTAAGCCTTCGTCTTCTAGTAATGACCCTTTGAACAAGATACCTATGGATGAATCCTTACCCTCTGATAATCAAAATTCTTTGGATGAGTCTGAAGCTCCTGAAGAAGATCCTTCTCAACTTGAATCTACACATGAAAAGGCCTTTGATTCTGAGAAGGTTCTCGCGGAAGACGATTGGGGATCTCTTGATTTCACTCCCACCTTTGTAGGTGAGTATAGGGTTCCTCCTAGAGAGTTTAAAGTTAAAAAGAAGGAAGAAACTAAAAATCAATCAATCTTACCTGAACCTATGAGCAATAATTTTGTGGCCGCTTCTCAAACTTCTTCTCCTCACACCTCTAATTCTGAAGAATTTGATTCTTTGTCTTATGAGAAACCATCTTTTCTTTCTGAAATGGCTAATCGTTATGGTCGTGGTTTTCACATTTTGGCTAAGAGTGGCTATAGTGGAAATGGTTGTGGCGCAAATGAACAAGGAATTAGAGTTCCTTTAGAACATAACATGCATGAATATTCATTTGGACTTGGATATAATCTTTCTAAGCCCACCAAAGCATCTAAAAGACCATCTCTCAATGTGAATGCTATATTTAATAGTGATGATGATCTCACTTTAACTAAATCATATTCTACTTCTATCAACTCTCATTCCCCTCATAAGGAAATCTTGGCGATGAACAAATCTCTTTATGACTCCCCTCAGATTTCTAAACCCACTTATGAATCTTTATCTCCTATTCATCATAAAATCCTTTCCTCTAGGGATAAGGCTCTAATATATTACACTCATCCCTCTTCTAAGATTTCTTGTGACTTTTCTTCTTCAATTTTTGTCATTTTATACATGTTTTTGATCTCACTTATAGTTGAGCATTTAGCATGTCATATTCAAATACCTCATTTAGTCTATCATGTCTTTAAATAACATTAATGGCTATTATGTTGCTCATCATTATGTGACATTGGTAGCTCATTTACTGGGGGCTCATTGTCATTCATGATGGTACAATTTCAAGTGCAATCATATTTTTTGAAGCAACATAATAGCCTAATTTTCTATGTTATCTCTTGTTCCTATGGGGGCAAGAGTGATTTCATATATCTCTTCTTTTGCTTATGTCCAAATCTCTCCCTAGAAGATTGTGTAAGTCCTTCTCATTGTCCTTATCCTTGGGAGGCAATGATCTTTCCTTATTGTTATCTAAGGATCCACTTTTCCCTATTTCGTGGATGGTGTGGACTTTATTACTTGATGTTATGCCTTGTATGCATTTGTTGTTGTTTGTTCAAGGATTCTCTCTTACAAGAGGTGTAAGTCCTTGACTACAACCTCTTTTGCACTTGGTAAAATACATCCATAATGAATTCACTCTCCCAATTGGGTTAAAAAGAGCGTCATCCTTCATTAAGAATCACTTTCACTTCGCAAAAGAGGGAAGTATTGCATTCTTATTCTCTTCTTTGTCTTATTCTAGAAGATGTTATATTGGTCTAAGACGATTCCTCTTGGGGATAGGTGTCTTTTGTACAAAGATTTCTTCTCTTCTAAGGATCTCCTTTACACATACTACAAGATATCCCTTTTCAACTATCTTATCCTTGCTTAAAGAGTGTAAAACTCTCTTGCTTGGATCTATGACATTGTTGCATTTTTGGGGTATCTTCTTTTGTGATGAAGGTAGGTATCCTTGTTCTACTTTGCTTATGACATAAACATTACACTTTTTGAGCAATGGGTCATTCTCGGAACCAGAGCACAGACTCTTAGAGCGAGATGTCTCCATTTTTCTTTTATGCAAGGTGATTATTCTCGGAACCAGAGCACAGACTCTTAGAGTGAGATGTCACGATTTTGTACTATACATATACAGGTTGTAGCATACTCAGGCATAGACTCCTATGAGGTGCTCCTAAACTCCCTTACACACACATGCACGAGGTTGAGTAGAACTAGCGGCATAAGGCTAGACTTTCTCACTCTCCTCCCTTACATGGATCACCTAGACAGACTCTAGGGGCTAGTTTTCCATGTCCTTTTTCACATGGATCACCTAGACAAGATCTAGGGGCAAGAAGTCCATGTTTTCTCTCTCACTATTCTTCTCATGGATCACCAATGTGTGGTATTCATGCTTTTTTCCTTTCTTTTCTTCTCTTTGCATTTTGTTTCCATTTACATCCTTCATCTTGTGTTAGAGAACTCTCAAATCCTCACACTCTTTGTTGTGTTGGAATTGAGATTTAGTCCTCTTTCTTACCAAATGATTCTCCATTAGTTTTTGATCTCATATCAAATCTTCTTGTGAGCATTTGTCATCAATATTCTTTAACAATTCGAAGTGGTAAACATGATACCCTGTTTCAACTCACTAAAATTAGCAAGCCGAAACAGGGGGGGGCATATAGCTACACTCGAATTTTCATCACCTTCCTTAGTAAGCATTAGGTGATTTTGTGATCTAATGTGTGTTTTGTAGGGTGCGGTTCCTAACTGTGTACTGCAGATACCGCTGGGGGCTTCATTCGACAGACTTATGGATATATCCTTTTTCAAATAATGTTTACTTTTCTTTACTTTAGCTTGCATATGCACGTAGTGTTCATATGACTGCTAAAGTGGGGGCTAAATGTAGCATCGTAAATTGTACGCACTTGCTAGGGTGGTACAATTTCACACCTAGTTTAGCACCCGCCTTGGCGCATTTCTCATTTTGCATTGCATTTCCCCTTTAGCACTTAATTAATTAAATTAATTAGGTCTAAGGGTCTATTTTATTATCTCCCATATCATAAAGTTGGGCCCTTTTCATTAGAGTGTGCCCCTTTCATTTTATTCCTCCAACACATCATTTAATCAAAAACCCTAATTAGGTCCTATTTTGAACTTGGGGGCTTGATTTCGGGGGTCAAAACATCTCGAAATCAGCTGTAACTTCGGGATTCTCTCTAAAATCATCATATCCGACGGCCCTAAAAATTTGGTGAAAAGTTGTCGGGACCATGGCGCCGGAGTGCAACATGGTCCCGGACATTTTTCCCAAAATTTTAGGAGCATGATCCAATCATAAAATAAAGCTTAACCCCAAGAAATTGGCGGGAGATTCAATCTCTAAGTCGGCCTAAAGTTGAAATTAAGACCTAGGGTTTCATATATAAGAGCTCTCTTTCTTCATTGGAAAGGATCCGATTTTCGTTTTCAGGAACCTCATATGCAGCGAAAGAGCAGATCTTTGAAGACTTAAATAACATTCAACATCCATCCATCAAGCATTCATCAATTTCATTCATTTAGGGCTTGGGAGACATTGAAGAACAATAGGAGATTACCGACTGAAGATTGGCTTGTACTCCTCCCTTAAGGGTTGGGTATGATTTCATGTCGTTTTCATGTCTTTGCATAAGCTTCAATATATCCTTTATTCATGCTTTAGATCACTTTGCATCTTGATTTAGAGCATTTACATTATCATTTACAAGCAATTAGGGTTTACTTTCTAGGTTGCTCTAGTTTGCTTTCTTGCATTTAAGGACCTTACACACACACTAGGTCTGCACACACAATACATTTTACAATACAACTTGGCTATTCATGGAGGTGGAAATCACCGAAGCGGGGGTTTGACTAAGGCAAAACCCTATATAGCCGCCCACCACACCTTTTCAAATATAAGTGCAGGTTTCGGAATTCGGACGACGCCGCAAGTTATAGATCCGGAAGAAGCAGACGGAGACCGAACTTCACACCAAATCTCAGAGCAAAAGACTAGGACAGGGGCGTGGGGCGCCCTAGTCCCGCCAGGATAGGGGCGCTGGGTGCCCTGGTCCCTGGGATAGGGGCGCTGGGCACCTTGGTCCTCCTGACAGACAGCATTTTCAGCATTTTTGATAGCTTTTCCAGAGTGCAAAATAGCAGTTTCCGGAGCAGTTTCAGGGGCAGAATCAGGACAGTGGCGCCCGCGCCCCCGTCCCAAACATTTGCAGTCAGATTTTAACTCCGGGTATGCATTTGTATTCTTGTCTTGTCCTTGTGTTTACAACTTTCCATTGTTTAAGTTCAATTCTGCAATCTTGTTATTAGTTCATACTTGCACTTTGGGGTTAGGGATTGAACTTGCATCATTTTATCTTTCAATTACAACAAAGGAATAGAAATCCTAATAGGTAGCCCGTGGCTCTCTCTTCCACAAAAAGAAGTAGCCAATTGTGTGATACCTCTAGGCTCTTTCGTATTCCACAAGTGTGTGGTTGAAAGTGAGATTAGGGCATGTTTGCTTAGTGTCACTTTTTCTCCTACACAAGAGGATTGAAACTGAATAATGTCACTGATGAAGAACTAAAATTTGCCATTAGAGTAATGGGCTACTATTTCTTCCAATCGGCAAGGGAAAATAGTGTTCCCTATGTAGCAGTATACTTGGCTCACAAAATTGTGAAAAAGGGAATGAAAATTAACCTATGCGAGGTATTGTTGAAGAACCTATTTGAAAATCTAAACACCATCAAGAAGTCGAAGAATAACAACTTAGCTAATACTCTAAAGTTTGGATCACTACTGGTATGCATGTTTTTCTACTTTGAAAAATTCTTTCCATCAGTTGGTAAAGTTGTTTGGGAGCTACACCGACCTATCACCCATCAGATTAATGACTTCATTAAGAAGTTA
This sequence comes from Cryptomeria japonica, assembly GCF_030272615.1. NCBI lineage: Eukaryota > Viridiplantae > Streptophyta > Pinopsida > Cupressales > Cupressaceae > Cryptomeria > Cryptomeria japonica. Next base: position 436,929,616 of record NC_081413.1, on the reverse strand, counting down.
GGTGATAAATTCAATGATATCATGGATGATTACTTCATTAAATTTCAAGAGAAAATGCATAACAGATATAGGATTCCACCCCAGCTAGTAGAGAAATACAAAAATGATATATGTTTTGAAGTTGACACTGATTACTATTATGTGAATGTTGTGGAACCACAGACTCAATCTTTGTCACCAATGGGTTACAAGATTGATTTTGACATCACAAAATAGCAAATTGATGCATTTCTTACATTGCCCAGACATGCTACCGATCTAAGGTATGGTACCTATGAGGAAGTAAAGGAAAAGGTAAAGATGAATATTGTAGTACCTAAAGCTACAAGAAAGGCAACTAAGATGATTAAGGCATTGTCAGAGAAATTCGGAGAAGACTCTTCCTCTACACCTGTCAAAGGCACCATTGCCATTACCGAAGAGGAATCTGAAGCCCAAGAGGCAGCTATAACATTGAGCACTGAATTGCCTAAGGGTAAAGTGTTAAAGAGAAAGAAACAGGACACATCAAAAGTCTCACCGACCCCACCTCCAGTAAAATGACCTAACACTAGAGCATCTGCAGCTTCACCGAGTAAGAAGACAAAGAGTGTTACTATTCCCAAGGTAACAAAGACATACAAGAAATCTACTCAGAGACTCATTATGGCAAAAGAGTCTAGTGATACCGAATTAGAAGATGCAAGCAAATTTCAGATTGTCAAGAGCAAGAAGGTAAATATACATAGTGTTGAAAACTTTTGTGCTAATCTGAAAGAATATGGTGGATTTGAAGGATTTAGATATGTCAAGTATGAAACCAGGAACAATGATGAAAACAGACAAATTGAAGAAGCTGTCATCTGCACACTTCTAAAGTTTCGGTTAGCTCCATTGGAACTAGCTAAGTCACTTCCAAAAGAATTGTATCTGCATATTGATAATAGGTGGATGTATGCAATGGACTCAGAGAAACAAATTAGAGAAAGAATTCTAGTCCATCTCTTTCCTGATATGTCTGTAGCTAAAATAAAGGAACACCTGACAACCTACAATTCAAAGTTTCTTGTCAAACAAAGAGCCTTAAAACTGATAAATGGGCTATATATTGAAGTAGAAAATGAGACAAAAGCAAAGTGGCAGGAAATATTTAAAATCAAGGATGTCGATGAGCAAGCTACAGTTGAAATCGTTGATGTCACCGAGCATGATCCTGATGTCACCAAGCAAGGTCCTGATGCTACCGAACAAGATCCTGCTGACACCATTCAAATAGATGAAGATGTCATGGATACAGAGGCCCCAGAATAGGAAATGATAGAAGGCACTGCATATGCAAAACTTGTATCTAGTGAATCCATTTTGGAACAAGTTCAGCCTTATCCACCGGTCAAGCAACCTGTCTCAACCGAAACTCCTCAGGACACAGATCAAGGCACTGAAGGTCACAAGTCTACAATAGGAGAAGGTACTACTCAAGAATAGACATCTCAAGCACCTTCTCACACTGCAATTGTTGCAACCGAGACACCAAGTACCAAGACACCGAAGGAATCTACAGAGGCTAAAGGAACTGATCAAAGTGTTGCCTCTACCGAGCAACCTACCGAGGGTAATCAAGCCTCATAAGCAATTGTCTTAGTTCCATCGGTGAAAGGTAAAGAAAAGAAAGTGAAGAAGCATAGTTTTAAAGTTGATTTGTCAAAACCAATAGTGTTGCCCAATGTAGACATAGAAAAATTAAAGGGGAAAGAACTCATTGATTTCAGTGAACTGTGCAAAGCAAAGGTCGAACAAGAGAAGAAAATGGCCATTCAGAAGAAAAATAAAGTACTTCAGAAGGTAAAAGTACTCCTAATAGATATGCTACCTGCAACTATAGTATCAACTGATGCAGTCATCCACATTCAACTGGATGAACTCCTAACCAAGATAGAGACATCTGGAGTAGATGCATTGGAGTATTTGAGCAAGCTGAAAGACAAAGAGCTCACTGCCAAGATGATAGAAGAGGTACAAAAAGCTATAGCTATTGGCAAAGTTAAACTTGTCAAATTTATTGCTGAGTTGACTCCTCAACTCAAGAACATTTGTTATTTATTTCAGAAACTCTGCACATTTTCTTTATTCATTAAAGACATTAAGAATAAAACAGAGGAAATTGAGAAAGAGATCATTGATCTCTCAAATAAGTTGACCACCGAGCCAAATTCAGTTCAGAAATTTTATACAAAGCTTCAACAGCTCATGGCTCAATAATTGGACTTAAGAAATGACGAACACAAGATCCGGATGGACATAATGACCCTTCAGACATTATTCCTTCCACGTCTTTCATCAGTCCAAGAACAGATCAACTGAGACACATACTTATCTACTACTCAAGAGGGAAGCACTCTAGATGGCTTAATATCACTATTGGCTGATATTCAAGCACGGAATTCTTTAATGGACAGTGTAAAGGATGCACTCTCTGTCACTCTCACCGATGCCCAAACCAAGTACAAATCCATTTTTGACCAGTTATCGCCCTTGAATGGAAATTAAGTTTTTTATGTTTGTCAAAAAGGGGGAGTGATACTATATTTGGGGAGTAATATGTTAAAGTACTAGGGGAGTGATACAGTATTAATATAGTTTATGGAGTATAGTATACAAGGGGAGTATACCGAGCAAAATAAGAAGAGTATCTAAGAGCAGTAAACCGCACAGTATACAGAACAGTAAGCAAAGAACAAGAACATATCACCAAGCATGTAAAATTAGAGTTATGTATAGTATATTGATAAGGGGAGTATATCTGATATATTATTATTGACTATTGTATATACTGTCAGCATAGTCAAATTTTGCAAGTATATAGATTATTGAGTTATAACTTTGAAAGTAGTTTTTGTCAAACATCTCAACTAATGTCAAAAGGGGAGATTGTTACTACTTATCAGATTGCCATTAGTTTTATGTCAAAGTTATACTATATACTCTTGTCGGTTATCTATTACTGAAATATTCAGTCGGTATGTAAAGTCTAGTCGGTTACAAAAGAAAGTAGTCATAGAACGCAGTATACACCGAGCTATCTACCGAGTATCTTTACATGTCTACCGAGTAGCAAAGATGACACACTGAGTTGATTTACACTGAGTGAAACGTGTTACCAGATTCATTGAACCTGGACATGCATATGAAAATGTGTTACAAGATCAAGGCACATCTAACCGTCATCACATTGGAAATTGCACTTAAAGATTGTCTATGATTTTGAGGTTATCTAACCAATGAAATATTTTGCATGGTTATTCATTCAATAAATCATGTTTGTAAGATTGAAGCAATGAATTGGATCACTGTCATAAGAGATCTATTTATACAACATGAGTTAAAGAGTTAAAGGTGTGTGCATGAGTGTAAGAAGACTGTTACAGAGACACAGAGGTCACCGAGAAGGTTTTCAGAGAACAGTCAAAGAACAGAGTAAACAGAAGGGTTTACCGAGTTACTATATGGGTTACCGAGGTATGCTATAAGCAAGGTAATCTATTCTAAGCACATAGAATCTGCTATAACATTCCAGATGTAAAGTTGCAGATATTTGTAATGATTTTATTGTAATATTGTGAAGTTGTAAGAGAAACCTTTAACAGGGTAAAAGACTCTAATCAAGTCTATAAATTGTAAAGCCTCTAACTAGGTGCAGCATTTAGATGAAGTGTTGTAAAAGCCTTTAGCAAGGTAGATCTAACAGATCTTGTTACTCCTAACAGGGTAAGATATCAGAAATAGCTAAACATGTAGCTCTAACCGAGCACTCTTTATTATTGCAGTAGTGAAGTTGTGGGGGCCATCCCCACAGCAGTTTTTCTCTCTAACCAAGAGTTTCTGCATAATCAAAATATATGTGTTATGGAGTGAATCATGTATGATTGTTATCTATTTGTTTTAGTTTTATGTTATGTTACTGCACTATTTGGTTTATGCATAATAGGAAAGATATTGTTGAAGAAAAGTTTTGAAGTACTGATTCACCCCTCCCCTCTCAGTACATTAGCTTTCCATATTGGGCCTAACAAATAGGTTGCATCAAAACTAGAGGGGAGGCCAAATATTCTTTCAATTTGTCAAATTCCTTCAGACATAAGCAGTCCCACTTAAACATAGTATCTTTGCATAGGAGATGTATGAACGGATGAAACTTGTCTGCAAATTGTGAAATGAATTGGAAGATAGATTGAAGTTTTCTTTGAAGACTGCGGAGATGTCTGGGTGTCTTTAGAGAAGGCATTTCCATGATTAATTTTACTTTGGCTGGGTCCACTTCTATTCCTCTGTGAGACACTATGAATCCTAATAGCTTTCCTAATGTGACCCCAAAGACACACTTCTTAGGGTTAAGATGTAACTTGTATTACTGAAGTCTCTCAAAGATTTTCCTTAAGACATGAATGTTCTCTTCTCATGTTTTTAAATTGCCTAGGAGGTCATCGACATATTCATCCATAATTTTGTGCAAGAGGTCATTGAAGATGGTTGTCATTGCTCTTTGATAAGTTGATCGAACATTCTTTAAACCAAAGGGCATGACCTAATAGAAAATTGTGCCCTAAGGAGTTGTGAATGTGGTCTTGTGTTGGTCTTCTTCAACAATCTTGATTTATTGTATCATGAGAAACCATCCATTAAAGAGAGCATCTCATGTTCAGTTGTAAGGTCCATAATCATGCCTATGTTTGACAAGGGGAAATCATCTTTTGGACATGATTTATTGAGGTCTCATAAGTCTGTGTAAATCATTATGCCCCTAGTGGGCTTGCCAACAGATACAATGTTTGAGACCCACTCGAGATAGTCAATAGATCTAATGCATCCTACATCTAGCATTTTCTATAGTTCTTCTTTTACCAAGAGGGCAACTAGTGGATGTATCTTGCAAAGATTTGGTTTGACTGGATTAGCATTCAGTCTAATGGCAAGATTGTGTACTACTAACTCTGGGTCAAGGCTTGGCATGTCAGCATAAGACCAGGCAAAGTTTATTTGTGTCTCCTGTAGGAAGATCATGAAGTTTTGTTTCTCCTGATCTATAAGAGACTTGGTAATAAGCACATTCTTTCGATTATCATTTGTAACCTTGTTGATAGTATTGTTTTCCTCAATGAGAAGGGGTGATTTCTCCTGATATGGGGGAACCATGGTAGGTAAGTCAAGTCCCTCATAATCTAGTGCCTGATCCAGGTTTTCACTAGAAGATACATCCTTTATTTTTACTTTTTTCGAGTTTGAAGGTGCCTTAGAGAGGTTTTCACTAGGGGGCTTATAATTTTTCTTTTTATTTTCACTTTTGCAACTAAGGGAGTTGACTTGACTACCAAAGTATGCCTCCTAATTGATTAGTATTACATTCATGGATGTGTGATCTTTAAGATATCACATAGAAAGTGTTAGGATAACTGGTGAACAATTGACAGGGGGGGTGAATCAATTGTTGATAGAGTATAACATTTAATCCACTTAATAACCCTTAAACATATTAAGTACTGGTAGAGCAGAAATAGATATCGGTAAACAATACAACTTAACAATTAGACAGATAATCAATGCAAAGCAACCATACCACATAACACCATGATTTGTACGTGGAAAAACCAAAAAGGGAAAACCCACGGTGGGAAGGCTACCCACAGTCAGATGATACTTTTGCAGAAAGTATGTGTTACAATGAGGGGCTTGCACATGCAAGAAGGCACATTGCCTAGAGAGTACTACTCATTACAAAAGAGTCTCACTAACTACAGAGAGGCTACAATCGGGCGTGTGCACAAAGATGGTGGTCAAAAAAGTGGACACCACCCAAAAAAAACTTGGAAAAACAGGCAGCGTGTACAGGGTTTTAAAATTTCAAATTCCCACATACGCACTTAGGTTTGTTCTTCCCGAGCCTAGAAAAGGGAGTGTGTACGCGTTGAGTTTAGGAAACTGAGCGCGTATGCGCTACAAATAGGAAAATTAGCGCGTACACACTAATAATCCTAGTAAAACCATGTACGCGGTGCCTGATAAAAAAAGAAAGTTTTTAAAAAAAACTGGGTCCTCATTTACCTAAAAAGTGCATTTTTTAGTTTGTTTTTTTCCCATGTTCTAACCTAAACTTCGAATGGGGTGCTAAATTTGTCCTCCAGGCTATGGATCAAGGTTAGTTTTTGTTTATTTTTCTCTTTCTTTCTGGTTTATGCAATTTGTTTTACATTTTGAATTTAATTTCATTAATTTTGATTAGGTTTTTTCATTTTTTGTTTCAAAAACCAGATTCTTCTAATCCAGAACAAGAACAACCAAATGCACCTCCTAAAAACCCACAAGAACAACCAAATGCACCTCCTGAAAACACACAAGAACAACCCCCAATTCCTCCTTTTGACCACACAGCCGAAACACAGGAAGAATTAATTAATCAGTTAGGGCAAAATACATCCAAAATCAATAGACTGATTGTAAAATTGAAAACTTCTGAGCTTGACCATCATCAATCCCTCGCCACTAGCCTAGAAACATTAGCTAGTGGTGCCATAGCTATTTCCATAGAAATTACCAAATGGGGAAGCTTTAGGGATAGGTGTCATCAATTCTATGCCAATGGGCTATCATACGATGGAGTTAAAAACAAAAATATTTCTAAACAACAAATATGTGCCCTTTTTGTTGACCCCAAAACTAGTCAGTCATTACCTCCTAATGCAAAGAGGTTTCCCATACATTGGTCTACCAATGTGCAGATGAAGACTCTTTTTTGGCAAAGGTGGTGGACGGTCTTTGACGATCCACCTTGTAATAATTATGAGGTGCCATTATATTTTTTGAGAAAAATATATTGTGAGTTTGTGCTCAATGTGCGCCCAAATTATTTTGACATGAGAGAGTTTCATGGTAGAGGTGGTGGCTCTACCCAAGATAGACCTGGAGCCCATAGGCGATTAGCCATGGAGAGTCATCGCCCCCTAGCACCCAAACCCAAGGTGCATCAGACTGTGCCATTAGAGCTGAAAGAGTTGATGGAGCTACAGACTCTTCAGGCGGCCACATAATTGACTGGTGCCATCATCCAGCATGGGACATCATTAGCACACCCTATTGTATTGGATGATGAGCTGTTAGAGGGCGACAGAGAGCCCATCGAGCATATGTGTGACAATTGCTTGGGGATATGCTCAGGGATAGATGATGCAACCGGTGCAGATGGATACTCATATCATCTATGCATGATTTGTGGTTGTAGATGTCAAGCTCACACGGTTGAGGATGTCATGCTGACAGATGAGTTGATAGACATGGTGTTTGCCCATGAGCCACAGACACAGGTGTGTTGATTTGAATTCATAACATTTTATTTATCAGTCACTTTAATTTTGTAATTACATAAATGAATTTTCATTTATACATCGATTTAAATTGAGACAAATAATATGCATTTTAGGATGCAGTAGCGGTATCCCATACACCTCCCCCAGTTACCACAACTGCAACTTTGATGCCTGAGGTATAAATTTTGTAACATGTTAAAATAGAATAGTACACTTTGAATTCAAAAAATACAAGATATACTAACTATCTTTAATGCTTGGTCCAATTTCTGGTTTGTAGGTGTTGATAGGGGATGAAATGTCCCAGATTGATGACATCACGTTGTCGGCGATTGATTTTGGCCTACAAGGCTATACGGTATCATATTTTATACAACTCTTTTTATGTATTGTTTTGATGGAATATGCAAGTCATTTCATTTTAGATTTTTAAAATTATGTTTAATTTATTATCTGTACTAATATCTCATGTTAATTTTCTATTTCTAGGGCACCCCCTCCGCGTCTAGGGCTCATCCGAAGAAAAAGAATATCTCGAAGACACCAAAACGTGTGAAGAAGGTAATTGAACACATTTTTAGTTGTACAATTGTTTGAAAATGTTGAAATCAAGTATTAGTTGGGGTTTGTAGATTGATTAGTGTTTTTTGTCTATTTTACATGTACAGCGGCCATTGAGCTTTGTGGATATGTTGAATGCACCTGATTTGCCCGTGAATCAAGAGAGGGCAGAGGTATGTATCTCTACTTTATTTTCTTGATTTCATGATTATATGCACACGTACATGTGAACTTATGATATATTATAATCTTATATTTTTTTCATACAAGAAATATCCATACCTATTTCATCAATGGCGAACCCTCCTCCTTGCACTAGAGAAGCATATCAGGATCCGGTACACTTTTGTTTGATATGCAAAATTAATTGTTTTCAACCTTCAATACTTATCATTATATTAATTGTATTTAATCTTTGTACATTTTTTGTATAGGTAATAGCAATCGTTTCTACATTGATGGTGAGCCATCCTCAGTCCATTGGAGAAGCATCTGAGGCACAGGTATGTCATTGTTCTCTATATTATAGCTTTTAAGTGTTTTTGATATATTTATGTTAGTACATTGTATTAATTGTACATTTAATCTATAATAGACTTGTTCGCAGTATGACCATAACGTGGATCCATTTAAGTATGTCTTCAAGCAAACTCCTAAGAGTGACAAGGAGAGGAGAGCAAAGACATTAGCTCCTAGGTCAACCGATGAGGTAATCTACATTTCAATTGCAAAGGAATTAAAGTTAAATGCATAGTTATGATGTTAATTGTGAAATATTTTCTACAAAAGAATTCTAACTTGGCTTTTGAATTGTGGTTTTGCAGCCATCTAAAGAGTCGCGTACTGCACCGAAGAGGCTTGATTTTGATGATCCACCAGAAGTTTAGGATCATATAGTGTTAGTTTTGGTCATAGAATGACCAATACATGTAGATATATTCTACATTTTTATTGTACATCGGTTTGGACATGGCATATACCACATTTTTGTAATACTTGTATTGACTTGGCAGACATGCCTTTTTTTATATATATAAATATCGATATTCGATCCAATAAATATGTAACGAGTTCATTATTTTGTATTCATTGTATTTTGTGGTTGTCCTTTTATAAATTTAAATGAATATTTGCATATGTAATCAACAATATGAATATAAACAACAAAAATATATGATATAAAGCATTGCAATCGTGGAATATGATTTGATAAAAATTTTAAAATGTTGAATTAACCTTACAAAACTCCTTGTATTCAGTTCATTATTGTGTATTCATTGTATTTGGTGGCTGCCCTTTTATAAATTTAAATGAATATTTGCATATGTAATTAACAATATGAATATAAACAACAAAAATTGACAATATGAATTTAAACAACAATGTGTTTGGTGCGAGAGCACCCTCACGCTCGCAATGGTCAAATTTTGTTCCTCTTGTGCACAAACCGACATTGCGAGCATGTCCGGGTGGGCAGGTTTACACTAGGCATGCCCCTATCATGCATCCCAAAGCACCAGAACGTCGAGAGTCATACCCTACCAGTGAGATCTCTCAAGTGCCCTGAACCAAAAAATTATCAAAATTTGATGGACTATTTCTTCCAATCCACGACACATACGGTCAATCTGTTTGATCTCGTGGGGTCACATGAGGGTCCTCTACAATGGCCTATCTCATTTTTTGATGACTCGAAGCCATTTTCAATTAGTAGCATTTTTTTGCCTGCTCAAAAAATCGTCAGTTGCTTGCAAGGAAAAGTTGCAAGATTGGCTAGAATTGATTTTATTCCTCATGTGCACAAACCGATGTCATGAGCGCATCTAGGTGGGCATGTTTACCCTAGGCATACCCCTGTCGTGCATCCCAAAGCACCAGAAAGTCGAGAGTCATACCCTACCGGTGAGATCTCTCAAGTGCCCTGAGTCCAAAAAATTGTCAAAATTTGATGGACTGTTTCTTCCAATCCATGATATATATAGTCAATCTATTTGATCTCATGGGGTTGCATGAGGATCCTCTACAATGGCCTATCTCAGTTTTTGACGACTCGAAGCCATTTTCAATTAGTAGCATTTTTTTGCCTGCTCAAAAAACCATTAGTTGCTTGCAAGGAAAAGTTGCAAGATTAGTTAGAATTGATTATGTTCCTCGTGTGCACAAACCGACATCACGAGTGCATCCGGGTGGGCATGTTTACACTAGGCATGCCCCTATCATGCATCCCAAAGCACCAGAACATCGAGAGTGATACCCTACCGATGAGATCTCTCAAGTGCCCTAAGTCCAAAAAATTATCAAAATTTGACGGACTATTTCTTCCAATCCACGACACATACGATCAATCTGTTTGATCCCATGGGGTTGTGTGAGGGTCCTCTACAATGGCCTATCTTGGTTTTTGATGACTCCAAGCCATTTTCAATTAGTAGCATTTTTTCACCTGCTCAAAAAATCGTTAGTTGCTTGCAAGGAAAAGTTGCAAGATTGGCTAGAATTGATTCTGTTCCTCGTGTGCACAAACCAACATTGCGAGCGCATCTAGGTGGGCATGTTTATGCTAGGCATGCCCCTATCATGCATCCCAAAGCACCACAACATTGAGAGTCATACCCTACCGGTGAGATCTCTCAAGTGCCCTAAGTCCAAAAAATTGTCAAAATTTGACAGACTATTTCTTCCAATCCATGACACATACGGTCAATCTATTTGATCCTGTGGGGTCATATGAGGCTCCTCTACAATGGCCTATCTTGGTTTTTGATGACTCGAAGCAATTTTCAATTAGTAGCATTTTTTCGCCTGCTCAAAAGACCATCAGTTGCTTGCAAGGAAAAGTTGCAAGATTGGCTAGAATTGATTATGTTCCTCGTGTGCACAAACTGACATCGCAAGCACATCCAGGTGGGCATTTTTATGCTAGGCATGCCCCTTTCATGCATCCCAAAGCACCTGGACATCGAGAGTCATACCCTACCGGTGAGATCTCTCAAGTGCCCTGAGTCCAAAAAATTGTCAAAATTTGATGAACTGTTTCTTCCAATTCACGATACATACGATCGATCTGTTTGATCCCATGGGGTCGTGTGAGGCTCCTCTACAATGGCCTATCTCATTTTTTGACGACTCCAAGCCATTTTCAATTAGTAGCATTTTTTCGCCTGCTCAAAAAACCGTCAGTTGCTTGCAAGGAAAAGTTGCAAGATTGGCTAGAATTGATTTTGTTCCTCGTGTGCACAAACCGACATCGCGAGTGCATTTGGGTGGGTATGTTTATGCTAGGAATTCCCCTTTCATGCATCCCAAAGCACCAGAACGTTGAGACTCATACCCTACCGACACAATGTAGAAGTTGCTTGACAACTTTTTTGACAATTTTTTTGACAACAATGACAATTTTTGCTCAAATTGTATCTAGTCTCAATCTATCACCCCTATGACCTAATAATGACTCAAATAATTATCCATGATTATACAAGAATCAAGAATGCTCATGATTGACCAGGGACACATCACATATACTCAAAACATAGTCACAAAACATTGACACACAAAATAGTCACAAAACATTGTCACATATTATTCAAAAATTTGCCTCTAAATATGGCCAAATCAGCTCTTAGCTATTTGATTATACAAAAAATTGTCTTACAAATAATCTCATGGGCTTTTAAACAAAATTTGGCATTACAATATATGCGATTCAGCTCATCGCCATTTTAATATACAAATCATCTCATGGGCTTTTATACAAAATTTGGCATTACAATATGTGCGATTTAGCTCATCGCCATTTTAATATACAAAATTTGGCATGTACATATGTACAAATCAGCTCATTGCCACTTAAATATACAAAATTATGCCCCTAAACATGTAAAAATCAGCTCATGGGCATTTATATATACAAAAACCGAATATAGAACAATTCGTCAACGATTTATACAAAATTCTCAAAATCATTCTACTTTGAACCATAGAATCAATCAAGTGAGCCTTCAGGATTGGCTCTAACCCGTATTGTGTCAAGTGTTGCCTCATGGTCAGATTCACGAACTTTCCATAAAATCTTGTTATGAGGTCTACCACGATACTTCATCAAATGAATATTTGTTGCAACAACAAGGTTAGAGAAGTGAAGAATATATCTATGTCTTTCAAAGTCCTCGAACAACCAAACATCAGAATTCTTGATAGGGTATCTCCGAAGCCATGTTCATGTCATGACAACAAACCCTATTGGGTACTCAATACCCTCTCCGTCAATGATTGTGGTTGTCAATTTTATTTTAGGCTCAACACAACGACACAAATAGTAATCTATTCCTTCTTCATTGTTCTCTTCTGCAACAACTGCATATGCATGACCTGCATTTTATAAAGTGTTAATTAATACCAAAAATAAAGTATGATGTACAACAAAATGAACCAAAAAGAATACTAGCAAAACAATTAACTCAAAAAATCACCTAAATCCAATAGGTCGGATACATGGTCAAAATCCACTAATGTCTCCATCTGGCTCAATTGTAGTGCTTTGGGAATTTGATATGAATCAATGGGAACCAACAGCCTACAAGACCATTTGTCAACCCACTCTTCTGATTCACATTCTTCCCACAAACAATAATGCATGAAGAGAAAAAACATACCATCTGTCTCATATAAATTACCAGTGAACTTGAATTTGAACTCATAAATGAGTGCATGTCACTCGATCCTGCAACTATACAACAATCTAGATAGTTTTCAATGTTAGATTTAGTAATCAACCAAAAATATCTACAAACCAATGACGTACCTAGATTACTTGGACCCATCATAGACTTAGACCATCGCACAATTGTTTCTGCATCTACCAACTCAGCACCACCTTCGTACTTCAATTCTTCCCTGGCTAGGGCTCTTTTCACACATGCTTCTGCACCATCATGCTCTCCCTTACCATGTCCAGCCTTAGTGAAATTCAAAAAAAGTTGTACACCACTTGTCACATGCATCCTTTTCAGCCAATAAAACATCCTTGCATTCTTGAATTGTGCGGTGCAATTATCTGACCATATTAAGTGCCAGTTGTATCGTATGTTCCTTTCCCTTAAACTATCATAGAAAACTTTAAAGCATCCTTGTACAAAACCCGATGAATGAGTACGATCATCACTTATGTAGAAGTGATACTCTCTTACAACCTTTCTATCCTCCTCTGTGCTATCATCTGCATGCATGAATGCTATGTGTACAAAAATAGAAACTTGTGTAGAGTGATAATACATGGATTGCACTTCATTTTGAGGTTGTAGTGTATAATTTTCAGCAAAATCAATGATAGAGACAATGGTGCCAAGAGGAAATGTGTCCTTACACAACTTGAATTGCTCATCTAACCATCAAGCTCTATGTGTATGCATTATGTACTCATAAAATGGTTTCTCTTGAAACATTTTCATAAATTGAGCTACACATATATCATTTTTCACTAGTTCACATCTCTTCAAATCTTTTCCATTTTTAACTCCATATGTGACTGTCTTGTATTTTCCAAAAGAAACTAGTTTCGTACCAATTTCATGTGTGCTCTCCAAATGTATGCATCTTGGTAAACATTGCAAACCACCACATATAGCACAAGAACCTTCCAAACAAGGCATCTTATAATAAATGCAACCATCATGTCTATTACATAACACACTTGAAATAAATTCTCTTGCCGACTTAGGAGGTGCTTGTATATTACATTCCTGCAAAACATCGTTAGTGTGCAAAGTAGAACAAATATGATGAAAAATATTATAATGCATCGAAAATTCAATATGCATCCTACAACAACACGTGGTGTGTACATGATTAATCTTAATATAAAAAGGTTTTTCCATTTCAAAAAATCTTTTGAAGGAATATTTAATAAAATTTAGTTTGAGTCATATCCAAATAGTGTTTTGCATGTGGCTCATGATTTTTAGACCCAATTCACCTTCTAACAACATCTCTTTGGTTGGGCGATACTCTTGTGTTGTCATGCCAAAAATTTTCAATTAATGTTTTTAGTGCATCTACAACAACCTTGTCTTTGCATGGTAGTCTACCAAAGAATGCCCAAAGAGAATTATTGTTAGGTTCCTCTATTTGTTCTCGCCTCTTTAATGTTTTACTTAATGTTGTTCTACTAACGTTCAATGACTTACTTGTTTTCCTTATCAAACGATCTTTTTTTATTTTCTTGCTCATTATGGTTGATGTAATGACACATCGAGTAGCATTAGAATCTTTACTACATGATTTTGAACCAATAGATTGATATGCATCAAATAGACTTCTGACAATAGTTCTTTCACTGTTACTTTCAGATGATCTTAGGCCTATAATTTTCATTGTCTCTCTAAAATTCAAATTTTTAATCATTTGAACAATTAATTGACATCTTGCGGTTTGATTTAATTTTTTAAAATAATTTTGCCATATTCTTTTAACCATTCTCCTACAAGTTCGTTCATTCATTTTATTGGGCATTGACTTCAATATATTATCATCAATGTCAATTAGATACTTTGGTTTCCTACGAATGATTCTAGGAGGTGTTAACATCGGTGCATTATGTACATTCAATTCATCAAGTAGAGAAGGTGTAACATGTTCATCATTTAATTGATTATTCAATGTGGTATCTTCTTCAATTGCATTAGGTTCAAACTATAAATTATCAAATGTTTCTTCTTCAATTGCATTAGGTTCAAACGGTAAATTATCAAATGTTTCTTCTTCAATTGCATTAGGTGCATTATATTTGTTTGGTAAATCAAATTGAGATGTTGAGGTTGACATACCTTCTTCTCCCATTGTTCTTATGTCATGCAATTTCTTCATACACTGCCTTTGTCTTTCCTTTTGAGCCTCTCATTGTTCCATCGTTCCTCGCTTGTTCTTTCCCATGATTGAGATCGGTTGACCTAAATAGAATCATATTACATATATATGTAAAGAAAAGTTCAAAAATAAATAAATAACCATAAGTATGCATCTTATCACTATTTTTTGGAATCAAACTATTAAACAATCATAATTTAATCATTTGAAACCATGCAAAAACAAAAAAACTAATAAAAACAACAATTCAATCATTTGAAATCATGCAAAAAACAAAAAATTCATTTAATTTTATGTATACAATAGTGATAGAAGTGCAGACATAGTTCAAGTGGGGCCTTCAACGACCTCAAAAACTTCTTTTGAGGCCGTTGAGGCTCTTGGGAAACTAAAACTATGTCTCTAAACCATGTATGCGCTGCTAGGCCATAAAATGTTGGCAAGCCCAATGGTATTCTCGGCTGATAAGTAGCGCATACGCGCTATTAAGCCTAAAAATGCTATCGCAGGGTATCGAATAATGGGAATAGTACCACTTATGAGTAATAAGTACCGCGTATGCGCTACTAAGCCTTAAAAAACTTATGGAAGGGGTATGGAAGAAGGGAGAGGGAGAGAGGGAGAGAAGAGGGGGGGAAGTGAGAGAGAGGGAGAGGAGAGGGGAGAGGGAGAGAGAGGGAGAGAGGGAGAGGAGAGGGGAGAGGGAGAGAGAGAGAAGAAGAGGGGGGTGGGAGAGGGAGAGAGAGAAGAGGGGGTGGGAGAGGGAGAGAGAGGGAGAGGGGAGAGGGAGAGAGGGAGAGGAGAGGGGAGAGAGAGAGAGGGAGAGGAGGAGATAACATGGGGGGAAGGGAGAGGTAGAGGGAGGGAGAGAGGGAGGGAGGGAGAGAAGAGGGGGGAGGGAAGAGAAAGAGAGGGAGAGAGAGAGAGAGGGGGAGAGAGAGAGAGAGAGAGAGAGAGAGAGAGAGAGAGAGAGAGAGAGAAGAGAGAGAAGAGGGGGGTGGGAGAGGGAGAGAGAGAGAGAGAGAGAGAGGGAGGGGAGAGGGGAGAGGGAGAGAGGGAGAGGAGAGGGGAGAGGGAGAGAGAGGGAGAGAGGGAGAGAACATGGGGGGAAGGGAGAGGTAGAGGGAGGGAGAGAATACACAGAAGAGGGGGGTGGGAGAGGGAGAGAGAGAGAGAGGGAGGGGAGAGGGGAGAGGGAGAGAGGGAGAGGAGAGGGGAGAGGGAGAGAGAGGGAGAGAGGGAGAGAACATGGGGGGAAGGGAGAGGTAGAGGGAGGGAGAGAATACATGATAAAAATCAAAGAGGAAGTTGCAGATAAGAAATAAATTCACTTACTTCTATAGAAGTGTAGACAAAGTTGCAGTGGGGTATGGAGGGAGAGAAGAAGAGAAAGAGGGATGGGGTATGGAGGAAGGGAGAGAGAGAGAGAGAGAGAGAGAGAGAGAGAGAGAGAGAGAGAGAGAGAGAGAGAGAGAGAGAGAGAGAGAGAGAGAGAGAGAGAGAGAGAGAGACCTTGTATGCATTTGAGAGGGAGAGACGATACACTTACATGTGTATATATATGTTTAATATATTATATGTATATAAACATATTATATATAGAATGTCATATTATACACATATTATATATTACATATATTATATGAATATACACATATTATACATAGAATAGAATATATACAATAGTGTGTACGCGCTGTTTAATGGGAAACACGCGTGTATGCGCTTCTTACACTATAAATACCTCATATGCGCTTTTTAAACCATAAGTACCCCATACGTGCTTTTGAATTTTTAAGCTTGGAAATAGGCCTGGATGACAAAGCTACGGATTGGAAGTTTGATTTCCCTCCATTTCTCTCATTTTTGATGTGTTTTATTTTATCAACTTGGTTTACCGACTTTGTCATCATCGGGCTTATACTCCATAAAGTGGGTATTTCTAAAATTGCCACCATATTTTCACCCATCTTCTAAGATTTCTAACCATATAAAATTTTTTCAATTTGAACAACAATAACATATTATTATTGAATTTCTTTTACTAGTGTCTCCATAGTTCTCACAGACATAGGTGCACCATTTTTTGAATAACTTTTGATATACGTATCCAAATTTAAAAATATTTATATATTATTGTAGTGCACTTGATTCTTTACAATTTTTAAAAAAAAATTGTATTTTCAATTTGTTTAGTGCAACTTATGCTTCATGCACGAATAGGTACCGAATTTTCAGGATGTACTCGATCGGAAAAATCATTAAAAAAAAAATACTCAACAAAAAATTACAAAAAAATACATATCTTCTAGTTCTCACTCTTAACTATCTTTCTGCCAAAGGATTTGTCAAAATACTAAATCTAACTATGACTTTTTTGATGCGCAAGTCAGACACTATGTTATGTTTTTCAGAAAAAAATAGGGTCAGTTTTTTGTCCGTGAAGGATTTGGCCCCCTTAATCTTATCCAATTTTAAAAAAGTTTAGTAGTTTGGAAACTAGATTCAGAGTACTACAATATTTGTTCTTTGATTATCTTCATATCTTGAGTGGATGACTTTCAAATTTTTCCTCTAAGTTCAGGTTCACCTGATTTCAGAAAAAAAAGTGTCCACTTATACCCCCCTTTTTGACCACCATCTTTGTGCACTTACCCAACCATCTAAGGATAAATCGACAACAATCCAATAGAGTGAACTGCCAGAAATAACATCTACCATGCCTGATTAAAGTCCTGATTAAACTCAATATCGGAGGCCTTTGACCTCTTCCTTAATCCCAATTTGATCACCTATGATTGACCAAGTCTCCTTTGCATATGATATTGAATTTTAAGACCACAAACACTTATTCCATTCATATGCCACGATCTACAATGAGATCTTACATCATTTTATACAAACCCTAATGCCTAAACCAATTAGGTCAGCCACCTAAAATATATTCCAATAAGATCATTACATAGATCCATATTACAATGATATTCCATGTCATCTTAAGACCAAAACAACAATAATAAATCCATAAAACATCCCGGTAATGTGTAGAGTACACGTTAACATGATATCGGTCCATAACCTAGATAGGCACTAGACCTATTATGGGTCCACCACGCCAAAGCAATGTCTTCAATCAGTTGAAGCACAATCAACAAACATCTTCAGCATCTTGAAATCCATGTAGAAGCTACACCAACACCAATTATGCATCTTGTCAAGATTCCTCAGTGAGAGCTCTATTGGTAAAGCCTTAAACTAGTGTTAGTAAGGGTTTACAAGAGTGTATGATAGCATCCGATTACCAAGTCAATACCAACTGACCAAAACATGCTCTAGGAGCATGTACCACATGTAAGCAAACATATTCCATAGATCCAAACATGTCGGAAGTGTCCAACGGATAGTCTCTTCTGCCAGTAACACTAGATCTTCTACCGGTAACCATAACAACTAGTGTTGACATCAATGACAAAAAATCAATGCAAAACATAATTAATTTATCCAATAATACCAACAATATCCCCCTTTGGCATTGATGGCAATACTAGATGTGAAAAAAATCTAAGCTCCAAGAAATTCCAAACAATTATCCCCCTGTGGAAGACAACCAATAATCTCCTGAATATCAATAACTCTCCCCCTAATATATACAACTCCTTTTCTTATTTTTCACATCAATATCTCTCCCCCTTTGACATCAATGCAAAAAATATGACAAAAATATCAAAGCCATTATGTAAACCTCTGAATCTCAAAGCTGACTACTCCCATTGAGTACTAGCACCACTCATTAGTGCCGGAATGAATAATATCTCTCATAATGCATGACAGACTGATGACAAACTGCATCAATCAAGTCTTTGTCAGAGGGGAAGAAACCCCTAACATGTCTCTCAAATACTCAAATGATTCCTTAGACAACAGTTTAGTGAATATATCTGCAATCTGTTCTTTAGTGTTCACATAAACCAATTTGACTTCATTTGCTTCTACCTTGTCCTTAAAAAAATTTATACTTTATTCATATATATGCTTATTCTTAGAGTAAAATACCAGATTCTTAGACATGTCAATAGTTGCAGAGTTATCACAATAGATAACTACTGGTTCACTACAATTTACCCTGATATCCTTCAACATTTGCTTCATCCACAAGACTTGAGTGCAATTAGTTGATGCTGCAACATACTTAGCTTCTGTAGTAGATAAAGAAATGCATGAGTGTTTTTTACTGATCCATGAAACCAGTTTCTTTCCAAGAAAGAAAGATCCACTAGAAGTGATCATCCTATCATCACTATCTCTTGCCCAATCTGAGTCAGTATATGCACATAAAGTGAAATCATCATTTTTAGAATACCATAAACCATATTTTGTTGTTCCTTGCAAATACCAGAATATCCTCTTTACTGCACATTCATGATTTTCTTTAGGATTACTTTGATATCTTGAAACAATACTTACTGCATTCATAATATTCGATCTAGTCTGAGTTAGATATAAAAGACCACCAATCATGGACTTATACTTGTCAGATTTACCGTTGTAGAAGTATCCTTGATAGATAATTTCTCACTTGTCACCATAGGAGTACTTACCAGTTTGGAATTAACCATACCAAACATCTTCAACAATTCCCTTAGATACTTATTTTTATAGATAAAAATTCCTTTGTCAGTTTGATTAATCTATAAACCTAAGAAAAAATTCATGTCACCAATCATGGACATTTTAAATTCATTCTTCATATTATTAGCAAATTCCATGCACAATTTATCTTCTCCTCCAAAAATGATATCATCAACAAATACTTCAATAATCAGAATATCATTATCAATGATCTTATAATATAAATTACTATGAACACTTCCTTTAGTAAAACCAAACTTCAAAAGATATTTATCCAACCTTGCATACCAAGCTCTAGGAGCCCGTTTCAATCCATATAAAGCTTTCTTCAATCTGCAAACCATATCTTTATCATCTATTAGTGAAAATCCATCAGGTTGCTCAATGTATACTTCTTCTTCAAGTTCACCATTCAAAAATGCACATTTAACATCCATTTGATAAACCTTATAGTTCTTATAAGTTGCATAGGCAAGAAATAGTCTAACAGCTTCAATTCTAGCTACAAGTGCAAATGTCTCACCATAATCAATTCCTTCCATTTGAGAACATCCTTTACAAACCAGTCTAGCCTTGTTTCTTACAACTTGACCATCCTTATTCAGTTTTTTCCTAAAAACCCATTTAGTTCCAATAACATTCTTATTTATAGGTTGGGGAACCAAACTCCAAGTTTAATTCTTTTCTATCTGATCTAATTCATCTTCCATAGCCTTTAACCAATGTTCATTCTTACAAGCTTCAATAACAGATGTAAATTCAACTTGAGAAATAAGACATACCTCTTCATTTTCTAGTCTTCTTCTTGTCATAACTCTCTTGTTCCTTTCTCCAATGATTTGATCTTCAGAATGATTTAATCTTACATACCTTGGTGTCTTCTGAACTTCAGGTTCACTGCTTTGATCATCAGTCATAGTTGAATTTTTTGATTGTGTTGTTGTAACTATCTTAGTTTCCTATACCGGTTGAGGCATTGTCGGTTCCCTGTCATATGATATAGAGTGATTTATGTACTTCTCATCCACTTTCATATTAGCACTCTCCACAATTTTCTGCAATCTCTTGTTATAACATCTATATGCTTTATTTTGAATTTAATAACCAACAAATATCCCTTCATCACATCTAAGATCAAACTTTCCAATTGAATCATCTCTTTTGATATAGCATTTACTTCCAAAAATTCTGAAATACTTAACAGTAGGTGTATGTCCAAACCATAATTCATAAGGGGTCTTACCGGTTTCACCTTTGATGTGAACTCTGTTGAATGTATAGATTGTACTCACTACTTCTCTCCAGTAGATACGAGGCAATTTGGCTTCCATCATCATAGATCTTCCTGAATCCAAAATGGTTCTGTTATTTCTTTCCACTACTCCATTCTGATGAGGAGTCTGAGGTGTAGATAACTATCTCCTGATTCCATCTGTTTCATAATAACTGTTAAATTCATGAGAAGTGAACTCACTGCCATGATCTGATCTTAGACATTTGATTTTCAATCCAGTTTCTATTTCAACCTTTTCTCTAAAGATCTTGAATTTCTCAAAAGCTTCAGACTTCTCCTTAAGAAAAGTCACCCACATCATCCTAGAATAGTCATCAATAATCAGCATGAAATACCTATCACCTTGAAAGCTTCTAGTCCTTCCTAGAGTATATCGTTAGATTTATCATGTATGCTCTTAAAGGAACTTCTAACTTGCTTTTCCAATTGACATTCCTTATGATAGGACCTAAAATTGTGTCTTGCAAAATTTGGTCATCCTAGTTTTATTTTTCCCTTGGTCAAGGTATCAGGGTTTAGGGCTATGGGGAGTTGTGTCTTTTATGATTAAAAAGTGATTTGAAAGTATGTTTTGGCCCCTATTATATTATGTTGTTTCCTTTTCTCACTTAAGGCTGAGGGTTCTACTTTTGTTCGCGGGGCCATTTTCATTCTCTAGGCAAAATATTGGTTAATTGGTTTGTAAAGTATGCTTTTCCTAAGTCTTCTGCATGAAATTCCCTATAACAGCTCATTTTTTTAAAAATATTTATGCTTGCGCTTTCTTTATCCTAAGTTTGGAAAGTGCTAAATACCCTGACCATCTGTTAAAGAAAAGATAGATCCAATGGCTAGCACTTCCTCGCAATCAGAGATGTGAGGATTTTAATGACCGCGGTATTACGAGATGATGCCACGTGCTATCAGCAAAACTGGTAGGGTTAGTAGAGCAACTGGTCAAAAGCTTTGTAATACCAGTTTGTAGGCAGTAAAGGTCGATCAACTAATAGTCTCATCAATTTGCACATTCTCAAAATGAACGAGGATGTTTTATCTTGAGGTAAAAGGTGCTCGATTTTTAAGTCCTGAAGGAGTTGATGGATAGTATGCAAAGAGGTAAAGATTGAACAGATCGAATGGCCCTTGTATTCTCGCAATGGAATTTGTGAGGTGGTTACGGATCACAATATCGTGGGATGATGTCACGTATCTCAAATTGGCCAAAAAGACCTATAGTGGGGCCACTGACGGAATTTGATAGAAAGAGGAGGTGTTGCTGATGTGTCATGATTTTGTGGGGCCATTGATACAGATGGAAGAACAGGTGATGAGTCAACAAGGAGATGATCATTGGATTGGCTAACTAGGAAGATGATCGATGACTAGTTTTCAAATTTCTTAATAACAAAGTTAGGAGTTGTTGTTTCGTGCGAATATTAATGATGGAGGAGACATTGGCATCCTTTCCTAGACAAATAATTAAAAGACTCTTAAATTTTTTTCATTCGCACAAGACTTCACAGCAATTCTGAAGAATTTCCTACTGCTGAAGGAGATTGAAGTGACCCTTTGCGACATAGAATTGTCATTTCTGGCAAAAAATCAAAAGCAGTAAATCTATCTGAGCTCTCCATGTGTTCTTAAAACAAATTGATTACAAATTGTGAAAGATTGCAAAAAGAAGATTCAATTTGTTCTAGGGTTAAGATATTAGACAGAAAATAGTGAAATCTATTTGAATTTCTTTGGAAATTTGAAAATATTTTGATAAGCCCTAGACTGGGAGATTCAGTAGAAAGCCCTAGTTGTAGAAAATCCCTCCTACATGGAAGCATTTGGGGGAGGTGAATTATATGAAAAGAAATCTTTATGATGATTTCTTGGACCAATTAAAGCCTTCCACAAATGATAAACAATAGGGGCAGAGGTATGTGGATGGAAAAACCCTAGGGGAAGGGTTGACTGACAAAGCATTCCAATTGGCGGATGCTAATATAC
This sequence comes from Cryptomeria japonica, assembly GCF_030272615.1. Classification (NCBI taxonomy): domain Eukaryota; kingdom Viridiplantae; phylum Streptophyta; class Pinopsida; order Cupressales; family Cupressaceae; genus Cryptomeria; species Cryptomeria japonica. Next base: position 436,906,960 of record NC_081413.1, on the reverse strand, counting down.
CGGCAACTGGGTTAGAAATTTTCAAATTATGGTATGGACAAAGGAAATTAAATTCCCCATTGTATAGTCCTTGGCAGTATGATTTGGGCAAGTTGGTGGTACCGGGTGTTTTTATGGATGTTGATTTACTTAAGGTTGTTGCAGACACATATGACCCAATTTCAAGGGTTATCAGAGGAAATGATGGTGAGATTTTGTTAACCATCAGAAGGGAAGAATTTCAAGAGATTTTTGACTTATATAAGCCATCCCCTAGCCTAGTACCAATAAATCTAAATGAACAGAAGGAATAGTATTACAAAATGAAGGAATTCATTAGAAATAGTTTCCTTCCAATGCACTTAGCCAGAGTGGGAAGTACAACATATCATATCGGCCCTAGTTCAGAGGAGCCATTCCTGATTGGTGCTTTCTCTCCCTATTTCCAAGCTACTTTCTTCTCTTTTTTCCAAGTATTGGGTTTTAGTCCCATTATAGTAATATCGCCTGATTTCATGTACATGGCTATGCAGTTACAACATCTAGATTTTAGAGTAGTTTTTGACTTTGCCCCTTATCTTGAGGAAAAGATTGATGAGGGGTTATTAGACATTAAGAATTAGGTGGCTGGGGTTAAATCCTCTTGGTATTCTTTATTCATGCATATTTTCCTTTCAAGAAATGTAGATTATTTTGAGGGTACCATGAACCTCAAAAAGACAATAGATAAGCAGGAGATTCTAGTACATCTCTGGAGAATAGACATGTCATGGGATAGACAAGAGGCTAGTTATATAAGATTTGATAAAAATTTTGCCTCTAGATTAAGACAAAGGTTGATAGTGAATCCATCAAGGATTCCTAAAGAATTACATGATTTTGTGAGACCCAAGGAAAGGGTGCCTCTTCCCAAAATTGAACATAATTGGGGAGACTTAATCCCATACTCTGTAAGCACTATGATCAGAATTTATGGCTTTTCCAGACAACCTCATGTACTACTTCAATATTCCTCTAAGAATGGGTTTTTCTGAGGTAATGTGGCAAATTGGATGTATCCAAGATAAATAATTGAAAAATAAAGGAAAGGGGTCACTTTTCTCGGATTACACCATTATCCCTTACTTTGTGATTATAAAGGGAGGGTATGAGAATTTTGACAAAATCTTTGCTCCATACCATTTGGGAGTAAGTATAGCTAGAAACAGTGATCCTAAAGGTTTTTTTAGCATTTTTAGAAAGAGAATAAAAGGATCTCTACTGCCCCATGTGCATAATTTTCCTGAGGACTTAATCAAGAATGAATTTGACCACACAATGCAGGAATGGAGAAAGGAGAAGTGGATAATTTTTAGAAAATTATGGGCTGCTATTCAGAAGATGGATCTAAAATATGATCCATTAAAGGATTTTTCTCCATTCTATACCAAGATTGAATTTTTTATGAAAATTTTTAATGAGTTGACTAAAGTTTTAAGGAAGAAGCTAGCCAAACTTGAAGAAGTTCATGGCTGACAACAATTAAGCTCGCAACCTCTTGTATCGTAGAGAGCAAGTGGCGTGATAGTAGAAAGGCTTGTTCAGGAGTCTTCTCACAAAAGAGTTAGAGAAGAAATAAGTGAGGAAGAGGGTAGTAGCAGTGATAGTGGGAGATTGATAACGAGAAAAGGTAAGAAACTTATGAGTTCAGAGCCTTTCCCCAAGATAACAACTAAATCTTTTCAAGGATTTGGGATCATTGATCTTGAAGATTCTAATAGAAGCCCCTTGCCATCAGTTGTATCCATTTCACCAGTGAGGCAAGATGAAGCTCAGGTAGAGGGAGACAGGTTTGTTGCAACAAGTGCAGAAATGCAAATGGGCATTCCTGTATTGCATCCTAATTTGGAGTTGGATCTTACTCCCTTGGATATTCAGGGTAAAGCCTTCAAAGATGCAAAGAAAGAGGCATGTGATATCTTCCTTGAGGATGATGCATTTGTAAAAAGCCCAACCTTTTTGGAATTAGTATGGAAAAAAAAGGTTGAGGAATACAAAGGAAGAATTATTGAGAGGAAAGCCCAAAGGCCAGAAAGATTAGACCAAGAAATTCAAGAGGAAATAAAAAGTGAAATGAAGGAAGAGTTCAAGGAAATCAATGTTAAAGAGGGCAGGAAAAATTATAAGTTGGGCTCGAGTCTTGATACTACTAGAGTGGGATATAGCAGATGCAGTAGAATTTGATGCCATCAGGAAATCAAAGGAGGAAGAAGCAGGGTTAGCATTAAGAGGATCAGACTTTGCAAATGATTGTGCAACCTTGGCTATATGGGCACTAGAGGAAAGACCTAGGAAGCCTAACATTAGTGATTTAAACCCCAACCTGAGGGGAAGTTTGATAATAAGGAGGGCAGCCGACACATCAAGTGTAGAGGCTACAAAATGGAATGTTTATGTGGCTAAGCTAGCACGTGAGAGTGCAAAGAAGGAAGCTTCAGAGAGGGATGAGCTAATGAAGAAATTTGACAAAAAATTTAATGATTATAATGTATCTCAGAAAAGATGTGTGGAGTTGCAAATGAGAGTGCAACTCCTAGAGCAAGGACAAATAAAGGTTTCATATCTTTCACTTGAAGGGTCGTCTGAGCCATCAACATCCAAGTCACCACCTATGATCCAAAAAGAAGAAGTAGCTCAATTAAATATAAGTACTAATACCCCTGGCATGGTATTAGTCCCATATGATGATGATGATAATCCTGACAATAAAAGATCAACTTAACCAAATGAGTCTCAGATCTTGGAGAAAATTATTGAATTGGAAAATAAATTAAAAGAATCAGAGAAACAATCAGCTAAAGAGCATAACAATATAGTTAGCTTTGTGCTAACTCATTTAAATGAGAAAATTAAATACAGGTTGAACAATATTCATGCCTTATATTCTTTACTTTTTGATGCTATTCAAAAGTTTAATGATGATAAAGAAGTGGCAACTCCCTTGTTTACAAAGTGATTACAAAGGGGAAATGAGCTTAGAATGATGTCTATGGCTTCTAAATTTCATACTGAGAAGCCACATGCACTCCAGCCAACATATTTGTTGGTAAAATCAATGCAAGAATCCCAAATTCTACCAGAAAATATAGAAAGAAAGATAAGGGAGCTGATGAAGAATTTTAATGAATTAGACCATACTCTTCTACCAGATATTGAAGATAGAGAGGGAGTAGTTAAGCCTTTGTAGTCTTGGAAGGAAGAGGCAGAAAGAGTCATCAACACCCAAGTAGAAATTATTTGTGATGGGTTAAATATGGATATGCTAGAGGATAGTATGGATAAAATGTTGGGATTGCACACTCCAATGAGAATTGAAGATGATTGAAGGTGTTGTCATTGATGGCAACTTCCCAACACTGGCACTGGCAGACACTTCACCAGCAACGACAATAATGTTTACCAGCATCTCAGCCGACAAGATTTTGATTATTGTATTTTGTATTTAATTGTAATATCTTTTTGTAAGCCGACATGGAATATTGTAATAAGACTCATATATAAGTATGAGATCTTGTAGATCATTTGGAGAGATACATGATAGAGGATAGATATGATGGATATGTAGAGTGAATATTGAGGAAGATTTTGTAGAAGGGTTTATGGTTATTGTATGAGCTTAAACCGGTACTGATCCTGGCATAGCAAATGTTGTTTTGTAGCAGTACATTATATTGGATTCTCATAATCTATTTTGTAAGTCAGTGAGACTTCCTTTTGTAATTGAGCAGTGAGCTCTAGGTAGTTGACCTTCCTACATGTGCAGGCCCCTCTTGTAAGTAATATCCATTCATTGGCCAATGAGTGAATATTGTGGGTCAAAAATCCCACTAAGGTTTTTCCCACACCGGGTTTCCTCATTAAACATCTTGTGTTATGGTGTGCTTTCTATGTTGTCTTTACTATTCTTATTTACTGCATTAATTCTTGTTTTCTAGTACACTGTTTTGGAATGCAAAATACCTAATAAGGTCAGAAACTCTTTTAATCAGTTAGATACTGATTCACCCCCCCTCTCAGTATCTTTGTGACTATCATCAATCCTAACAATTGGTATCAGAGCCTGGTCCTCTATTTTCAAAAGCCTAACAACTTGAGGAAGATTCTAACACCAGTACAAATGGAAAACTTAAGATAGCAATTAGAAGGAGCTCTAGCAGACTTTGATGCACAGGAATTCATTCAAGGACTTTAGGAGAATCTCACTATTGCTAGAAACAAAAGAAGAGAACTTCATGAGAAGATGTAGAATGATGATGATGAAAATGAAACTCTTAATGATCTTGTAAGCAAGATGAGGCAAGAAAACATGACCTTGAGGAATCAAATGCAAGACATGACTATGAGATTTTGTAAAGACATTGAAGATAGAAAGAAGAATGAAGATGACTTGACTAGCAGACTCAATGATGCTAGAAATGAAAATCTAAGACTTAGTCATGAAAATGATATGTTAAAGACAGATCTGATTCACATGGAACATGATAAAACTGAACTTATGAGGCAAAAGAAGTTTTTGGAAAATGAGTTAGCTACTGCAAATCAACATAAAGAGAAATTCAAGAAAAGTTCAAAAGAACTTGATGGTATGCTAAAAATTCAGAAACCTAATGGAGACACTAATGGACTTGGATTTGAAGTTGGTGAAAGCTTCAGGACTGCAAACAATCATGATCATAGTAAACTGGTAAGACAACCTAATGCCTACAAATTTAATGGGAAATGCTTTAACTATAACAAGTATGGTCATAGAGAAAATCAATGTAGATCTAGAAACAATCAGAACATTAATGCACCCATCGGTCAATGTTCCAAATGCAACAAGATTGGTCACAATTCAGAAAACTGCAGAATGAATGTAAGATGTTATGTCTGTGGAAGATTTGGGCACTTATCTAGTCAATGTAGAACACAAACCGACATAGGATATGGAAAGGCTATTTAGAAAAACAATGTGACTTGTTATCCTTGTAACAAGATTGGACATATTACAAAATTTTGTAGAAGCAAGACTTCATCGACAAATAATAAAGGATCCAGTTTGAAAGGCAAAGAGAAGGTTGATGAGCTAAAGCAAGAATTTTCAAGACAATGGATTAGAAAGAGAGATTAGAATGTTGATGAGACTATTCCTTCACTGGTAGAACAAAGTATTACTCCACTGGCAGGAGATTCTTTATCCAACTAAAAAGAAACCTTTTGGGGGTATTGCAAAAAATTGAAAATCATGCAAGTTTACCCTCGGTTTATGGTGAGAAGATGAACTTCTTCTTTACTGGCAGATGTGTTAAGTTCACTTCACTGACGAGCTTTTATTGTGGTTGTTGAAGGAAAAGACATTATAAATTAGTGTTTTCCCCTCTTTTTTCATTCACCGAGCATTCAAAATTTCAAAGAGCGTGAAAAACCCGAGTGAAGGCATCCAAAGCGAGAAGTGAAGCAAGTTCTTTCAAGCATCCAAACCAATCAGGAAGATTAAGGTATTTATCAATGGCTTCCTCCTCTGCTCCAAAATTCATTGCAAACCCTACTGTTATAGAGGTAGTTAAATGCCCTAGGCCCATTTTCAAGATTATCCCCAAGGTAGCAAAATAGGATGATACCCTAGGTGCTTTTTCAAAAATCCCTAAAGGAGTTGCATATGCAGAAGACCCTAGAATTTACGTACATTGCCACATTGAGGAATTAGGTTCAAAGGAAATCATGAAAATATATTAAAATGTTATCAGTGATGAAAGTGGAATTGTGAAACCTGAACATAAGGTTATTGAAAGCTTAGGTTTTGTGGAAATCCTTGACATCCCGGAATTTCCTAAGGAGGTAGTAAGGATTGTGCTTAGTAGAGTTCATGGTGAGTTCTTTTGGCTAGACTCTATTTGTAAAATCACTAAAGAAGTAGCTAGGGCAGTGATTGGCTTACCCTCCACCAGTAGTAGACCAAATAAAATTAAGAAGGTTCCTAATAACACAGTGATGACTTTAACAGGAGAAACCTATGATAGCAGATCCCTGGGAGTTAATGATGTAAAAGACATAAATGTTAGATTCATAAGTATGATCTTAGGATACAAAACCACACATGCAAACTGACTGAACTCAGTTTCAAGTCTATGTATTAAAAGTGCATTTGATATGGTTAACAGTGATGCTAAGATAGATGTATGTGAGTGGTTGAAGGATGAGTTGGTTGATAACCTGAAGAAAATCAAAGGAGATAAGAAAGGTACTTTTTGTTTTGGCAATATTCTTGTATGCTTAATGCTATATCTTACAAAAGAGGTTCCCGATATAGGCAAGAAAGACTTTGGTTATGACATACCAGTAGGCAGACAACTGCTAGATATCTTCACCGGTATGGGGACAGATAAGGATAAGAATATCACTGAGTACTTCAAAGCATTTAAAGCAAAAATGTTAACAAGGGAAAGGTTACCACAAAGCATTGTAGATAAATATGAAAAGGAAATTTGTTTTGTAATTAAGAAGGATGAAATCTGGATGGAGGCAGTTCTTCCTAGAACTGTTTGGGTGACAAAAATGGGATATGAGGCTGATGTGAACATAATTGAAACATATGCCAAAGCCCTATTAGCAGCCCCTAGAGAACCGGAAGAAAAGATTTTTGGTAGTGTAGAAACAATAGAGAGTGGTGTACAGACTTTGAAACAAAGAAAGAGAAGAGAAAAATACATAAGGAGTGCATCTAAGTAGGTCAAAGAAATAAAGGAAAACATAATGAATATCACTGGTATAAAGGAAAGTGATCTGGAAGGACTACAACCGGAGGCTAATCTCTCACCAGTTGGTACATCCTCAAAAAGTGAAATCCTTGTAGAATTTAGAAGAGTTGATAGGAAGATAAAACCCTCACTGGTACCCTCTCCTCCTCCCAAAAAAACAAGGACAACAAGGTAGAAACAACAAGCGGTGAGTCCACTAGCTAAGAAGCTAACACCTAAAAGGAGAAAGCAAAAACAGGTCATACCACCATTGGACAAATTGTTGAATGAAATAACAGATGATGGAAACTTATCCAATGTAAGCAAATTGTATGATACATTTACCAATGAGGAAAAAGAAAGTATAGAGAATAGCATCATCTTACACGTTGATATTTATAAGAAAGTTTTAATAGAAGTTGTAGATGATTTGCCTAGTGATTTATATAGACGGTTAGATGCTAAAAGGCTAGATATTATGGAACTTCACAAGAAAATCAAAATTGAGAAACTACTTGTTGTGCATCCTGTAAAATTAGTTGAGGAAATTGATGAGTTGATTAGTGAAGCAAACATAATAGTCTTTTCAAGTGGACACCGACATGTAAGTCTAATGGCCAGTAGAGTTAATAAAATTTCAGAAGAGACAACTGGAAAATGGGACATTTTCTTTGTTGAGAAAGAAAAACAAGAAGAATTGAACAGACCTAAGAAAAGGCAAAGTAAGTGGACTACCCAACATTAAAGTGACTGATGACCTACCACTACCTTCTATTACTCCACTGGTACAGTCTGACAATACATCGGCTACTGAGAATGTGGAAACACCACATGAGGATACAAACCCTGAGTCTGAAATTTTCTATACTATGAACATAGACACTCTGGAGGTTAATATTGTAGTTGACAAAGAAAGCACAGAGGAAAAGAAAAATGATGTTGCTACTGAGAAACTAGATGATAATACTAAGATTGGATCATAGGGAGAACATATTGAGATTGGGATTCAGGCATAACAAACTATGCATACAATTGATCCCTTGGTTAGTGGCATGGTTACTGACAATACTATTGATACAAGCATCAAGAAACCAATAGAGTCAGAGATACTGGCAACAGAGAATAAAGAGAAACCAACTGAGTCACCAGTAGTGGACAATGCAGAAAAATAGATAGAGAAACCAGCAGTGGATAACACTGAAAAACAACCAGAAACACTAGCTGATAACACTGTAAAATAGGCAGAGACATAAGCAGAGAAATAGGTTGAGTCATAGGTACACACAGAGATAGTGCCACCGGCAACTACTGAAAAGCCTAAACCTTTGCTAGTGGAAATGTAGACATAGACTGACCCTCCAGAGGTCAAGACAAGCAAAGTGATTGCTCCCATCGGTAGCAAAAAGATTATGAAGGTAATTGGCCAGTCATCCATTACTTCTATGATAGAATTCAGACCAACCAATGTGACTGAAGTACTATTGGATTCTATAAAGAAAATTACAGATTGTAATGCATTGGCCTATAATGCTATAGATGACACAATTCCTATTCTTAAATTGATTGCACCCAAATGCAATTTAGATTAGGTAAAGGATTCTTTAGGTTAGTTAGACACATTGTCTAAATACATCACCAGCAATATACTGACTGTAGATCAAATAAATGAAGAAACATTTAAGGAGAAAATGGACAAGGAAAGAGAGAAATTATTTGAGGAAACAATAAAGAAGAGCACAAAACACATTGACACTCTTTTACCGACACTGAATAAAACTATTACAGAGTTCAAGGAACTGTACAGAGATACTTGTAAGACAAATCTTTTGACAATGGATATTGACAAGGAAATCAGCAAAGTTCAAAAGGAGATTAATGACATAGTTGATAATATCATTGGCTCATCTGAACCAATATTAGTTATTGAGAAAGAAATTGTTGGATTTGAGGAGAAACTGGAGAAGTTAGAGAAAGAGAAGGAAATATTAAAGGGAAAAGCCAAAGAGCTTAAATGTCGACTCAGTCCAAAGTTAGATAACCTTATCTCTCTATGGAAAGAGATCTCTGAGGCACTTATTCAAGGACAAAAGATACTAGAAGAGAAAATTCATCATCTCACCAGTACTATTCAGAGAACAAAGGTATCTCTGAAGGATGCAACAGGTTTACTCAGAGTTTGAACTTGGTCTTAGTAGACTTATTCTAGATTTTAACCAATCGATTACAAGGTTCTAGCTGAAAACTGCACTCACTTGACAATTTTGACAACCTTTGTCATTGATGTCAAAGGGGGAGTAGTAGAACTGAGAAAAATGATTTTCAGAAGAGATCATCTGCTTAGGGGGAGCACACATTTTTGGTAAGATTTTTGGACTTCAATTTTGGGGACACTTTTTGGATTTTTCTCATGAGTGTTGCCATCAATGCCAAAGGGGGAGATTGTTGGCATTGCACACTCCAATTAGAATTGAAGGTGATTGAAGGTGTTTTCATTGATGGCAACTTACCGGCACCGGCACCAGCAGACACTTCACCAACAGTGACAATAATGTTTACCAACATCTTAGCCGACAGGATTTTGATTATTGTATTTTGTATTTAATTGTAATATCTTTTTGTAAGCTGACATGGCATACTATAATAAGACTCCTATATAAGTATGAGATGTTGTAGATCATTTGGAGAGATACATGATAGAGGATAGATATGATGGATATGTAGAGAGAATATTGAGGAAGATTTTGTAGAAGGGTTTATGGTTATTGTATGAGCTTAAACCGGTGCTGAACCTGGCATAGTAGATGTTGTTTTGTAGAAGTACATTATATTGGATTCTCATAATCCATTTTGTAAGTCAGTGAGACTTCCTTTTGTAATTGAGTAGTGAGCTCTAGGCAATTGACCTTCCTGCATGTGCAGGCCCCTCTTGTAAGTAATATCCATTCATTGGCCAGTGAGTGAATATTGTGGGTCACAAATCCCACCGAGGTTTTTCCCACATCGGGTTTCCTTGTTAAACATCTTGTGTTATGGTGTGCTTTCTATATTGTCTTTACTGTTCTTATTTACTGCATTAATTCTTATTTTCTGGTACACTATTTTGGAATGCAAAATACCTAATAAGGTCAGAAATTCTTTTTAACTGGTTAGATACTGATTCACCCCCCCCCCCCCCCCCTCTCAGTATCTTTGGGACTATCATCAATCCTAACATAAAATAATTGCTACAAGGTTATTTTTTGAAACTTTTGAAAGAGAGGCAAACCAACTAGCCATTAAGTATATTCCATATAGGGAAAAAGTAGATGAAGTAATGAATTTCAATTGGCCATCCGATGAAGAATATAGCGCATGGAGTGGCATTTATTTAAATGATGAATAGAAAGTTATAAATTGTTTGCATAACTGTTTTTGTTTTCTAGTGACAGATATTTTGCAACCCATAAGACAAGATGGGGGTAATTTTCATCATGAGTTTTGAAGAAGGCGGCTACAAATTTTGATCCAGTATAATTAAGTTCGAGGATGATTGTTTTGTATAGCATAATGCAGTTACACATAGTCATTATTAGATGACAGGTGTCTCCTCTGGCCTGAAGCTTGTTTGCTCCCTTGTTTTTTATAAAAGGGAATTTAGGGCTATGAGACGAGGCTCATAACTACAGTCCCTTATATGTTTCGAATTTCTGTTTCCAAATAGCAAAGTCTAGGTGAAACAAAAGGATTGTAAGAGGTCATTTTACAGAGAAAAAAAATAGAAAAGAGTCTTCTGTCTATGATTTTTGTAGGTTCTTGAAGGAGTTATGTATGGATTTTATTCTTATAGAGACAACGGAATTAAGGAATGAATTATGATACAAACCCATTTCTCTCCAATGTATTGTTCTATCATGTTTTGAATGTGTATTATCAAGGATTTAATCATTCATTGCACTGTTGTGGTGTATGTAACCTTTTGTTCATGCTTTGGTCTAATAGGTCAATTAAATGCTTGAATAAAATTGCAAAGTGATAGAGGTCTTTACAAGGATTTTGATAAGTAGTTTTGGGTGGGGATTACAAATACGATATATTGTAAGGCAATATCATCTTTGATTTTATGTTGTTAGATAAATTCTGTCAGAAGTATAGTCAAATGCAATATGAATTCATGTACCCAATGGACTAAGGAGCTGATCATATTTAAGTGAATGCCTGGGTATTTATTTACTATTTGAAATCACCATTGGTTTCCTATAACTTATTGAAAATCAGAATACCTTCATTTCATATGAATGTTATCATATGTATTAGTCATCTCATTCTCCAAACAGGTTGAGGATCACTGAGGAATTTTCCATTCTTGAGCATTCTCCCTTATTGTTGAGTCATAATATGAGATTATCTGCTTTATTTCATGAATGATTTGTGAGAGTGGCATAAATTCACAAATAAGCATGGGGATCACCCTCCCTGGTTTTACAGAGCCTAAAGCATAGAAGGATCTAGCATCCTTGTCATTGTTGGTCCAAATCTGAAGAATATTAAACAGTTGGAAGTGGCTTTCCATAGATGTTATCAAGAGAAAACAACTTGGTCTCTGCCTTTGATTTAGTGTAAACCTATTTTTGGGCACCAACACCTTACATACCAGATTATGAGGCTTCATAATCTTAGGTATATCTCTAACTACCTTAGTTGAAATTATCATAATAATACAATCAAAATTAACATGACACAATTTCTTATGCCATAACCAACTCTCATCAATATGAGCAATCAAACATGTCTTATTACCAATGCTCAAGTGAAAGATATTACCTCCAGTCTAAATACCGATTGCAATCTCCAAACCAGTCTTGTTAATGATTTTGCATTTTCTATCTTTAAACTAAAGTTGGAAACCCTTGTCCACCAATTGACCAACACTCAAAAGATTATGCTTTAAACCTTCTACATAATAGACATTATCAGTGTTATGCTTGCCATCCAAAGAAATAATACCTCTACCTCTGATCATATATGTTTTGTCATCTCCAAATCTGACTTGACCATCATTGTACTCTTGCAGGGACATAAATTTCCATTTATCTATAGTCATATGATGTGAGCATCCACTATCAATTGCCCATTCATCCTTATCTTCAACTTTTGCTGCCAAGGCCTTTTCTTCATTTATGATAGATGGTTCTAGTTCATCTTCCCTTAAAGCATAGAACACCCATTCCTTTCCATTTCTAGATCCACTAGCAAGGCCTTTTGTCGGTTCATCTCTAGAGTCATCAGTTACTCCTTCCTCATCTGCTATGTAGCATTGTTTACTTCTCTTGAATCTATATATGTTCTGGTTAGGCTTAAATGATTTCTTCTCTTTCCTCAAACCTTGCATTCCTTTCAGGACATCTAGATGCAAAATGACCAATCTTATTACATGAAAAATATTTAAAAGGTTATTTTCCTTCGTACTTACTTCCTGTCGGACCTTTAGGTACTCTTCTAGCAAATAAGGCTTCAAGTTTCTCAAATTCTACATCTTCTTTCATCATGTCTTCCAATTCTTTTGCATATAAGACTTTCCAATCACTTTTGCTAGTAGATGGTGATGATGATGCATGAAAAGCAGGTTCAAACTTTACATCTCTAGAAGATCCAAATTCGTCAAGCTCAAAATCAGATAATTTCCCAATCAAAATGTCTCTATTAACTGAAGTGTTTGCCATTGTTCTCAACTCATTAATTGCAGTTTCCTTCATCTTGTAAGATAGTGAAAGGTCTCTCAAGACTTTGGAAACTATTTCATCTTCACTCAAAAATCCTCCACAACATTGAATTCCCATAACAATCTCATTTACTCTTTCCATAAATATAGAAATTCTTTCATTATCTTCCATTTTCAAGTTTTCATATCTTACCTGGTAACCATCAAGTTTAGCATTTTTGACAGTAGGATCACCTTCATTCAGAGTTTGCAATTTGTCCTACATAACCTTTGTCGATGATTTATCAGTCAATCCCATGATCTATTGATCAGTAAGTGCACACAAGAGGGATTCTCTAGCTCTACAATCATTTTCAATATTCTTGTCCAAGTATGTAGGAGCAAGATTTCCAGATGTCGGATCATAAGGTGTTTATCCTTTCTCAGTGATCTCCCAAATATCCTTGCCAAGACATCTAAGATGAGTCTCCATTTGAATTTTCCATATCCCATAATTTGTCCCATCAAGCTTAGGGATTTCTCTTCTAAAAATAGTTGTCGGTGGATTAGAAGTATTAACTACCATAGGATCTACCTCAAATGGTTAAGCTTCTACAAAAGAGGACCAAATCTCTGACACCAATTGTTAGGATAACTGGTGAACAATTGAGAGGGGGGGTGAATCATTTATTGATAGAATATAATATTTAATTCACTTAATAACCCTTAAATAGATTAAGTATCGATAGAGAAGAAATAGATATTGTAAACAATACAACTTAACAATCAGACAAATAATTAATGCAAAGAAACCATACCACATAACACCATGATTTGTACATGGAAAACCCAGAAAGGGAAAAACCACGGTGAGAAGCCTACCCACAGTCAGATGATACTTCTACAGAAAGTATGTGTTACAATGAGGATCTTGCACATGGAGGAAGGCACACTTCCTAGAGCGTACTTCTCATTACAAAAGAGTCTCACTGACTACAAAGAGGCTACAACCATCTCAGGATAAATGGACAACAATCCAATAGAGTGAACTGCCATAAATAGCATCTATCATGCTCGATTATAGTCCCGGTTAAGCTCAATACCAGAGGCCTTTGACCTCTTGCTTAATCCCAATTCGATCACCTATGATTGATCAAGTCTCCTTCACATATGATATTGCATTTGAAGACCATGAACACTTATTCCATTCCCATACCATACATGCCACGATCTACAATGAGATCTTACATCATTTTATACAAACCCTAAGGCCTAAACCAATTAGGTTGGCCACCTAAAAGATATTACAATAAGATCATTACATAGATCCATATTACAATGATATGCCATGTCAACTTAAGACCAAAACAACAATAATAAATCCATAAAATATCCTGGTAACGTGTAGAGTACATGTTAACATGATACCGGTCCATATCCTAGATAGGCACCAGACCTATTCTAGGTCCACTAGGCCAAAGCAATGTCTTCAAGCAGTTGAAGCATGATCAAATAACATCTTCAACATCCTAAAATCCATGTAGAAGCTGCACCAACACCAATTATGCATCTTGTCAAGATTCCTCAGTGAGAGCTCTACCAACAAATCCTTAAACTAGTGTCGGTAAGGGTTTACCAAAGTGTATAATAGCATCCGATTACCAAGTCAATACCAATTGACCAAAACATTCTCCAGGAGCACATACCACATGTAACCAAACATATTCCATAGATCCAAACATGCTTAAAGTGTCCAATAGATAGTCTCTTCTGTCGGTAACACTAGATCTTCTACCAGTAACCAAAATCTGTCTGCCGGTAACCAACCATAACAACTAGTGTTGACATAAATGACAAAACATCAATGCAACACATAATAAATTCATCCAATAATGCCAACAAAAAGTAATGTCAAGAGGGCATTATCATCAGCATAGATTTCTAGAACAGGTGGTCCTTGTTGGTCCCAATCAATAAGCTCAAGGTGGACGAGGTGAAGTTTGTATAGGGTGGAAGGGGTGATTGGGGTGATAGTGTTAACGTAGGCATCATCAAATAGATCACCAAGGTATTCAAAAGGCACATCACAAAATTCCTCTTCATTGAAGTCTTCGATTTCAGGAGGGTCTATCAAAGCACTAGTGATAGTGATTTTAGGAACTAGTGAGTAACCCAAGACCCTATTATTCTTGTAGGAGACTAGAGAGATGAATGCTTTTCTTTCTTGTTCTTGTGGTCCACAACCATGTCATTTATAACCCATCTTGTCTACAATAGAAAATGATTTAGGATACATCTATTTAGGGATATCTACTTGTGCTTCATCTTCTTCCTGATACAACCAAGAAGTGACATCTATTTCCAAGATTTCTTCATCAAGTGGGCCCCATTGCTTAAAGGTGGTTTTCTTGCATTTCATGGTGGGTTTCTTTTGAACCTTGATTTCCTTCAATTTTCCATATGAATTAGGAGAGGGTGGGAGTTGACCCACATAGAGAGCATTTTGAAGGGTGTACTCTCCATGGCCATTGTAAATTATCTTAACCTTGATCTCCAGTTGGGATGAAGTGGATGCAAAGTTTCATGGATCAAATGGAGGTGGTGGGGCTAGTGTATTGAGAAAACAATGATAAGGATGTTTCCCTTCAAGGATTTTGCAATATTGGAAGGGTTGTGGATCAGCCAGGATGGTGACCTCTCTACCATTGTAAGGGAATTTTAGGCATTGATGGTAAGTGGGGGGAATTACTTGAATGGAATGGATCCATGGGTGGCCAAGGAGAATGTTGTAGGGGAGATCAAGGTCCGAGACTTGACATGTAGTTTCCACAATTGTGGGGCCCACTTGAAGAGGTAGTGTTATGGTACCTTTAGAAACCCTTTCTGCATCATCATAGGCCTTTATTGTGATCTTAGCAGATGTATAAACCAAGTCTTCAAAGATACCCAATTGTTTTATCAATTTGTATGTACAAATATTTAGGCCAGATCCATTGTCTATAAGGACCCTCTTGATTTTATGATTTTGAATAATAGCCTCAATGTGAAGGGGTTTGTTGTGGGATGGATCTGCAGATGGGGCATCCTTGGATGTGAAAATGAGGTCGTGTTGCCCTATGAAGTTGCCAATAAGAGCCTGGAATTGGCCTACATTGATGTTATCTGGGATGTGGGATTCTAGGAGGGATTTCTCAAGGATCTCTTTGTGAACAGGTGAAGTCTTGAGGAGTTCTAAGATGGAGATCTATGCAGGTGTCTTACCAATATGCTCAAGGATATCATAGCAGCATGTGGATGACATGGGGGCTTGTAGCAGAGGGGGGGAACTCCCTGAATGGTTACTCTCCCTCTACAGGTAGCGACGTTGCAGTCATTCTAAGAATATGAAGTGGAAGGTAAGGCACCTCAAATGACAATTTTTTCTTGGGAGGATTAGCTTGATGATGGTAGGGGAGGGACACCATGAATGGTAACCCTGGGTCTGTGAGAAGTGGGAGGGGGATCAACTCCTTGGATTTGTTGGATTTTTCTACTGCTAGGATATGTTGTTGTCATTAATGTCAACATATTCTTGTGTCTTGGTGTTGCAGAGAGTTGTTTTGGTGATCGGATGATTACAGAGAGTTGATCTGGTTGGTTTATTTGTTACAGATGTTGAATCAACTAGAGATACTTCATTCTTTATTGGTTTCTATAATCTAGAAGTTTATTTAATCATATCATTTGATCTAGATTGATGTTTGGTTTTTCTATTCAGTGGTTGGCAAAGTCTGGTATTTGATCTATTGTGCTCTGGTATGATCATATCTTAAGTTTCAGATTTGGGAGAGTGTTTTGGATGTTCATTTGTATCTTCATTTCAGATGGTTCATGATTTGGTGCTCTGCAAGTTATCTTTCTAGTCTGAATTGTTGTTGTTAAGAGCTCTTGAGTGTTAGCATGTTGATCGATGAAGATCTGAATAAGTGGTGTTGGTGTAGCTATTGTGGATGGCTCTAATGTCCTTATTGTTTTTTCCTAATTGTGTCCTATTTGTTTTGATGGTCTGCATTGATCATCAAGTGCAGTATTCACGATCTTTTGGGTCCGGTGATATTCTTCATGTTATGCAGTATTTCTGGTGGTGTAACATGTTGCAGTTGATCTTGGCAAAATATCTGGCGGTGTTGCATGTTCGAGGATTTTATTTGGGTCCATGCAATATTGTTTATGACCTTCTATTATTCCGGTCGTTTATTTATGTGTCATGGGATGTAATTTTTTAATTAAGTGTTGAGGGTTTGGGCCAACCTTGTAGTCAAGGCTGATGAATTGTGTAATAGGTGTTATATTCATGTAATTTCAGTATGGTGGTTGTGTCTGCATTATCAGATAGTGGTGTATGTGTGAATAATCAAATTCATCTTTCGGTGTGATGTATTGAGTAGAGATTGTTGTAGGGAAGTTAAATGACCTTAACCGAAACTGTCATCAGGCATTAGGAGATGTTATTCTTTCAATTCATCTTAACCAGATTGTAGTATAAATGTTATTGTAAGGTAGTGAACCTTCCTTGAGGGTTGGGGCCTTTTGGGTCATCACATTTTGAGCAGTGAGCTCTAGGTAGTGTGCCTAAATGCATGTGTGTTCCCCATTGTAATATTTACACATACTACTGCAGAGTATTATCTCATTGTAGGTAGGATCCCACCATTGTTTTTCCCTTAACCGAGTTTTCCATGTCAAAATATTGGTGTTATGTGTGTTGTTGTTACTATGTTTATCTTTATTCTTGCTACAGTTGATCCAATCTGAGATTATGCTTAAATTGTTTAATCTGGTGAAAATTGATTCACCCTCCTCTCAATTTTCCTTCATTGTTGTTGCCAACAATTGGTATCAAAGCTAGATCCTCTAGAAGAAGCTTGACCGCTTGAGGAGATCTGGGATGGCAACCTATGTGTTTAAGAAGGAGATTATGAGATTTGATGGAAATAACTACATTGTATGGGAGGACCAAATGGAAGTTCATTTGAAGTTCCTTGGAGAAGAGTATTGAAAGATTGCAAAGAATACCTATAATGTTCCTCAGAATGGATTGGTTACTACTATTGAGATCAAGGATGTTGAACATAACATAAGAGGTAAGGAAGCATTGTTGAGTGCTCTAACTGATTCAGAGATGACTAATGTGATGGTTTTGCATACTGCACATGAGATCTCAGAGAAGTTAGAGACCCTGTATGAAGGAGATAAACATGTCAAAGTTGTTAAGCAATAGAATTTGGTAACTATGAGATGTTGAAGATGGGAGAAGGTGAGAACATATCTACCTTTATGGCTAAGGTGAATGAACTTATCCTAGGTATCAGATGTGCTAGTGGAACTCTTGAAGAAGATGATATTGTTGCTAAAGTGCTGAGATCTTTGCCTCCTGCTTGCAAGCCTGCAGTAGATGCTATTGATGAGATATGAAGTGTGACTACTATGACTAGAGACATGTTGGTTGGTAAGCTTGCTTCTTTTTAATTAAGTGATTTTGGAGAATCACATGGAAAATTTGAGACTGTATTTAGAGCCTCTATATTTGGGAAGTAGAAGTATGATCCGGGAGAGAGTTCATGTTGGGTTTCTGGATATGAAAGAGAAAAGAGAGATGGAAGAGAAAGAAAGAGAATTGGATGATCTTGAATCCCTTATTGCTAGAAGATTACCTAAGGGAGCTGGTAAGTATGATGGAAAGTTACTTTTGAAATTTTTCTCTTGTAATAACATGAGATATTTTTCTTCCAGGCATCCTAAAAGAATGTCTAGGTATGATAAACATGATAAATATGATATATCTAACAAGAATGATAGATATGAGAAGTACGAAAAGCATGATAAGCCCTATAAGCCTAACCAAAAGTTCAGATATCAGAAGAGATGTTATTATGTTGCTGATGAAGGTGTGATAGATGAAGAGTCAGAGAATGGGAATTCAAAAGATGAGTTTGTATTTATTGCTATCAAGGAAGTTGATATGGTACTAGTGAATTCTACAAGCTGCATTGTTGAGGAGAAAGCTTTGGCTACTAAGATTGAAGAGAAATATGAATGGGTGATTGAAAATGGTTGTTCACATCATATGATGGGTGATAAAAGAAAATTTGTGAATATGGAGAAGTATGATGGTGGTATAGTGAGATTTGGAGATGATAAAGCTTGTGTGATTCATGGTAGAGGTTCTATGTCTTTTGATGGTAAGCATAATATTGACGATGTCTTGTATGTTGAAGGTTTGAAGCATAATCTTTTGAGTGTTGGAAAGATGGTTGACAAGGGATATGATTTTCAATTCAAGAATGGTAAATGCAAGATTCTAAATGCCTCTAGTATAGAGATTGCATCAGGGACTAAGACTAAAGGTAATATCTTTCACTTGAATGCTGGTGAGAAAAGTTGTTTGATTGCTTAGATTGATGAAAGTTGGTTGTGGCATAGAAGGATGTGTCATGTTAATTTTGACTACATGATAAGTATAAGCTCTACTCAATCTATTCGAGATTTGCCTAAAATTGTGAAGCCATCTAATCCAGTATGTAAAGAATGTCAGTTGGGAAAGCTAACAAGAACTACATTCAAGAGTAAGTTGTAATCATCTAATGGATTGTTAGATCTTGTGCATACTAATTTGTGTGGTCATACAAGAGTGAGAAGTGTGCAGGGTGACAGAATTTCATGTTGTTGATTGATGGTTATTCTAGGATGATGTGGGTTACCTTTCTAAGGGAGAAATTAGAAGCATTCAAGAAATTCAAGATATTCAAAGCTAAGGTGGAGACCGAGATAGGGTTGAAGCTGAAATGCCTAAGATCTGACAAAGAAGGATACTTTATATCTGGTGAATTTGATTCGTTCTGTGAGAGGAATATAATTAGAAGACAATTATCTGCTCCTAGAACCCCTCAGTAGAATGGAGTTGTTGAAAGGAAGAACAAAACTATTTTGGATGTTGTTGGGACTATGTTGATTGAAGGATATATTGCACGAACCTTTTGGAGAGAAGTTTCTAGCACTGTTGTTTACACATTCAACTGAGTGCTTATAAAAGGTTATTCTGGTAAGACTCCTTATGAGCTATGGTTTGGTCATGTTCCTACATTTAAATATTTCAGAATTCTTGGAAGTAAATGTTATAACAAGAGAGATGAGGATATAGGAAAGTTTGATGCAATATCTGATGAATGAATCTTCTTCGGTTATTCTACTAAGATCAAGGCCTACCAGTGTTACAATAAGAGGATGAGAAAGATAGTGGAGAGGGCAAATGTGAAGGTTGATGAGTGTCATGGGAAGCAGATCATAGCATGCAGATATGACTTTGATGATCAAGATGTTATTTCAAAACCTGAATGAGATCTTAAAGCAGAATGCTCTGGTAGAGACAATTAATCTGGATATTGTTGTTGCTAGTGAAGAAGTTCAAGAACTTGACAATCAGAACAATTAGAAGACTCCAAGGTATATAAGATTGAATCATTTAGAAAATCAGATTATTGGTGATAAAAATAAAGGTGTGATGACTAGGAGAAGGATTGTTGATGAAGAGATATGTTTGATTTCAAAGATTAAACCTAAAGATGTTGTAGAAGCATGTAAAGATGAGAATTGGATAAAGTTATGGAAGAAGAGTTGAATCAGATTGAGAAGAATAACACATGAGAGCTTGTTCTGAGACCTAAAGACAAGAATGTGATTGGTACTAAATGGGTTTTCCTGAAATAAACTAAATGAAGCTAATGAAGTGGTTAGAAACAAAACAAGACTAGTATGTAAGGGTTGTTCACAGATGGAGGGAATTGATTGTGAGGAGACTTTTTCTCCAGTAGCTAGAATTGAAGCTGTTAGATTGCTTCTTGCAGATGATGCTCATAAGAATTTCAAGGTATATTAGATGGATGTTAAGTCGGCCTTTTTGAATAGTGATTTAGAAGAGGAGTTTTACATTGAGCAACCAGATGGATTTTCATTATCAGATGAAGGAGACATAGTATGCAAATTGAAGAAAGCATTCTATGGACTTAAGCAAGCCCCTAGAGCCTGGTATGCTAGATTGGATAGGTATTTGATGAAATTGGGATTCTGTAAAGGTACTGTTGATAGTAATTTATACTTTAAGGTTGATAATGATAACATTTTAATTGTTGAAGTCTTTTTTTATGACATTATTTTTGGAGGAGATGATGATTTAAGTATGAAGTTTGTTGATGATATACAAAAGGAATTTGAGATGTCTACGATAGGTGAGATGAAATTATTCTTAGGATTGTAGATTACACAGATTGATAAAGGCATTTTCATTTCTCAATCTAAGTATGTGAAGGAATTGTTGAAGAAGTTTGGGTTAGATGATTCTAAACTTGTTGGAACTCCTATGGTGACTGGATGCAAGTTGTCTAAGCATGATAAATCTCATAAAGTTAATCAGACTTTGTATAGATCTATGGTTGGTTGACTGTTATACTTGACTCAGACTAGGCCAAATATTATGCATGTTGTTTGTCTTTGTGCTAGATTTCAAGCTAACCCTAAAGAGAGTCATGTTATTGTTGTGAAGAAGATTTTTAGATACTTGAAGGGGATAGTTGACTATGGTTTATGGTATCTAAAGAATGAAGATTTCATGTTATGTGCTTATACTGATGTTGATTGGGCAGGTGATTTTGATGATCAGAAGAGTACTATCGGTGGAGCTTTCTTTCTAGGAAAGAAGTTAGTTTCATGGTTCAGTAAGAAACAAGATGCTATATCTCTATCTACTATAGAATCTGAATACATTGCTACTCCTAACAGTTGTACTCGGGTAGTTTGGATGAAGTAGATGTTGAAGGATATTAGAGTTGTGTATGATGATCCTACTATTATATATTGTGATAATTAAAGTGCTATTAATATTTCTAAGAATCTGATAATGCATTCTAAAATAAAGCATATATCAATTATGATTTCTTGAGGGAGAAAGTCAGTGATGAAAAAGTCAGATTGGAGTATGTATCTACAAAGGATCAGATTAAAAATATTTTTACTAAGCCTCTACCTGCAGATACATTTGTCTACTTGAGAGACAAGTTAGGGGTCTATGCCCTTTTTAATGAGAACTAGATGTATTAAGATGCATCAATCTGGTGGACTGCAAAGTCTTATCTTCTTATCCGAATTGATGAGTGGGTGTTGCTACTCAGCCAAAATAACTAGTGGGTGATTCAAATGATCAGATTTCTGAGTTTCCCCAAAGGGAGAGAGATTTTCCTTCTTAGAGGGAGAGAAGCATGATTTGTATTGTCTTTCGCATTGTTGTCAAAGGGGAAGTGAAGCATGCAAAAAACTACCTTATTTTTTAAGCTTTGTGTGCATGATCTTAGGGGGAGTCTGTTGGAAATTGCTAGTGTTGATTTATTCCTTTGCATTGATTGTTTTTCACATTCATATGTTGCCATGAATGTCAAAGGGGGACATTGTTGGATCTTCTTGTTGCTAGGATATGATGTTGTCATTGATGTCAACATACTCCTATGTCTTGGTGTTGCAGAGAGTTGTTTCGGTGATCAAGTGATTATAGAGAGTTGATTTGGTTATTTGGGATGCTGAATCAACTAGAGATACTTTGTTCCTTATTTGTTTCAGTAGTCTGGAAGTTCATTTGATCATATCATTTGATTTGGATTGAAGTTTGGTTATTCTATTCAGTGGTTGGCAAAGTCTGGTATTTGATCCGTTGTGCTCTGGTATGATCATATCTTAAGTTGTGGATTTGGGAGAGTGTTTTGGATGTTCATCTGTATCTTTATTTCAGATGGTTCATGATTTGGTGCTCCACAAGTTATGTTTCTAGTCTGAATTGTTGTTGTTAAGTGTTCTTGAGTGTTAGTGTGTTGATCGATAAAGATCTGAGTAAGTGGTGTTGGTGCAGCTATTGCAGAGGGTTCTAATGTGTTTGTTGGTGTTTCTTGATCATGTCCTATTTGTTTTGATGGTCCATATTGATCATTGTGAGAGGTATTGAAGATCTTTTGGGTTCGGTTATATTCTTCATGTTATGCAGTATTTTTGGTGGTGTAATGTGTTGCGGTTGATCTTGGCAAGATTTCTAGTGGTGTTGCATGTTTGAGGAATTAATTTGGGTCCATGTTATGTTATCTATGACATTGTATTGGTCTAGTGGTTTATTTATGTGTCGTGGGATGTAATTTTGTAATTAGGTATTGAGGATTTGGGCCGACCTTGTAGTCAAGGTTGATGAATTGTATAAATAGGTGTTATATTCATGTAATTTTGGTATGGTGGTTGTGTCTGCATTATCTAAGAGTGGTGTATGTGCAAATAATTGAATTTATCTTTTGGTGTGATGTTTTGAGTAGAGATTATTGCAAGGCAAACAAATGAGCTTAATCAGAACTGTCATTAGGCATTAAGAGATGCTATTATTTCAATCCATCTTAATCAGATTGTAGTCTGAATGTTATTGTAAGGTAGTGAACCTTCCTTGAGGGTTGGAGCCTTCAGGATCATCATATTTTGAGCAGTGAGCTCTAGGCAGTGTGCTTAAATGCATGTGCATTCCCCATTGTAATATTTACACATACTACTATAGAGTATTATCTCATTGTGGGTAGCTTCCCACCGTGGTTTTTCCCTTAACTGGGTTTTCCACGTCAAAATATTGGTGTTATGTCTGTTGTTGTTACTATGTTTATCTTTATTCATGTTGTCGTTGATCAGATCTGAGATTGTGCTTAAATTGTATAATCCGGTGAAAACTAATTCACCCCCCTCTCAGTTTTCCTTCATTATTGTTGCCAATAGGATTGTAATGGTGTGGATGTGGGTATCAGCAGCCTCTATATAGCCTACTAAAGAGTCAATGCCAAAGACATAATTAGTGTAGCAATAATGGAATTCATGAGATGATGAGGCTTTGTCCTTACCATGCTTGGAATGGATCCTAGTACATCTTAAGTTTACCATTTGAATTACCAGGCTTAGTGGTTACAACCTCAATATCACCCTTGTCAATTAGGTCTTGGATGCAGTTCCTAAGTTTCATACACTTGTGTGTATCATGACCATTGACATGATGGTAATCATAGTATTCATTCCTATTATACCACTGGGGTTTAAGTTTATTTCAATCAAAGGGGTGAGTCATTGGAAAGACAATGGTGCCAACCTTGATAAGCTTTTGGAAGATGCCCTCGGTGGGTTCAGTAAGCGAAGTATACTCTGTTAGGATAACTGGTGAACAATTGAGAGGGGGGCTGAATCAATTGTTAACATATTATAACTTTTAATCCACAATACAACCTTAAACAAATTAAGTACCAGTAGGAACAAATACCGGTAAACAATACAACTTAAAAATTAACCAAATAATCAATGCAAATCAACCATACCATATAACACCATGATTTGTATGTGGAAAACCCAGAAAGGGAAAAACCACGGTGGGAAGCCTACCCACAGTTAGATGATACTTCTGCATAAAGTATGTGTTACAATGAGGGGCCTACACTTGTAGGAAGGCACACTGCCTAGAGCATACTGCTCATTACAAAAGAGTCTCACTAACTACAAAGAGGCTACAACCTTCTCAAGATAAATGGACAACAATCCAATAGAGTGAACTATTGGAAATAGCATCTACCAATCCTGATTACAGTCCTGGTTAAGCTCAATGTCGGAGGACTAAAACCTCTTCTAAATCCAATTCGATCACCAATGATCGACAACTCCTCTACCTGAATGATATTACAATATTCGCACATTACATTCCTTGACCATGACCTTTTCAATAACCATGATACTTTACAAAGAGTTTATATCTCTTATTTATACAAACCCTAAGGCCTAAACCAATTAGGTCGGCCACCTAAAGATATTACAATAATATCATTACATCATTCCATTTACAATGATATGCCATGTCGGCTTAAGACCAAAACAATATTAACAAATCCATAAATCATCTTGAATCATCCAAGTAATGTGTAGAGTACATGCTAGTATGATACCAGTCCATAACCTAGATAGGTACCAGGCCTATTCTCAATCCACCACGCCAAAGCAATGTCTTCAAGCAATTGAAGTATGATCAACGAACATCTTCAGCATCCTAAAATTCTCAAAGAAGCTACACCAACACCAATTGTACATCCTGTCATGATTCCTTAATGAAAGCTCTGTTGATAAAGCCTTAAACCAGTGTCGGTAAGGGTTTACCAGAGTGTGTGATAACATCCAATTACCAAGTCAATACCAATTGGCCAAAACATGCTCATGGAGCATATAACTCATGAAATCCAATATACTTTACTAATCCAAACATGTTGGAAGTGTCAATAGATAATCTCTTCTGCCAGTAACACAAGATCTTCTACCGGTAACCAAAACTTGTCTGTCGGTAACCATCCATATCAGCTAGTGTTGACATCAATGACAAGACATCAATACAACACATAATCAATTCATCCATGATGCCAACAATCTCCCCCTTTGGAATTGATGGAAACACAAGATGTGAAAAACATCTAAGTACCAAGAGATGCCAAACAAGTCTACCCCTGTGGAAGATAACCAACAATCAATAGCTCTCCCCCTGTGAATGATATCTTTGTTAGGTTCAGAATAATTTTTCACATTACTATCACTCTCCTTTGACATCAATGCCAGAAACCTGAAAAAAATATCAAAGCAATGATATAAACCTCTTAATCTCATAGCTGACTACTTCCCCTGAGTAGTAGCACCACTCATCAGTGTTGGAATGAATAATGTTTCTGATAATACGTGTCAAACTAATGACAAACTTCATCAATGAAGTCTCTACCGGAGGGGCAGAAACCCCTAACCTGTCTCTTAAATATTCAAATGATTCCTTAGACAATGGTTTAGTGAATATGTCTACAATATGTTCTTTAGTGTTCATATAAACCAATTTGACTTCCTTTGCTTCTACCATGTCCTTCAGAAAGTTATACTTTATTGAAATATAATTAGACTTAGAGTGAAATACTAGATTCTTAGACATGTCAATAGTTGTAGAGTTATCATAGTAGATAACTACCAGTTCACTACAATTTACTCTAATATCCTTCAACATTTGCTTCATCCACAAAACTTGAGTGCAATTAGTTGTTGCTACAACATACTCAGCCTCTGTAGTAGATAAAGAAATGCATGACTATTTTTTTCTTATCCATGAAACCAGTTTCTTTCCAAGAAAGAAAGCTCCACCAGAAGTGCTCTTCCTATCATCAGCATCACCTGCCCAATCTGAGTCAGTATATGCACATAAAGTGAAATCATCATTTCTGGAATATCATAAACCATATTTTGTTCTAATTAATTAAGAAAAGTAGGTTTTCAGGACCTGAAACCTTTAACATAGGAAATTAAGATAAGTCATCAAAGAGTCCAGAGCATATAAACCGCTTACAAAATGAATGGCAAAAAGGCCAGCAAACCAAAAAGATAGCAAAAGATAGAAACAGCAAAGAAACTAGGAAGGCACTACACAGTTAGAGTCTTCAAAAGGGCCTCCACCTTTTTCACCAACTGGTCATAGGTGGCCGCAACAGGTTTGAGATCATCTAGGTCCTTATTAGGCTTCTTTTCTTTCTTTTTACCTCTGGTTCTTGTTCTGGATCCTTGAGCATCTCCTATGCCTTCAGTGTCAGGGTCAATATCCATGGTATCCTTCTCCTCGTCCAATTTGTTGATGAGAGTTTTAGTATTGCCAGTAGAAACCTTCAGGATTTTTAAACTTTTCTCTGCAATACTCTTGAGGCAATCCTCAATTTTGCTAACTTTACTAACAGTGCCCGATATAGTTTGATCCATAGCGTCAGGAATAGTTTTCCTTTCCAGCAGGTCTTTCTCTATTTTCTCAAATCTGGGGTTGAAGGATTCTCTTATATTTTTAGCTATTGCAATAGTATTTTTCAGATCCTCAATATAATCAGCCAGTCTTCCCTTCCCCAGTGTTAATAGTTTCCAGAATCTCAATTCTATGGCTGAGCTTCTTGTTGTCATCCACAGCTTTCTTGTAACTAGTTATTAGCCACTCCATGGTGTCCATAAAACCTTTCATGCCCTCAGGAGGAGGGTTCAAGGGAAGATCAATCTTACCAGAGTTATCCTATTCCTTTTTTGGAGTGTCACCAATAGTAGTAGTATCATCAACCCTATGAACTTCTCCAGTGGTCACCTTCTCTAGGTTTTGTTCAGCTTTTGAAATCTTTTCCTACTTATGAGCCTCTAGCTCCTTCACATTCTCCTCCTTTCTCTTATTCTTCTTTCTAGTCTGAGTATGGACTTTAGTTTTCTTTTTCCGAGAACCCTAGGGTTTCTCCTTCTCTAAATCTTTAGATACCTCCGAGGAGGAAGAGGAGCTAATCTAGAGTATTTTACCTTTAGGTGTTTTACCCTTTGAGGAAGAAGGTTTGGTTTTCATATATTTCCTCTTCTTACCATTTTCAAATTTTGAGTCATCCAAACTCTCCTCAGAGTCACTCATTGGGTCACTGTCGGAACCCTCATCCATAGAAAAAATTGAGTCTGACCCATCCTCCTCAGACTCAATAGAGGGTTGCGGGCAGAAATCTGATTAGCCTTGAGATGGTCATAAATAAGAACCATTAAGCCTTGATGCATGGCAGTGTCCCCCATAGGGTTTTCTTTG
Organism: Cryptomeria japonica; assembly: GCF_030272615.1. Taxonomy (NCBI): domain Eukaryota; kingdom Viridiplantae; phylum Streptophyta; class Pinopsida; order Cupressales; family Cupressaceae; genus Cryptomeria; species Cryptomeria japonica. The sequence goes on along the minus strand of NC_081413.1, from coordinate 436,879,851 downwards.
TAGGCCTTAATGGTGGCATTCATAGAGCATAACAGAAAATAAGGAAAGTTAACCTTCTCGTCATGCCTAAAATGATTTAGCAAAACAAAATGGTTGTTGTATACTTTAGTAAATCTACCATCCAATGTAATATAGTGCATTATATCAAAGAGGACCTCTCACTATGGTTTAACAAAAGCCCTAGGGGGATAGTAAGTTTTACTTAGCTTCACCAGGCATTTTTTCTCCTTTTCGGTTTTAGGATATCTGTCAATGGCCTCCTTACTCACTTTTCTATCTCTATAGAAGTTGCTTCCTTCCCTTCGGAGACCCATGGCTTGGGCGATAAGGTCTTCATCTATGACAACAGACTGGTCTCCCATCTTCAAAGTGCCCTTTCTATAGTTTTTTTAGAAGAAACTGGTGATCGTGCCATCCCATCCATGGAGTCTCTCCATAAATTTAGAAAACCCACCCTTCTACAAAATATTCTAGACCTCCTCCTTCTACTTCCATTCCTTGCAGCTGCTAGGTTTGTATCAACGTTTGTTTCTGCCCATGTTTTCATTGTTCAGAGCAGAATAATGAAACTTGCAGAGAGTTTTAGATAGAAAGTTTCTTGGATCTACCAAATTTACCCAGAAAGCATGGGAAGTGATAGAATGGGTATTATAATAAATGGTGTTGACAATATTATAATAACTCGGAGTACTCTATTTAGTCCAATTCATTATTGTTTTGTCCATCAAAAATCTTTGGAGTGCTACTATATCGGTCCTTAAAAATTATTAGTCTAGCATCCTCAAGGAGTTCTTATTATCTCATCCATGTAATCATTTCATCTTTTCACTACCGCATTGGCTTCCCAGACAGCAGACCCATTGGGTTCACGATAGATATGAGATATGTAACTTTTTTAAAAAGTACTAATGAGGTCTCTAGCAGATTTTATAATATTATTGATAGACCATGAGGGATTAGAGGTCCCCTTGAGACATTTAATGATGTTGTTTGAATCCCCTTCAATCCATATGTAGGGGTAATTCCATCTTTTAGCAAGGAGAATTCCTTGGAGAGCTGCCATTGCTTCTTCTTTGTGGTTTGTTTGACTCCCTATTGGGACATGAATCATTTCCTTGCATATACCTTTATCATCTCTAAAAATAGCTCCATAACCCATAGGGCCTGGATTACCTTTTGCAGCACCATCAAAATTGACTTTGAACCAACCATGAGGGGGAGTTTTCCATCTTGCTTCAAGTCTTTTTTTTCTTGGGGTCAGAGCTACCAGCATTCTTCAAATTCCAGGAACTTAAAATGTTACATTCCAGGGGGTTGGTCAAAAAATAGGGACCCCCAATAATCCCAATATTCTCCACAATCACCCATTGTATTTTCTGTAACATAATATCCTGATTGAGGGATGTGTCCCTGAAGATACAATTGTTTCTTTCTTTCCATAATCCCCATAGGATGTGAGGAAGTGATAGCTACCACAGAGATCTCAAAAAGGAGTTAGACCAATGGATATTCCAGGAGTAGAACAACTCACTAATAGTTTTAGGAAACACCCAATCAATGCTAAAACTTTTAAGAAATCTTTCCCAGACCAAGGCAGAATAGGAATAGTGGATGGCCAAGTGGTCCACTAACTCTTCTTCCTTAAGATACATAGCACATCTATTAGGAAAGGCAAAACCTCTACCCTTGAGGTTATCTAGGGTCAAGATTTTATTTTGAAGAATAGTCCAATAGAATAAGTTGATTTTGGGGGTTAGACCCTTAATCCAGGCTTTAGATTAGAAAGGATTATAAGGAGGGGTGGAGGAGAGAACACCATATATTGAAGAAACAGTAATGATACCTTTGGGTTCATATTTCCAAATGAGGGAGTCTTCCTCTTTGTTCAACTAGACCGAAGACAAGTGGATCTTGAGCTTTATGAGGCTTGGGTGGATACTTTCAATGTTCTACCATTTATTGTCAGTCCATTACCCTTCAACTAAGGTGCCAAAAATTCTAATATAGGAGGGAGCATAAGGGGCCCATTCAGGGAAATCAGTCAAGGGTTTATCAAAAAGCCAGGGGTCTTCTCAGAATTTAATTCTCCTACCATTTCCAACTTTCCATATAACTCCTTTAGCAATGCTTTCTCTGCACTTAGAGGCATGATTCCATATATGGAACCCATTAATACTGGTTTCCGAATTGATAAAAGAAGAAAGAGAAAAGGACAAAAGAGATTACTTACTTCACCAGATTTTACACCATTCAATATTTGAATGGAACATTCTCCAGACCTACTTGGATAGGAGAGCTTCATTTAAGGTCTGGATTCTTCTTAGGCCCAAACCTCCTTTACTTTTCGGTCTGTATACCTGATCCCAAGCCACAAGAGACATTCTTTTCTTGTCCTCAACCCTTGACCATAGAAATTTTCTATGAATTTTCTCAATTGCATCAGCATACTTAACTGAAATTCTGAAAAGGCTTAGGGCATAGATCGATATGCTTTGAAGAGAATATTTTAGAAGTTGAAGCTTTCCAGCTTAACTCAAAAGGGCTCATTTCCAACCAGGTATTTTTTTATGAAATTTATCCACTAATGAGCTCCAAAAAGGATCAAGAGGTGCAATGCCCATGGGGGGGCCAAGATAGGTCATGGGAAGATCAACAATCCTACATTCTAGGATTATGTTGATTCTTTGTTGTCTTCTCTCTGGAGTATTGATGAAAAAAACTTCGCTTTTGACCCAATTAATGAGCTGACCAGAAGCTGAGGCAAACTTACAAAGAGTATTCTTCAGGGTTCTAGCTTTAGAGATACTTGATTCCCCCATGATAATAATATCATCCACAAACTATTGACCTACCAAAACATTCTGCCTTGCATAACCATATTTTCCATTGACCTACCAAAACATTCTACCATAATGATGAAGAGGATAGGGGAAATGGGATCCCCTTGCCTTAGTCCTCTAGAATCTTGGAAGAAGGGGGAAGGGGAACCATTAACAAGAACAACAAAAGAGGCTAAAGTAATAAGCTGACTGAAGAGGTCAACACATTTAGTGGAAAAACCATAAGCCATAAGAACCTTCACAAGAAAAGGCTTGTCAACCCGGTCATAGGCCTTAGAGAGATCAAGCTTAAGGATGAGACCCTGCTTCTTGGCCCTAACAAGAGAATGAATATTTTCATGGATAGTTATAATGGAGTCGAGAATTTGTCTTCTAGGGACAAAACCATTTTGTTGATGATTAATCAAAGAAGGAAAGACAGTCAGAATTCTGGTGGTAAGAACCTTGGAAATAATCTTATAAAAAGAGTTGCATAAACTGATTGGTCTAAACTTTCCATAGAGTCTGCACCTTGGATTTTGGGAATGAGAGAAATGAAAGTACCATTTATTTCTTTCAAAAGTCTTCTAGCCCCAAAAAATTCCTTGACCCCATTGGAGACATCTTTCCTGACTATGTCCCAGAAATCTTGGAAAAAGAACATGGGGAAACCATCTAGGTCGGGAGCTTTGTTACCATCAAAGGAAAAAACATCATTTTATATTTCCAAGATCAAAGGAATGGAAGAAAGGGAGACATTCATTTGTTCATCAATGAGACAGGGAATATTTTGAAGGAAAGAAGATTGAGCATCAACATCCAATCTGTGATCCCTCCTAAGAAGATCCAAAAAGTACCTTTTAGCTTCATTCCTTATTTCTTCCTCCTTGACCAACTCCCCATTATCCACAATTAGTTTGGTTATCATATTATCCACTTTATGCTTGATAGTTGACAAATGAAAAAATCTTGCATTCCTATCTCCTTCCTTTAGCCAAATGCATCTTGATCTCTGCTTCCAGAAAGTTTCCTCTTTAGCAATGATTTCATAGTATTTTTAAAGATTCACATTTTCATCAGCAATGGACATAGTACTGAAACCATCCTTCTAGATTTGGGCCTGTAATTTTTTAAGGTCATCCTAAACTTTACCTTTAGCCTCAAAGATATTCCCAAAGATGGATTTATTCTAGAGTCTTATATTACTGTTTACACTTTTAAGTTTATTTACAACTCTGTACATATCAATTCCCTCAACTTGGATAATCCACCATTTCTGAATATTACGGGTGATATCTAGGTGATGAGTCCACATTTTTTCAAATCTAAAAGGAAAGTGTCTCCTTCTATTGATTGGGTCGAAAATGAAGGTGATAGGAAATTGATTTGACCCAACCTGGATGTGGGCAGACGGAGAACAAAAATAATGTCTGTACTAGTCATCTGAGATGAGAGTCATGTCAAAGCGAACTTGGATAAGATCATTGCCAGTTCTCCTATTAGTCCATGTGTAATTACAACCTTGTATCTCCACATCGTTGAGAGACTGAGTGTTAATAAAGTCCATTAGGGCCAACCTACTTTCTTAAAGGGGCTTCCTCCAAAATTTTACTCCTCTCTCAAAAGAGTATTAAAGTCTCTCATGACCAGCCAGCTAAGATTTTTAAAGCTATCCCTAACTTCTATAAGTTTTTTCCAAAAGGAATTTCTAGCTTTCAAGGTATTAGGAGCATAAATTTTAGTGAGGACCCAAGAAGTTCCATCTTTTAAATGCTCAAATTTTAATGCAAGAGAAATATTTTTCCTGAATAAGAACATGGCCTTTGACACTATTAAGGTTCCAAATGGTAGCTATGCCTCCTAAAGCACCTTCCGAACTACCACCACTGATATTCTCATTTTTGAAAAACTTCAAAGATTCAACTTTTTCTCTACTCATTTTGGTCTCTTGAATAAGAAAAAAATTAGGTTTACTATCCCTTATCATATTCTTAATGATATCATGTTTATGAGGATTATTAAGTCCCCTAATATTCCAAGAGATAATCTTCATAGTTACTTACCGATTCCTAACTCCTTAAGAGTCTTCTGGGTCCTATCTGCAATATTCTTATTGGCCTCCTTGTCTCTAACTTTATGGTTAGAGGTTTGACTTGGGGAAGAGGAGATATACCCAACATCAACTTGAGCTATTCTACTAGATTTCCTTAGTTGAGAAGCCGAGGGAGTGGTTCCTTTCTTATTCCTGTATTTTGGTATTTTCCAGTCAGCTTCTTTCTCTAGAGCCGCTTCTGGGTTACTGAGGATTCTAGAAATTCCATCTTCATTACCCCTATTAGGGATTCTGGAACCATTTAAATCACTATTTATAGTTTTTGAATTCTGGTCTGAATCTGAAAGGTTCATACCCAGTATTGCACATTTTTGGGCTTCTTTCATTTTAGAATTTGTCATGAATGGTGAAGAGTTAGTCTTTTCTTCTTAGGAGCAAGGGATCTCCCCTTCCTCGGGTTGTTCCTCTATCTTTTGCATTTCCTTACCCACATAAGTGTCAGCTACCACTTCAGCTATGTCATTTGAAGATTCAGTCTGTTCTTTCAGTTCCTCTATTTGAATCTGCTCTGTAACAGAGATGTTTACTTTGGTAGGCTCATTTCTCACTACTTCTTGGGCTGGAGGATTGGAGATAGAAGTTGAGGACACTTCCTTATTTTTCCCCAATGGTTCAAAACAATTATAGTCAGCTTCCTTATTCTCTAAGTTTTTAACTTGCCATACCATTTTTTCTGGAGCCTTTTTACTTTCAACCTAAGGTTTAGTCTGCTTGGGCTCTACTTTCGGCTTGATTGGATAGGATTTTACCCAGTGACCTACTTTTTTGCAATGGAAGTAGGAAAAGGGGATAGATTTGTATTCAATTTGTTGTTTCCATGTTCCCAACTTTGACACTAGATCTATCTGTTCCAGCATGTCTACATCATGGGCTATCCCTACACAAAATCTAGCATGATTGGGTCTCCTTTTTGAAGCTATGAGTGGGTCTATAGAGAGGAGTTCACCAAAGGAGCTTGCAATTCCTGAGAAGATGCTTTCTGCCCAAATTTCAAGAGGCAAACCTGGTAACTTCACCCATACTAGGACTTGTGCCAAAAGAGAGTCATTCATGTTCAGATTCGGATGCCATTTCCAAAGAACCAAAGTTGTCTTTCCTACCATCTAGGGACTTCCACAAAGTATCCTTAGTTTATCTTCTTCACATGAAAAAGTAAAAGACGGGAGGCCTTTAGGAAAAGCCAAGATTTCAACATTACCCTTCAGAGACCATTTTTGTTTGACATAAGCCCTAACAACTTTGATGTTTGGACACGAACCCATAAATTTGCCTACCAGGGAGTTTGACATATTGTTTATATTATGATCTAGAACCAGATCGGGAACAAAGATAGCGAACTTTCCACCGGAAGGATCAGAAATATTCTTGACAGGAGGTAAAGAGGATTTACCAGATGATTTTGTTCCAAAGAGGGTTGACCATTTTCTAGGTTCTTTTCCGATCTCCAAGGTTTCTTCACGTGGGCTGGGCCCCCCGCTGGACTCCTCCCCCAAAAGCCCAAAACCCTCTTTCTTCTCTAGCAGAGTACCACCAGTTTATGAAATGTCAACAACCTTAGGAATGTCCGGAGGCTTGTCCTTCTCTCCCATGGGGCCATATCCTCTTTACTGCACATTCATGATTTTCTTTAGGATTACTCTGATATCTTGAAATAATACTTATTGCATTCATAATATCAGGTCTAGTTTGAGTTAGATATAACTGACCACCAATCATAGATTTATACCTTGCTGGATTTACCGATGTAGAAGTATCCTTGATAGATAATTTCTCACTTGTAGCCATAGGAGTACTTACCTATTTAGACTTCTCCATACCAAACTTTTTCAACAATTCCCTCAGATACTTAGTTTGATAGATAAAAATGCCTTTGTCAGTTTGAGTAATCTACAAACCTAAGAAAAATTTCATTATGAGTGATCTTATAATATAGATTATTATCAGCACTACCTTTAGTAAAACCAAACTTCAAAAGATATTTACCCAACCTTGCATACCAAGCTCTAGGAGCCTGTTTCAAACCATATAAATCTTTCTTCAGTGAAAATCCATCAGGTTGCTCATTGTAAACTTCTTCCTCAAGCTCACCATTCAAAAATGCAAATTTCACATCCATTTGATAAACCTTATAGTTCTTATAAGCTGCATAGGCAAGAAATAATCTAACAACTTTCTAGCTATAGGTGCAAAGGTCTCACCTTAATCAATTCCTTCCATTTGAGAATATCCTTTACATACCAATCTAGCTTTTTTTCTTATAACTTGACCATCCTCATTCAGTTTATATCTAAAAACCCATTTAGTTGCAATAACATTTTTATTTTTAGGCCGAGAAACTAAAGACCAAGTTTCATTCTTTTCTATCTCATCTAATTCATCTTCCATAGCCTTTAACCAATGTTTATCCTTACAAGCTTCAATAACAGTTGTCGGTTCAACTTGAGAAATAAGACATGCCTCTTCATTTACCATTTTTCTTCTTGTCATAACTCCCTTGTTTCTATCTCCAATAAATTGATCTTCAGAATGATTTCATCTTACATACCTTGGTGTCTTTTTAACTTTAGGTTCACCACTTTGATCATCAGTCGAAGTTGAATGTTCTGACTATGTAGGTGTAACTGTCTTAGCTTTCTATACTGGTTGAGGCATTGTTGGTTCAGTTATGATTATTTCTAATCCTGGTTCCTTGTCATATGATATAGAATGATTTCTATACTATTCATCCACTTTCACATTAGCACTCTCAACAATTTTCTGCAATATTTTATTATAACATCTATATGCTTTTATCTGAATTGAATAACCAAGAAATATCCCTTCATCATATCTAGGATCAAACTTTCCAATTGAATCTTTTGATATAGCATTTACTTCCAAAAAATTTGAAATACTTAATAGTAGGTGTATGTGCAAACCATAGTTCATAAGGGGTCTTACCGGTTTCACTTTTGATGTGAACTTTGTTGAATGTGTAAATTTCCATACTCATTGCTTCTCTCCAGTAGATATGAGGAAATTTGGCTTCCATCATCATAGATCTAGTTGCATCCAAAATGGTTATGTTCTTTCTTTCAACTACTCCATTTTGTTGAGGAGTCCTATGTGTAGATAGTTGTCTCCTGATTCTATTTGTCTCACAATAACTATTAAATTCATCAGAAGTGAACTCACCGCCATGATCTAATCTTAGACATTTAATTTTCAATCCAATTTTTGTTTCAACCTTTACTTTAAAGATCTTGAATTTCTCAAAATCTTCAGACTTCTCCCTCAGAAAAGTCACCCACATCATTCTAGAATAGTCATCAATAATCAGCATGAAATACCTATCACCTTGAAATCTTCTAGTCCTTGGTGGACCACATAAGTTAGTTTGAATCAAATCAAGTACATCATTAGATTTATCACATATGCTCTTAAAAGAACTTCTGACTTGCTTACCCAATTGACTTTCCTTACATACTGGATTATGAGGCTTCATAATCTTAGGTATATCTCTAACTGCCTTAGTTTAACTGATCTTAACAATGCAATAAAAATTAACATGACACAACCTCTTATGCCATAGCCAACTCTCATCAATATGAGAAATCGCGCATGTCTTATTACTTGTGTTCAAGTGACAGATATTACTTCTTGTCTGAATACGGGTTGAAATTTCCAAACTAGTCTTGTTAATGATTTTGCATTTCTTATCTTTAAACTGAAGTTGAAAACCCTTATCAACTAATTCACCAACACTTAAAAGATTATGCCTTAAACCTTCTACATAATAGACATTATTAGTGTTATTCTTGCCATCCAAAGAAATAATACCTCTACCTTTGATCATACATGCCTTGTCATCTCCAAATCTGACTTGACCACCATTGTATTCTTGCAGGGATAGAAATTTCCCTTTATCTCCAGTCATATGATGTGAGCATCCACTATCAATTACCCATTCATCCTTATCTTCAACTTTTGCTACCAGGGCCTTCTCTTCATTTTCGATAGCCGATTCTAGTTCATCTTCCTTCAAAGCATAGAACACCCATTATTTTCCATTTCCAGATCCACTAGTAGATTCTTGTGTCGGTTCATCTCCAAAGTGATCAGTTACTCCTTCCTCATCTACTATGTAGCATTGTTTACTTTTCTTGAATCTATATCTATTTGGGTTAGGCTTAGAAGTTTTTTTAACTCTTTCCTCAAACCTTGCATTCCTTTCAGGACATCTAGATGCAAAATGACCAATCTTATTACATGCAAAACATTCAAAAGGTGCTTTTCCTTCATACTTACTTCCAGTTGGACCTTTAGGTATTCTTCTAGCAAATAAGGCTTCAAGTTACTCAAGCTCTTCATCTTCTTTCCTCATGTCTTCCAATTCTTTTGCTTATAGGGCTCTCCAATAACTTTTGCTTGTAGATATTGATGATGATGCATGAAAATCAGGTTCAAACTTTACAACTCTAGAAGCTCCCAATTCTTCAAGCTCAAAATCAAATAATTGTTGGCATATGCACACTCCAATGACGCATTGTAGGTGATTGAAGGTTTTGTCATTGATGGCAACCTTACAATCCTATGGCACTGGCAATGCATTGCACCAGCACTAGCAAGATCAGACTCTACACCGGCACTCAGACCACCAGCACTAGCACAGAGAAAGGAAGCATACCGACATAGAGGCCGACAGGATTTTTGATATATTATATTTTGTTTATTATTGTAAAAAATTTGTAAGCTGACTTGGCATCATTGTAAAATGACTCTTATATAAGAGAGATCATTGTAGAACATTTCTAAGTAAGATAGAAGATCATATTTAGGTGAAATAAGGCAGACCTATTATGCGAATTATAGGTTAAGGGTTTATGTAAGAAGCAGAGCAGAAACCGATACTGGATCTGGCATTATAGATGTTATTCTGAAGCAGTACAAGATACTGGATTTGTATAATCCACATTGTAAGTCAGTGAGACTTCCCATTGAGTAGTGAGCTCTAGGCAATTGGCCTTCCTGCATGTGCAGGCCCCTCTTGTAAGTAATATTCTCTTATTCGCTAGTAAGTGAATATTGTGGGTCACAAATCCCACTGAGGTTTTTCCCACACTAGGTTTCCTTGTTAAATCCTTGTGTCATGGTGTTCTTTTCATGTGGATGCTTTTAATTCTATTTATTGCATTATTTCTTGCATACTGGTACACTGTTATAATATGTTCTACATGTTTTAAGTTAAGAAATTCAATTCACTAGTTAGATACTAATTCACCCCCCTCTCAGTATCTATGGGAATCCTAACAATTGGTATCAGAGCCTGGTCCTCTATTTTCAGAAGCCTAACAACTTGAGGAAGATCTTGACATCGGTAGATATGGAAAATCTAATGAAGCAACTTGAAGCAGCTCTTTCAGACTATGATACAGAAAAATTGAAAAATATCAAACTAGAAGATGATCTAAAAGTAGCTCAGGATATCATTCAAGCACTTCAAGAGAATATTACTATTGCAAGAAATAAGAGAAGAGAACTTTGTGAAAAGATGCAAAATGAGAATGATGAAAAGGAATCACTTAATGATATGATAAATAAGCTAAAACAAGAGAACATGACAACAAAGAATGAGATGCAAGATATGACTATGAGATTTTGTAAGGAAATTGAAGATAGGAAGCAAAATGAAGAAGGATTGAGCAAAAGACTAAGTGATGCCGCAAATGAAAACACAAGACGTAGCTATGAAAATGATTTATTGAAGACAGATCTGATGCACACTCAGAATGACTCCAATGAACTGATGAGGCAGAAAGAAGTCTTAGAAAGAGAACTAGAAACTACAAATCAACATAAAGAAAAATTCAAGAAAATCTCAGAGGAACTTGGCAACTTGCTGAAAAATCAAAAACCTAAAGGTGAAACTTCTAGAATTGGCTTTGAAGTCAGTGAAAGCTCGGGTACTGCAAACACACAGGATCATAGAAAACCGGTAAGGCAACCTAATGCTTATAAATTCAATGGAAAATGCTTTAACTATAATAAGTATGGTCATAGAGAAAATGAATGTAGATCTAGAAATTATCAGAATATCAACACACCCATCGGTCAATGTTCAAAATGCAACAAAGTTGGCCACAACTCTGAAAATTGCAGAATGAATATGAGATGTTATGTTTGTGGAAGATTTGGACACCTATCTAATCAATGCAAAACACAAACCGGCATAGGTTATGGGAAAGCTATTCAAAAGAATAATGTGACTTGTTATGCATGTAACAAGATTGGACATATTACAAAATTCTGTAGAAGCAAAGGATCACCGACAGACAACAAAATTTCTAGCTTGAAAGGTAAAGAAAACGTTGAAGAGGTTAAGCAAGAATTCTCAAAACAATGGATTAGAAAAGCTGATCTAAATGTTGGGAATACTCCTCCACCGATAGAACCAATCAATGTTTCACCGGCAGGACAGAGTATTACTCCACTGGTAGGACAAAGTAGTGCTCCACTAGCAGGAATTTCTTCATCAAATTGAAGAAATTTTCCTTGAGGGTTTGGCAATCTAATGACACATGTGCTATTATTCCCTCGGTTAGAGATGAGAAGTTGGAAATTACTTCATTACCAGTAGACAATGTTAAGTGACTACTTAACCAGCATGCATTAAATGTGGTAGATGGCAAATAAACATTATAAATTTGTGGTTTTGGCTCCATTTCACTTCACCGAGATTTCAAACATTCGAAGAGCGTGATATTTGCAGAGCTAAGGGATTTCGAGAAAAGAGGCGAAGCACTTCAAGAAATCAATTCATCTAACGGCAAAAAAGGGTATTTATCATCATGGCATCCACCTCTGCACTTGAATATATAGAAAACCCTACTGTAGTCAAGGTTATAAAATGCCATAGGCCCGTATTTCAACTAATTCCTGAGGTAGCAAAGAAAGATGACAATATAGGTGCTTTCTCTCAAATACCAAAAGGAGTTGTTTATGTTGAAGACCCCAAAATTTACATTCACTATAACATAGAGGAATTGGAAGATGAAGAGATCCTTCACCAGAAACCACACCCTCACCTAGGAGAACTAGACAGAAACAGCAAGCAGTGAGATCTCTGGTTAAAAAGACTACACCAAAGAAGAAGAAGAGAACAAAACAAAACTTGGCCCCTCTTGGCATATTGCTAAATGAAATTATAGAGGAAGGGAAACTCAAAAACATAGGAAAGGTCTATGACACTTTGACAGCAGATGAAAAAGAACAAGTGGAAAATAGTGTTATTTTGCACATGGACATGTATAAGAAATTTTTGATGGAAGTGATAGATGAAATACCAGATGAACTGTTCAAAAGACTGGGAGCAAGAAGACAAGATGTTATAGAGCTTGATAAGAAAATCAAAATTGAAAAGTTACTAGCTATTTATCCAGTAAAATCACCTAAGGAGATAGATGACTTAATTGTTGAAGCCAACCAGTCAATATTCTCTACTGCACACCGGCATATTGCTTTAATGGTTGGAAGAGTTAATGAGGTAACTGAAGAAACAGAAAATGCATGGGACATATTTCTTGTTGAGAAAGAAAAATAGGAAGAATACAGGAACCCAAAACCAATAAAGGTATATCAGAAGGAGAGAGATAAGGGTAAAGGAAAGGTTGGTGGACCTCCGAGCATCAAAGTTAAAGATAACTTATCCCCACTGCCTCAAATTACATCACCAGTAAAAACTACTGAAGATCAACCGATAGATGAGAGCATGAACACAAAGGATATAAATCCTAATCCTGAGGCACTATACATAGTAGATGTTGATACACAAAAGATCAACATTGTGATAGATAAAGATACAACTGGTATGATAGACATGGCTAGTGAGCCACCGGTAACTGAGCAAACTGATCAAACACAAGAGAAAACGGTAGATGATAACACAGGAGAACAAACAGAGAAACAAGAAGAGCAAAAGGCTCCAGAACAGGAACAGGTACAAGAATAGAGTCATGAGGAAACAGTACAACCGATAACAGGAAAAGTACACAAACCATTGCTTAAGGAAATGGAAACACATACTGACCTACCAGAGGTCACAACAAGCTTGGTTACTTCCTCCACCGGTAGAATTCAGATTGTTGGTTCATCCTCAGCAGGCCACAAAACAACAACTGTAATTGAAGTACTCTTAGATTCAATCAAAAGGATAACAGATTGTAGTTCACAGGCTTATAAAGCTATAGATGACATAATCCCAATTTTGAAGATGATAGCCCCTAACTGTAACATGGAAAATAAGGATTCTTTAAAAGAACTTGACACTTATTGTAAATACATCACTGAGAACATAGTGACTATTGAGAAAATAAAGGAAGAGACATTGAAGAATAAGGTAGAAATTGAAAAGCAAAAATTCTTTGAAGATCAGATAAAGAAGTGCACTAGGGAATTTGACACACTTCTACCAAAAATATGTAACTTATTGAAAGAATACAAAACTCTATACAAAGACACCTACAAGACAAACTTTTTGATAGTAGACATAGATAAGAAAATGAGCAAGGTACAGAATGAAATCAATAAACTTGTTGATAATTTTGTTAACTCGATACATTATCAGTTTTTTAGCAAAGGATAACAATTTTTGAGGAAGAGTTACTTAAGTTAGAAAGAGAAAAGGAGAGAATATTAAATAAGACAAAGAATTTGAGACTAAAATTGAGTCCAACATTGGACTATCTAGCATCATTACGGAAGGAAATATCTGAGGCACTTGTACAGGGATAGAAAACACCGGCAGAGCATATGTAGCACCTCACCGGTATAGTTAAAAGAATAGAGATAGCAATAAAGGACAACAAGAATTTTATGGAAAGTATAAACTTGATTTTGGGAGATCGTTTTCAAATTGTAACCACCTAGTTACAAGGTTGAGACTACAACTCTACTGACATCTTGACAACCTTTGTCATTGATGCCAAAGGGGGAGTAGTAGTATGACAAAATAACCAGCAAAAGACTTATCTACTCAGGGGGAGTTCTTATATTTTTGGTAACACATTTTTGGAAACATTTTTGGATTACAAGTTTTGGAAACACTTTTGAATTCTCTCATGAGTGTTGCCATCAATGCCAAAGGGGGAGATTGTTGGCATATGCACACTCCAATGAGACATTGTGGGTGATTGAAGGTTTTTTCATTGATGGCAACCTTACAATCATATGGCACTAGCAAGGCATTACACCGGCAATGCATTACACCGGCACTAGAAAGATCAGACTCTACACCGGCACCTGCACAGAGAAAGGAAGCATACCGGCATAGAGGCTGATAGGATTTTTGATATATTATATTTTGTTTATTATTGTAAAAACTTTGTAAGCCGACTTGGCATCATTGTAAAATGACTCTTATATAAGAGAGATCATTGTAGAACATTTGTAAGTAAGATAGAAGATCATATTTAGGCAAAATAAGGCAGACCTATTATGTGAATTATAGGTTAAGGGTTTATGTAAGAAGCAGAGCAGAAACCGGTATTGGATCTGGCATTATAGATGCTATTCTGAAGCAGTACAAGATATTGGATTTGTATAATCCACATTGTAAGTTAGTGAGACTTCCCATTGAGCAGTGAGCTCTAGGCAATTGGCCTTCCTGCATGTGCAGGCCCCTCTTGTAAGTAATATTCTCTTATTGGCCAGTAAGTGAATATTGTGGGTCACAAATCCCACCGAGGTTTTTCCCACACTGGGTTTCCTCATTAAATCCTTGTGTCATGGTGTGATTTTCATGTGGATGCTTTTAATTCTATTTATTGCATTATTTCTTGCATACCGGTACACTGTTATAATTTGTTCTACATGTTTTAAGTTAAGAAATTCAATTCACTGGTTAGATACTGATTCACCCCACCCCCTCTCAGTATCTGTGGGAATCCTAACAATAATTTCCCAATCAGAATGTTTCTATTGATTGAAGTGTTTGCCATTGTTCTCAATGCATTAATTACAGTTGCCTTCATCTTGTAAGTTGGTGGAAGGGATCTCAAGACTTTAGAAACTATTTCATCTTCACTTAGAAATCCTCCACAACATTGAATTCTCATAACAATCTCATTTACTCTTTCCATAAACATAGCAATTCTTCTATTTTCTTCCATTTTCAAGTTTTCATACCTTACTCGGTAACCATCAAGTTTAGCAATTTTTATAGTAGGATCATCTTCATTCAGATTTTGCAATTTGTCCCATATAACCTTAGCCAATGATTTGTCAGACAATCCCATAATCTGTTGATCAGTAAGTGCACACAAGGGGGCTTCTCTAGCTCTGCAATCATTTTCAATATTCTTATCCAGGTCTACAGGAGCAGGATTGCCATATGCCAGATCATAAGGTGTGTATCCTTTCTCAGTGATATCCCAAATATCCTTGCCAAGACATCTAAGATGAGTCTCGATTCTAATTTTCCATATCCCATAATTTGTTCCATCAAGCTTAGGGATTTCTCTTTTGAAAATAGTTGTCGGTGGATTAGAAGTGATAGTTGCCATAGGATCTACCTCAAGCAGTTAAGCTTCTGCAAAAGAGGACCAAATATTTGATACCAATTGTTAGGATAACTGATGAACAATTGAGAGGGGGGGGGTGAATCATTTGTTAACAGATTATAACTTTTAATCCACAATACAACCTTAAGCAAATCAAGTACCAGTAAAGCACAGACAGATGCCAGTAGGAATAGATATAGGTAAACAATACAACTTAACAATTAACCAGATAATCAATGCAAATCAACCATACAACATAACACCATTATTTGTACGTGGAAAACTTGGAAAGGGAAAAACCATGGTGGGAAGCCTACACATAGTCAGATGATACTTCTATAGAAAGTATGTGTTACAATGAGGGGCTTGCACTTGTAGGAAGGCACACTACCTAGAGCGTACTGCTCATTACAAAAGAGTCTCACTAACTATAGAGAGGCTACAACCTTCTCAAGATAAATGTACAACACTCCAATAGAGTGAACTTCTGGAAATAGCATCTACCATGTCTGATTATAGTCTTGATTAAGCTCAATGTCAGAGGACTAAATCCAATTCGATCACCAATGATTGACAACTCCTCTACCTAAATGATATTACAATATTCACACATTACATTCCTTGACCATGAACTTTTCAATAACCATGATACTTTACAAAGATTTTATATCTCTTTTTTATACAAACCCTAAGGCCTAAACCAATTAGGTCAGCCACCTAAAGATATTACAATAATATTATTACATAATTCCATTTACAATGATATGCCATGTCGGCTTAAGACCAAAACAACAATAACAAATCTATAAATCATCTTGAATCATCCAAGTAACATGTAGAGTACACACTAGCATGATACGGGTCCATAACCTAGATAGGCATCGAACCTTTTCTGGGTCCACCATGCCAAAGCAATGTCTTCAAGAAATTTTATCATGATCATCTAACATCTTCAACATCCTGAAATTCTCAAAGAAGCTGCACCAACACCAATTGTGCATCCTATCATGATTCCTTAATGAAAGCTTTATCGGTAAAGCCTTAAACCAGTGTTGGTAAGGGTTTACTAGAGTGTGTGATAACATCCAATTACTAGGCCAATACCAACTGACCAAAACATGCTCATGGAGCATATAACTCATGAAATCCAATATACTTTACTGATCCAAACATGCTGGAAGTTTCAATAGATAATCTCTTTTGCCAGTAACACAAGATCTTCTACCGGTAACCAAAACTTGTATGCCAGTAACCATCCATATCAGCTAGTGTTGACATCAATGACAAGACATCAATGCATCACATAATTAATTCATCCATAATGCCAACATACTCTTGCTAGGATTGATTGTTGGAATAGGGGAAGGTCAGCCTTGGACGAAGACATTGTTACGAGCTTGTGATTGATTGCAATGGTTAGGTTGGGTGTTTAATATATTATTGGTGGTTGTGTTTTTGGAAGGGACAACCACAGTCTGAACATGATTGTTGTCAGTGACTCCATCATTGACAACATTTTTTTTGGACCAATACTTGGGCT
The DNA here is from genome assembly GCF_030272615.1 of Cryptomeria japonica. Taxonomy (NCBI): domain Eukaryota; kingdom Viridiplantae; phylum Streptophyta; class Pinopsida; order Cupressales; family Cupressaceae; genus Cryptomeria; species Cryptomeria japonica. Next base: position 436,862,844 of record NC_081413.1, on the reverse strand, counting down.
TGTCATTATACGAGCAACAAACTTGATTAGATTTTTCATAATGTTTAATTTTCCTTCCTCTAAGAGGACATGTTATAAGGCTATACCTTTCTTGGTGATTTTTTCAAATGTGTCCAAGCATTAACAGCTTAAGGGTTTAGAGAGTTCTGGTACCAAATTATGTTGGAATAACTCAATTTGGTATGACTCTAGTGTGTACCAAGGAAATTCCTTGATGAGATGTCACCACCTTTGAATAAAGTTGGCGAAATTTTCTCTAGGCCTCTATTTTGTGTTGCATAGATCCATCATAGAAGCATCGTTCTCAAAATTATATGTGTAATGGGACACAAACTTCTCTACTAGGTTTAGGAAGGACTTGATGGAGCCATGAGGTAGGACAGAGAACCAAGCGAGTGCATCCCCACTAAGACTTTTAGGGAAAAGTCTTCTAAGGTAAAAATCACTATAGGAGACCTCCTGACAAAGGATGAAGAATTCATGAACATGGTCTCTACAGTCACCTTTGCCTTTGTACTTCTCAAAATTTGGCATCTAAAAACCAGGGGGATATGGAGAGACCAAAATGGAAGGATCATACAGACAAGGACATATTTCTTTGAAAGTATAAGGTCTCTTATTAGTCCCATCCTTGAAATTCTTGATGAGGTCCTTCATATCCTGAATTTCCTTCATGAGATCAAGTTGTTGATTTTGGACATGGGGGATGTAGTGACCCGTGTTAAACTCTAGGATTTGGCTGGACATGGAAGGGACACCACCACCAATGTACCAATAAGAGGAAATGGGGGGTTGAGAAGTATTTTGAGGTCATGATATGGAATGAGGTAGGATAGTGTTGATGTAATTGAGGGAATTGTGGAGAGGTGCAGATGATCTAGGTGGACTAGAAGTGTTTGTGGGAATAGAATTGGGAGTTATGGAAGTTATTGGCATGGAAGTTGTAGGTCGTAGATAAAGGAGATCATTAAGAACAGATTGGTCCATGAGGTCAGCTTATGGTGGTTTATCAAGAATAGATCGATCAAAATCAGAGGGAAAACATGTCCCTTGAGTGATGAGTTGAGATACAAGCCCATTAGGATTGGATTTGAAAAATATTTCCATCATCTTTTGGTTGTAAGGATACTCCATGAATGATTGTAAACATGGGGAAAGTTCAGATTGATCAATGAATTGTTCTTCTGGATGGGGATCTTGATCAAATAGGTGACTAGTTTCAAGCATCTCATTGCCTTTGGTAGCCATCTTCTCTTTTTGTGAGCAAGTCAAGACCATACATGGGTAACCTCGAAGATGAAGCGACAAAAAGGGATTTTAGACACGGTTTGGACTTAGTAAGAAAAAGTGATGAAAAGGACTTAGCAATTTGGTTTGATTGAAAATGATTTGATGATCCTTGGATTAGGATGACATTCATTGGATGATATTTGAGCCCTTGGATTAGGACATAGATGGAGAGGGCCACAAAGAAAGGTAACAACCAAGCTAGGCCAAACTCAAACCTTAGATTAAGTTCAATCAAGACCTCTTCTACTTAGGATAAGCTTCATTCCTAAGAAAAAATGGGTAAAGGATTAAGGGTTTGATCAACCCAAATGATTAAGCAATATACTTGAGGTAGATTATGTCTCAAGCACAAGGCCAATTGTGGATTTTATTAATGAGAAAAGGTCTAAGTTAGACTTTTGCGAAGTGCTAACCTTGGATTGGGAGATTGATTGATTGATTGAATTAAGGTTGATGATTGATTTATGCTAAGTACTTAAAGATGAAAAATGGAAATGATTATGGAAGAAAAATATTGGTTGAAGAAAAGGAATGTGAGGAAAATGAAGGTTTCCTTAGATGGACAAATGACTCAATAAGTGATTTTGGGATAGGGTGAGTTGCACAAAGGGATGCGATCACTCCTATTGATGCTTTGGGAAAATTTTATCTCTAATGGAAAGCTTGGGATCTCAAAGGTTCTTCATCAAACTCATTATTGTAACCATTAAGGTAATCATGGAAACGATGCAAGAAGATGCAATGTTTCAAAAAAATCTTGCGGTTGATATACAAAAATTTATGACGCTTGGGATTTATTTGTAGCTAGGCTTCTTCTTATTGACTTGATGGTAAATGGACTTTTTGGGATGCTTAAGTGACTTTTTTTATGGTGCATGTGTGAAATTGGTCAAATGTTGGTGAAAATGGAATGTGTCCACTCTTGGAAAGAGAAATCAATCAATGAAAAGCACATTGGCCAAGGATTACACTTAATAAAAAGCGTGGAAAGTAAGGTATGAAAAAATTAGGAAGAGATCCGACATTTAGAACATCTCATGCAAAAGGCAATTGAATCCCTTACATGAATGTATTAATAATAATGGTTGTTGTCACCAAGATTGCACCTGAGTTCTTAAGATAAAAAGCTCAGCAATCTTGTAAAATATTGGAAGATTTCTAGGCATGTGGGTTTCCTATGGTGCAAATCAACCTCCAGAGTGATTTGGTTCTCTTGGTGAAACCTCCTAGAAAACTAATCTTGACTGAGAAAATGGATAGAAAGCTTGCTGGAAATAAAATTCTACTGCTAAATGGGAGGTGATACACCAATGGTTTGATACTACTTGTAGGTTTGACAGTTTTCAGAATTTTGTTTGAAAAAAGAGTTTTCGCAACATTCAATTTGTCTGAAGAACAGCATAACACAACACACAACCTGAGTCTACAATGAATTTTCCTTGTTCTAGAAATAAATATGAGACAAAATAAAGGATTTAATAAATAAACCACAATATGTGATCAAAACCATACATATTACAATACTTGAAAACAAGAAGAAAATGAGAAGAATTTGTTGTTTCTTTATTTATCAACTAATAAAAAATTCATTACAATTCTTTGAATCTGAAAATATTATGAGCTACATTCACTTTATGTTGTGTATATGCAGAGAAGAAAAAGAACTAACTCTAAAAGAAGAGAGGAGAGAAAGCCTTATAGGAAAGGAGTCTAGAAGGAGACGAAGAAGAACTGTTGTGCATTCTTGAAATCAGGTTCAACTGGTTGTCTCCACCTTGATTGCATCTTCATTTAGCATAAAATATCTTCTTTTGATCAAATTTATATTAAAAGAATACAAAAAGGAAGTCAAAACTGATCCAAACTAGCTTTGAACTACTTCTTAGTTTCCCTTAACTGATAACCAACCCCTGTGGGCTCTTGAACTCAACTTGACTTGCTTGATCCACTCCAAATCTTCTCATTTTTAGGCCCTAAACTGGTGCTCTTATATGATTAATAATCTCTAAAGTTTTGGGTCAGATTTGAGATAAAATCATGCAAAAGAATGTCTCCAACTAATGATAACTGAAGGCTGTTGATTGCAAAATCCCTCTTGACTGATATATGACCCATGTGGGGTCAAAACTGAGACTTATTTTTTTTTCATGGCTTGAGCTGCTTGAACTCATGATCCTACCCTATTCATTGTTCTCTGACATAGATAGTGAGTATTTCCTCTAAGGTAGTGGACTAACCTTACTATGTTTACTTCCCTTGTAAATCTCATATGCCTCATGGGAGTAAGGGTGTTAAAAATAACTTGGGACTTTGGTTTGAATTTCTTTCTTTGATCTATTTCATTGTCCTTATGCTGCATTGTTCACTCTTAATCTGTGAATGTAAAAATGGTGCTTATGGTGACTGGGCCTTCATTTCCGTATCAATCTTTAATTGATCCTTTTCTTTGAAACCTATGTTACTACCTTTATTCACTAATTTCTCTATTCCTTGAGCCCTTGAGGTCTACACTCATACCTATGTGTGCTTCTTTGAAACTTTGAGATGACTATGATTTTGGTCTAGAATTTATCCCTTTTCATTCTATTGTGATAGTCATCCTTTCTATAGAGTTTCATACATTGCTTACAACTTCAACATGAAAGTATGCATTCCTTTGATAGGGATTACTCTAAATGGTGGAGTGGCTATCATTTGATGATTGACACCTTGAATTTTCTGCACTATGTATTGAGTTTCATGGTCAGGTTTTTGTGTATTCATGCTTCAAATATGCTCATGATGATTGACCAAATCTTTGTCTTTTATTGCAAACTTTCTCAGCATGCCAGACATCTACAAAATAACTATATACCATGTGATACCTCTGTAACTGTCTTGAAGTTCTATGTATGGTATTTTGATGGACGATGTTGTTTTCCTTATCATTATCAACACTACTCTTGACTATTGTTATGATTATTTTCCTTGGGACAAATCTCTTTGTTGATCATAGTACCACTAATAGGATAAATATCATTGTTTTGTTATGATTCCTTGACTAAAGTCAAACATTTTATTCCTCAATGAGGATGGTCTCTGAGATGACACATTGGGTTGCTATCTTTGTCTTTCTTCAAAGAGGATTGTGAGTGAGTAACTTCCCTTGATATCATTGACTATCATTGGCTTTAAAGACTATTGAAAAGGACTACTATCTGCATGCTTGTTGTCCTTTTGGTTCTGATTTGACCTAGAATATTTCTAGGGTAGTAGATTATGTTATTAGTCTTTGAAGCTCATTTGACATCTCTTTCAATTCCTTAAAGATCTTCTTGCTACAGTGACTAATCTATGATTGTTTTGGTGCTCAAGGACTGCATTCTTCTCATTGTCCTAGAGTACTCAATATATTTCAAACCCTGCTCTTCATATCTTTGGTGAAAACCTCTCACTATTTTGACTAGTCTATAACTGATTGAAACTGCCTTGTAATTACTCATTGCGATTGCCTTTATCTCATGATTGCCTTTTATGGAATTGACTGTAAATTGTCTTACTATGTTTAGGGTATGTTCTTTAACTCTTAGCTTAGATTTATACCTTTTCATGACCCAAACCAAACTATTCTTCAGCTGCTATAAGGTTATACAAACATTCTCAAGGGTGTATTTTCTTATTTTTAAGGTCATATCTATTCATTTGGTTATAACCATATATGTTACCAATGGATATCATTGTATATTCTATCTTTATAACCCTTTTATTTCCTTTGAGGACTGTGATTTCCTCTCTTCCTATAGTTGTCTTTTGAAATACCTTTATGTGTAATAACAGTCCCATGACTGTGATTTGACAACTAAAAACTTGTGATATGGACTATGGATTATACTTGAATGCTTGTCTCAGACCTAGGGTTTAAGTATCTCACCATTGGTTTCCATTGTCCTTTACTATGTTTGGATCATGAGGAATGTTATTTGGTCATTGAATACTTTGTATTTAAGACTACATTATTCCTATAAAACCCTAGGTCTCCATTCATTAGTTTGCCCTAGACTGAGATCTTATTTTGAGTTGTGATCTCTAACATAAGGTTTTCTCTTTAAGGTCTACTACCTTAGAGATTTTTGCCTTTTTTGAAGATACATTTTGAATGCACAAGTGACTTCTCTATATAATCTCTACTAAATTTGGCAATGATCTTTCTGATTTTTGAGACTTCTATAATGATGATATCTCTAATATAATCCATAAAAGAGCTCACTATGATTAATTTGACCTCTTGCATCCAACTTCTCCTTTATGAGTTGTATCTTTGTTGAAAAACAAGGGTTAGATAAGATGAGTATTGTGCCTCTTTAAAGATTTATTTTCCCTATCAAACAACTTGATTTTAATTCACTGTTATTTGGTTGTCCTGAGAGTTTTGGGCTGCAATGTGGCATGGACTGTGTTTGACATCTGTGAAAATGTCTTTGATAGTGGTGTGTTCTTGTGATCAAACCCTTGTTGTCCTTATGGCTGCCCTATTTACTATCATTACTTTTAGGGCAGTTCTAAACCTGATACATGCTTTGGTTGTGAATATGGTTGATCAAAACCCTTTGATTGTCGTAGTGTTCAATACAATATAGACTAGTTTCTTCAATACTACTTATGAGTGCTTTTGTGCCACTTATCACTACTTATGTGTTGCTATGACTCTATCAAGACTTTTTTTCATTACTACTGGTGACTACTCAAGATGTATTCCATTTTGACTTCTTTGTCTCTTGGCCTAATGTCATAACCCCTTGGCTTTGCTATCAAGGGATTAATTGTATATTGTGGTCCTTGTGTGGCAGGGACTGAATCTTTAGATTTGTGCACTATACCCCCTGTCTTCATTATTAATAGGCTTGCTATCATTGTTTATTTGAGTGATTGTGGTCAAAATACTTTGTATCTATATTATTTTATGAACCTTAATGTCTGAATGTGGAAAGTTTCTTTGCTGATACATGTATTTCTTCCATGAAGATTGTCCTCCTTGAGCTTTTGAGTCTCATTACTGAGACCTCTAATGTTTGTCTCTATTCTTTTCTAAACAAATAATGACTTGACCTTAGATTCAAAATGGCTTTTAGAACTGATACACTTCCCTTACATTGATATGTCATTGACTTGAGTATGATACTTGCACCTTCATATCACTGTCATTGTAGTGTTCATCTTCAAAGATTTAAATATGATCTTATCTCTATTTCTTTTATCCTTGACTAGCTTCTTCAAAACTTAGTCTTCCTTCTTTGTTTTGTAGCCTTATAAATACTATGCCTTTTGGGCTTGAATATACTATTGCATCTTTGCAAGCCCTAAGACTATTCTGAAGGGTCAAGGCTCTTCATCTTTATTCAAGGTCTCAATCCCTCAAACTATGTCCTCATGCTTTTGAATGTGTTTGTGATTGTATACACAATATAAGGACTCTCACTATCTTATATTCCTAAGACCAGGTTTGTAACCATACTGTTTATCTCATGGGTTGAGTCCTCTATTGATGACTGTGTAAAGATCTTTAGGGACTATATTTGTATTGTAAAGGTCACTGTCTTTCTTCTAAGGGTAGTTCCACTATCATTTGATTGCAAGCTTACTGTTTCTGTCCTGGAACCTCTAGGACTACTATATCCCCTCAGATATTGATAAACTATCCTTAATAATACTCTGACAGTGCTCTTCATATTGTCTTCTAAACCATGCATCACTCCTTGGGTCTGCTCTAAATTACTTATATGTCTGGTTCGACCTACCCTAGGTATTTTACTGTTATAATGGAGTTCACTATCAATAAGGCTATCATCTCTCCATGTTCATGACTGATTTTGATAGCTAACTATTTATAGCTTCTTCTTTTGATATTTTACTCAAGAACAAGGATTTCTTTCTTCTATTATAAGACCCTTTATTACATATGCTATCAAAACCCTTATTATGGCTGCAACTTTTATAAAACTAAAACTCCATAAGGCTCCACATTTATAGAAAAAACAACCTCTATTGCATTGCTCCAATAATGTAACTCAAACTTTCTTTTATGAAGAATAAAGTGAGGAGATGAAAACTGACCTTTTTCACTTGAGTGATGTGTATGTGACTTACATGGATTTAATAAAATGGTCTTTACATCTCTTGCAGGTCTATCACACCATTCCTTTCAAAGAAGAACATGCACTACAAGCTGTAACTTCTGCAACAACCTCAAAACTCCTTGAAAGTTGAAAATGCCTTGAATGTCACCCATTTCAACTGTTGATTGAGGGATATCTTTAAATAGTATCTTAAGATCTTCTCCTTAAGCCTCTGTTTGGTGAGTTCAGCAATGAACAAAGATTTGCATGTAGTTTTTTTATGCAAGAAACTCTAATTTTTCATGACAACAACATGAGATAGAGAGAAACTCCATAAAAACTTAAGAAATCCCTAAAATCACATGAGCCTTTGAATAAGCATTGAATTTTTATTTTTTCATTTCCCTCTTACTTGTTCAATGACTTGACTTTGACTATTCTACATGGGTGAACATTCTTTCCTTCAAAATTCTATTTCATTCTTTGCATTAGAATGAGCCTAACTTGATTAAACTTTTTCAACTTTACAAATACACCCTTTTAAAATATTTCAACCCCTTATAAATATTTTAAGATTTTTAAAAATCTTTATTTTAAACCTTAAGATCTATTGTAAGGCTATTTTTGCCCAAGGAGAACTTGTGAACAAAATTAGGTAATAATGACCTTGTTGTTTCTATTGAATTCACCAAATCATGAAAGGCTAGGGTGGTTTTAATGAAAGGGATTAATTTCAAAGTTATAAAATAAGGCATTATTTATGTCATTGGAATGTCCATAGAAGGATTAAAAATTGATAGGTTCAATAAATTTAAGAATAAAGTTCACATATAGACACCTTTTTATCAAAGGTAAGGAGAAAATAGTGAAATTCTATGTTAGATCTCTCTTTCCACTATGGGATGAATTCTATGTCACACTAATACATTTGGGGCTCTATTATGACAGTCATTCATTGGAATTCCGACTATTTTTCATCGGACTACCGACAAATGCAGTCGTTGAAAGCTTGTAGTTAGAAATTTCGATGGTGCTCGCCAATGTTGTAATTCTTAGAACACCTGAGACTCTTTCGATGGAGACCATGACCGCTCATCTAGTGAGATAATTCCATCGATCATACAACAAAATCTGACAGCACCCAGGACTCTTTCGATGGCAGCCATGACAAATCATCCGGCAAGAAAATTTCATCGGGCATACAGCATTCTTGTCGGATGTTTCTTGGGTGGACGTCAGAATTCTGACACCCATCCAACATGATAATGTCATTGGACATACAACATCCTCATCGGGTGTTTCGTTGACTGGTATCAGAATTCCGACGGCACCCAAGACTCTTTTGACAGCGGCCATGACTGCTCATTCGGTGAGAGAATATCATCGGGCATACAACAACCTCATCGAATGTTTCCTAGGTGGACGTCGGATGTTTCCTAAGTGGGACTCTTTTGATAGCAGCCATGATCGCTCATCCAGCTAGAGAATAATGGGAAGGTTTCTTCAGTATTAAGTCAAGAAGTATGCAAATAACTATGGCTACCGCCAGGATCAAGTAACAACCTAAACACTGAATGATGGGAAGGTTTTACAGCCAAAAAAAACATGTTTGTGGAGCATATTTTCAAGTACATTTATTTAGACAATCATTTATTCAAGAATAACATCTACCAAACAATTTTAACAAGAGAAAGGCATACAACCCCAAAGAGTAAAGAAAGAAAGAATGAAATTACACAATGAAATATGTACTTACACAATGCATCCAGATGGTCAACATAAAGGGGTTAAAATGATGTATCCAAATATAAAAACAAAGCAAAACTATGAATTACCAATAATTCATGTCTTACAAGTACATGAGAAACAACATTAAAATGTACTTCCTTCCTGGTTTGAAAAGAATACGTCAAGATACCACAAGACAAAGAACAACCATATATTTTTTAAACCAGACAATTATTGGAAATCAGGGGATAACAGAAGGGAGTTAGATTCTAGGAATCCCATATAGATTTGCAATAAAAGTTGTTTATTGGCAACCAAAGTGTTTACCGTTAGAAGATAATGGTGCACATGTAGTGTAAATACTCCCAACCTTCAAATTATTCATACATATGAATTATAGCAGGCAAAAATTGAGTTATCATTAGTATACACAACTGTGACATTATCCACACCATCTAACATCACCCTATAATTAAATGCTACTAAAATAAGATTGTATATGCAAACATCTTAATGTGCAAATATCTCAGCTAGATTATTAATTCGAAGTTCATGTAAACAGAAATGAGAAAATATCAGATGGACCTTACCAATCTCAAGATCATGCCAAGGATGTGCAGCAACAGACCTCTGAGACATGGATGAAAAAATTATTTCATTCAAAGGTGGATGAGGAGGGTGTGAATCCTTAGTTTTTTTGCCTGCAACATTGGTGCTAGGGGTAGTCATGGTTGAATCCAGTGACATGAGCTTCTTTGTTTCACCTATTTTGGCTTTGAAGAAAGATGCTTAAGCAGACTGTTCAACCAGTGGAAAGGGAAACAAGTAAACCCAAGCCTCTGATTACACTTTTGATTAGCAACAATCAACTAATGATTGAGCTTAAATTTAAATAGATCCTGCATGGAATAATAGTATTTCATATATGTCATTACCTACTGATTGATACAAGAAGCATATTCTAATTATACTTTCAATAAATAGTGAGTAATAAAGAAAATGATGTAACTAATTGAGCTGAAAATTTGTAACTGCCAAGCAAGAGGGGAAACGAACAGGTCCAGGTCATAATTATGCACAAAGCAATTAATCTTTTATGATCCAATTAAATATATGGTACATGTCATTACCTGCTGAGATGCAAAATTATTTATACATGGCACAAGTTCTAAATATATATTTGAATTTTAATCAAATAGGACAGAAAACAAGTAATAAGAAATAAACTGTAACTAATTTAGCTAAAAATGAATATATTTCATAACTAACAAGCAACATAAGAAACAAGCACATCTATGTCATAATTACATGCAAAACAATTAAAGTTTCATTTCGTATTTTTGACTACCAATGCCAAGAAGATCGGTGATTATAAATTATAATGACTTTACTATTTCAAAAACTCTTCAATATAAATATAAAATATGATCCTCTTACAACAAGATTTGATTTTACAAAATAATTTATTGAATAATAAAGAAGATACATGTATATGATCCAGATGGCAAAAGTGCAACAAGAGAGATAACGGATCTAGATTGAAGGGTTGAGATTGAAGGATTGGTTAGAGGATAAGAACAAAATCACTATCAAACCATAATAGAGATAGAGAAACACTATGCATGCACCATGAAAAGAGCATCTTGAAGTATGATTTCGGACCTCAAAAACACCTATAGAGCAGTGATTAAAGCTATAGATCTTGTTCTTGGTCATTGAAAATCACAAACAGAGAAATGGCAAGGTTGCATTCGTAAGAACCCAAGGAATAGTAGGGAACAACCTTGCATCTTTTGCGACTTCTATTACAGTGAGTTGATAGACTTAAGTACAACACCTTCAACAAACATCTTCAAGGTTTCAATTTCAAGGCACAAACACAATCTAAAATCAGTCACAAAATATTGTACAAGCTATCAAATAGGAAAAAAGAACAGTCTTTGCCAAAGACAAAACACTAAAAATGAAAGACTATGTCAGAATAGTAACAATACTATTACCAAAAGAGATGAAATGCTACAACCTCATAATCCATATTGCAAAGAAAATCATTGTATAATGATAATTCTTAGAGAAACAAATGAACATGGGTGTTGTTAATAGGATAGTTCAATGATAGGAAGTGCAAGATCAGGCAAAAGATACCATAAACCTAGAAAATACAGTCATTTGAAATCTCAAAAAGTGCAATGAAAGATTTTTTTTAAAAAAGCAGTGAGCTGGAAATAAGGTTGCATGAGGACAAAACAATAATATTTGTGCCTTATGAAGACAGAGCATTTACATTCATACACAGTGACCAAGGAGTAGTTGTAGGCTTTCCTTGGACTATTATAGCAGTCATAGTAGAATGATAGCAGTAGCTCAAGATTTGTCTGAAATATTGTTAGGACAAAGGCCAGGACAATTATCAACAAGAGAAGAAAAATAAATAGAGAAAGATTTAATGATGAGGAGGCTCAATGAGAAAATAAGTCATAGTATGATGAAGGATAAGAAAAATGACCTTGTAGTAGCCAATATTCCCACCCAAAGAAAGTCTAAAATAGAGTAATAGTGGGATCCAAGAGTTTTGATCAGTCAATAGCCTAGTTGAAGGTATACTAGAAACCTCAGTGATCAATCAAAATATCATGCAAATACTTTAATGCTCAGTTGCATCATCATAAATCAATTCAAAGGCATAAGAGGGGCTTGAAATTTATTTATGTAGCAGTCATATCACTGTCATGAGCCATCAAAGAGTATTCTTATAATCTCTTATTATATCTTAATATGAGTTGAAAGTGCCAAATAGGTAAACAAGTTTTATTTACTTAAAATGAGTTCCAACCATTTTTACTTCTTGAAGTTCATATGAACAGTTAAACTCTATCATGCAACCACTAAAGGGGTTTAATTCATCACTTGATTGAATAATGTAAACATCACTTCAAGGCCTAACAAAGTGAAGGGATTTTGAAGTAGTTCTAGTAGTCTTAGTGCAGTTATGAACCCTTCAAGGGTTAGTTATGACTTGAGATAACTATCTAAGCAATGCCATTAAATAGAGAAGGTTCATATGCTATAGGAGACTCTTCAAGCCAAACTCAGAGGAACACAAGTACCATGAAAGACAATGCTTCTTCAAGACAACCAATAAGGAAGGTTACCATTAAATATTATGGCAAAAAAAATCAAAGAATGACATTAAAAATGATAGTGAGATGCTAAAATGCAATGAAAAATATAGACAAGGAGTATTTAAAACATACAACAGGCACTATGAATTTATATCCACTGTTATAGCATTTTAGAGCATAGGAAAGTCAATAAGGTCCCCAATTTAAAATCACAATTCAAAGGATAGAAGGATCAACCATGACAGTGAGGATCTTATCTAGATAGATAGTCCCAAAAAGCTTAAGAGTTTGCAAATACAAGGATAGAGTTTGAAGGAGGTTAGGAAACTACTAGACTATAATATGAAAAGAAATCATGAATGAGCTTATACTAGTCATGATCAACAACACAATGAGTTGACGTTATGTTGAAGAAGGTGGATAATCCTTTACACTATTAAGACATCCATTGAGAATAAACAAGTTGTTTTGTTCACTATCATCAAGGCAAAACATAGGTATGAAAACAAAGGAGTTCACTGTCAAATGATAGGTAAATAGGGTTTTGACACTAAGATCAAAGATCATTACATCAAAATATAGATGTGTTCAATCATTCATAGCAAAAGTAAATAGTGCAACACCATAGATATTTGAGATCAATGACAAAGTTCCAGTAATACCAAGCATGGATGGCAGAGGTTGTGAACAACAGAGTATAGGTCTAAAAGGAAGGCATATATAGTCCTAAAAATAAAAGGGAAAAATGGAAGTGTTAAAACTTGAGAATATAGTTGATACAATGTTTTGATAGTCAAATAATGCAACATACATAGTCCATATGACATACACATTCATAACAAAAGTTTGGGAAAGATGGAGCAATGACAACATCAGAATCTAAGATCAAGGACAATCATCAATCAAAATTTCTAATAAAAGAGTACTTCTAGCACAAAGTCAATCTAAATACCATAGGAATCCATGATAGCAGTAAATTAAAGATGACCTCTCAGTCACCCAAGCACAAGGCATATACTCTACAATATTTCATTAAAATCAACCATGTTCGATATCCCTTATAATAATGATAGACTTTGAAAAATGTCAATGCTTAGGGATAGAGAAAGATATGTGTTTGATAAATTAGTAAAGGCTTTTTAACCACTTTAGTATAGAGAAAATATATGGATGAAGGCTATCATGAATGAAAAATGAGGTTGACAAGTCATCCATGCAAAGTGTATTAATAGGATGCAATACAATCCTTGAGAACCCCATGTGTAATAAGGTTTGAGATAGGGTTATGAATCCATATGTCAAAATGACATCCAAAATGCAGTGATATATGAGAAACAATCTCATATAGGTTGTAGACCAATCATAGAAAAAGAATTTATGCTAGTGTTAAATATGGTAGGCCACATTTTAAAGATTAAATACCAACCATGAGTCTCAATGACAGTGTTTATTTATTTTTTGTGGGAAACATAAAGGCTAGTAGGTGAAAGAAGAAAAAAGATATAGTCTTCATGAGAGTTGCAATAGTCAAATGACCATGAGCAATAATACAAAAGATTGTCAAACCTACAAAAAATAAAAAGCCTATAGTAATCATGATAGGGATCATGCTTTAATTAAAAGGTTTGTTCCAAGACACTTCCTCGAGACAATAGAAGGTAGTGGAGAAAGCATTTTAGAACAAAAGATTACAGTCGTCAATGGTATAAAAATAGTCCAATGAAAATCTTAGCCATAGAGGGTAATTATAACCTTAAGACAACCCAAATTAGGAATGATTCTCATGAAAACCAAGAGCCCTAGTAACATTTATGATGTTGACAAGGACAGTACAAAGATGTAGATCTAATCAATTAAAGTGTGAAATGGAGATGCAAGCTAGGCCTAATCTCAGTTAGCAACCAATCCATGGAATGAATCAAATCAAGGGATATGATGGAGAGTTTCATTCAAAATCAAAGAAAGTAGCCTTCATGAAAGAAAGTTTCAGTTTTAATGAATGTGAAGTTTCAAAAGAAGACAATATACAGTGGATAGAGTATGTTGAAAAGACGTTATCTCATAACAAGCCAGACAATGGATAAATAATCATCAACAAGTTTGTAGTCCTAAAATTAGATCAGAGATGATACAATATAAAGCTTTAAAGATCAAAAGGGAAAAAGGGAAAAGGGATTACAAAAATCTCCATAGTCTTGTGAAGGCACATGGGCACAAAATAATAGCTCAAGAAAAGTTATTTTGACTGTTAGAAGAAGAAATACAAAGTCATAAGTCTACAAAAAAAGATAGGGTATACCATAAATGGCTATTTTGTGACTATTACAAAGTAAAATTTGGATGAACTCAAAGAGACATTTACAAATACAAACTACCCTTTATAATACCTAATTGAAAAAATGGATGCAATGCAAGTCCTTGTATCAATAATGTCTGGCAGATAGTAAAAAACTAGAACAATAAATTCCAAATAAAAGTGGTTTGACTTAAAATGATAAGGAAAATTACAAAATGCTAATGAAAATGTCAACTAATAAAAAAACTTACAAGGATGAGGCATATTCACAACTTTTGCAATCGCGCCATGGATATCAGCACTAGAAGCAACTCATAGTGTTAGTATACATACAAGACAATATGGGAGTTTATTATACCTAGCAACTTGTGGTGTTGTTGTTCATGTTGGCTCTATTGGACCCTGCAATTAAGATTCAATATACATTATTCAATAAGATTAACTGTGCAACATAATGAAATATTGAAAAGTGTGTTATCTTATTGAGCTTCGCTTTATTTTGAGAATAGTTTAATATTCTCTACTTAACAGGGCCAACCACATGAAGGTGAAAGATCATTTGGCCCCTCCCCCCCCTAACATCACTCTAAATTCCCCATTAACATCTAACATTCATTCATTATTTCATCCATTATTAAAATATAGCATTCATTCATTATCACATAACATTCATTAACACGCAACATTCATCAATATTCATTAACACATATCATGCATGAACATTCATTAGCACATAATAATGTTCATTAACACATAAAACTCAGTCATTATCAAATAAGGTAGATTACAATCATTTATTCTTCCTTTTTTTAAAGCTATGTAAAAACTAAGTGGAGCATCATTTTCTTCATCATTTCCCCCATCTTCAGTTGTTCTGCCGTCTTCTTGTGATCTCAATGTATGCTTAGTCCTATACAGAGGACGAGGACACTATACCAAAGGGGGGTCCTCTGCAATAACAAAGAAATGGGTTAAATTCAAAACATTTTTTAATATTGTTACAAGTATTTCATTAATTTAAAGAACGTAACCATGGCGCTCTTTACCTGATGGGGTGACATCATCTTCCACATCATTTTGTCTAGCCTCAACCTCAACATGTTGAACACCCTCTAGATCCTCTAGAGTTGAAATACGAAAGGTTACATCAATCAAAACACCAATTGCAATTAAATTTGTTTAAAGGAATAACAGTGGTTCTCTTTACCTGATTGGGGAACATCACGTTCCTAATGTTATCTACCCAGATCATGCTCCACTTGGCCACCACCGACTACATGCTCTAAAATATTAACAAAAAAGGTTACATTAATTACTACACTAATTACAATTTAATTAAGATGTTTAATTATATTAATAATTACATAAAAAAATTTGAATAGTAAATGAATACCTCCACTACTGGGATGCACATTTGAGCCTTCATGTCTAGGTTGTGTTCCACGATTAACAGGTTGTATTCCAATGTCACATGCATTGTTATCATTTCTTTCTTATTTAAAAAGAATATAGTCACTTTATGTTGGAACTTAACATCAAATAGATTATTGGTAAAGTATTCAATTTGAAAATATTTTCATTTAGATTATTTACCTTTGTGATGGATGCATCAGAATCTCATGTTTGACCACTCAATTCTTGTAGTCATTCAGCCACGGCTATATAGCCTTGCTGGTAGGTAATTCTCTTGTCATCTTCTGTGGGTGCCCTATTGAATTAAAATCCTTGAATTTTTGCTTAATATCGTGAATTTTTCTTGTATTGTTTGATAAAAAAAAAATTGTTTCCAATTTATAAATATTTTGATGCGATATTTCATTTATTGATTCTTACAATTTGTGTAGAAAGTTTCATATAACCACCAGAGGTGAGTTTGTGTTTCTCGTGCTTTTCTTCTCTTTCCTTGGTTTCCTTTGATGTGTCACTCAGTCTATGAAAATTTTGAAATATGTTAGATTATAAAAACATAAAAAGTAATTAGTATATAATTACATTCTTAATAGTATCACATACATTCTTTTGGCGTATGGTGTTGTATTTCCTTTTTTTCCTTTCAATTCTCTCCTTCGCATCCAAAATCAGATCCTTCCACTCCCTCTCTGGAATCATGGGGGGACGCTTGTACTTTGTGTTCTTTTCTAAATGTGTCTTGTATTGGTCCCTCACATACTTTAGATATGTGCCAGCTTTTTCAAGGAGCTTGGTTTTGTCGAATGTGTAATTTCCAAACAACCCAACCATACAGTTTGTGAGTTCATCTTTTAACTTTTTTTCTTGGTCATTCCACCTTTAAAGCAAAAGAAAACCTGTTAGATTCAGAAATAAAATGAAGCTACCTTTGATATAGTTCAAGAAAAAGATCAAAGGAAAAATATTCTAGCAATGATATGAAATCAAAATAGTGGATTAGGGTTAGGTCACATATGATGTTCCACCTTTTACGTATGGTGGACCCAAATATCTGCAATGCAATGTCATTAAGATTTTTATAAAAAATATCATTTCTTGCAAAAAAATCATGGGATCAGTAAGTAAATTACAATTAGAATATATATAATAATAATTTTAAAGTACCTGGAACCTTCTGTATCTTTAAGAGAATCAATTCTTCATTGCTCACCACCAGTGTGGCCTGCATCATTCTCATACTAGCAATAGGGGAAGATCTAGGAAATGATGGTATGTTATCATCAGTAGTCACCTCTAGTGCATCTCCTACTACAGAAAATGAATCCACTATGAAATGCCCCCAAGAAAGAATGCTTCAAGGAAAATAAACACATAACGAAAGAGAGAAAAAGAGGGATCTACCAACACTAGGCGGGTCAACATGATGTGCAGTAGATGATGTCTGCATGCTGCATGTTGCCGACATTGCAGTCAGCAATACAAGTGGGGCTAACCTCGGATGAGGAACTATTTGCATAGGAACATTGACAACACCTGAAGAATAATACATTAAATATATGAAAATTGCAAGAATTGTAAACAAGGATGAACCTTTATTAAGAATTATAAAGAAAGATGAACTTTTATTAAGTGTTTGATGCTAATCTTAATGATACAACAGTACGGAGGAGGAAAAAGGTAGGGAAATTTTTGACAAGAGGGCAGTGTAAAGGAAGAAGGAAGGAGACACCTTGAAGAAAACTGTAATGTATTATGGTTTGATAAAATCGATAAAATTTTGTGTTTTGGAACTTGTTAATTGCAAATTTCCATGACAGACACATTTCATGCATTGTTTCAAGTTTATTCTCATCAAGAAAATAGATTAAAAATGTCTAATCAAGGATTGGAGGGTGAAGTGTAATGAATTAAATTTTTTTTGTGCCAAGTTAGAGAAATGGTTGTGAAGAATGAGGAGAGTTTGAATTGTTTTTCTCTAAACTATCCAAAACCCTCAGTTCTGGGTCAATCACAAGGGTTTGTTAATATCCATTGATGTAGTCATTGAAAACTTCTCAAATTATGGATTCCTATTGTCAACTTAAGTATCTTTCATATTGAATTGTTCTTATGTTAAATGGTTGTACAAATGTCAAGAAAACTAGTGCCCTAGCAGACTGAGACAGAGTTTTCCTTATTTTGGGATAGCAAACCATATTTTTTTGTTGAGTGATGTCCATTGGGTTGAAATAGGACTATTTTGATTAAATTATGTTGGAACAACTCTAAATAACCTTCCCCAATATGATGGACATTGATCCTAAGGTGTTGAGGCACTAAAAATGGCATGAGTACAATATTTATGGGTTGCAAACTATGTTTGAAGATTTAATATGTCTAAGACAATACATCAAGTATGATGTGTTTTGGGTGCTCAAAGTGATAAGCCAAGAAATTTTCAATCTACTTGTTTGATCATGACAGTCACAATGAATGGTAGTTTGGGTTCCTTATTTTACAGTTTTGGATTTTGTAAGGATTCTATGAGTAAGTACAGACATTAATGAGATGAGGATAGTGAAAGAACACTCTTGGAGGACAGGGGTAAGTATATGTTAAGGTATGATGGTTGAAATACTTGGTATTTTCACAATGTTAAGGCTAACATGGAGTTACTTGAACATATAACTTGTCTCATTGGAAGTTGATCTCAAGTAGAATGTCAAGTAGAATGTGACGAGCTTTAAAGGCAGAGAGTATCATATAATGAGAGGTGAGTTGACAGCGAAGAACAAATTAGAGTATGAAGCTGTCAAAAATTATAAGTGATGAAGTGAGAGGTTGATCCAAGTCAAAAATCTAGAAAAAATATGTCTTGGGAGTTTGTTGAGAACAAGTGAAGGGATGTGTAAGGGGGTTTGTTGCCCTAAGGTATGAATGATCAATCATGAAGAGCATCGTCTAGATCCCTCTGCATTAACTACATAATAAATATATGATCAATAACACTAGCATTAAAAAAGAAAGTTCACAAGTCCAAAGAAGGAGTAGTTTTAATATATAGAACATGGTCATCACTTGAACTACCTGCAATACCCTGATCATGGCCACTAGGTTGATGAGGACCCATAAAATCTCATAAAAACAACACGTACATATTTTAGTTAATAATATAAAAGAGAATAAAATATAAAACATTATTGAACTTTTGTTATAATTAAAGATTTCATTACTGCTTACTTGCAAGTTTTGTGTTGTCTACATCAATTGTTCCACCCTCTCTTTTATTTCATCGGTCTAAGGGCTCATGGATGCCAAAGCAAGAATCTCTCTATTAATTTTTCTAATAGACTTTTTCATCATTTCTATAGGGTTTGTGGTAAATGCAATGTCATCATCGCATAATACTATTGAGTCCACATCTCTATAGAGGTGTTGGGGTACTACAGGTCCCTTTCCCTTTCCCTAAACATCCGTCTGTGACAAGAATATTATTAACACTATCAAAATTACTACAAAACACTCAAGAAAACAACATAATAATGTAACAGTTTGCTTCTATATAATTTGTACAATTACAATGAGGTTTACCTACTCGGTAGAAGTGTCGGGAACTACATCCCTGTTTGTGCTATGTGACGGATCCATGTTGCCCTGTGACAAAGAAAAAATATAAAAAATGTTAGCGAAATGAAACCAATATACTTCGCAAAAAAACTTAATAATAAAATGGTATATTGGAGTCATTAATTCGAGGTTGGTTTAAATGGTATATAGTACATACCACCCCCATGATAGTAACTTTGTTTGTATCTATACGATTCAAATTGTAATCGATTAGCAGCTCTTCCCCTACACTTATTGATTTTATCACACATACGAATACACGATTTCCCTCATGCACCTCAAATATGCAATTGGGTTGCTTATTAGTTGACCCAAGTCGCGTACTATTTATAAAACCTGGAATATTCTCTATTTCTTTTGGCCTTCCATCAATGTATATAGCCACTTGTTTACTTTGATCATTATCTTTCTATTGTATATAATTTGTTGGCAGTGCATACCTACGCATACTTTTTTTATATCGAACAATCTGCATCCATTTTTCGTAATTGTAACAAGGTCCAACATAATCCATCAATTCAACAACTTTCTTGTAACAGACCTTTATGCTATCCATGGAAAATAGGTCCAAACCATGTAACGACGAAGGTGATATGTGATATATCCTCTCGTTAATACAAAAATCAGTGTTTATTGGAGGAAGCTCCTTGGGTGCCCATTGTTTATGTACATGTTTGTACCTCAGGGGCACCTCAATGTTGCCTTTAGTCTCATCATTGTAAGAACATGACCCCCCTTGAGCAAGGGAAAAATTCTATGTATT